>NC_063176.1:17677962-18031462 GCF_023159225.1 Perognathus longimembris pacificus | reverse complement strand
GATGTCCATTGGTATCTCACTTTGTTTCGTTTTGCATTGATCACATTGTAATAAGGCTAATCTTTTTTCTTATGTTTGGTGGCCATTAAGATATTTCTTTTCAAGTGAACTGAACACCTCAGGGGGGAAAGGGTAAGGGAGAGGGGGGAGGGGGGTATGAGGGACAAGGTAACAAACAGTACAAGAAATGTATCCAATGCCTAACGTATGAAACTGTAACCTCTCTGTATATCAGTTTGATAAAAAAATCTGAAAAAAAAGATATTTCTTTTCACCAGAAAGGTATTATGCTAAGTAAGATTAGCCAGGTACACAAAGACATATACTATGGGATCTCTCATGTGGAATCTCAAAGACAGATACTTAGAAGTTTAACGTAGGATGGTGGTGAGCAGAACCGTGATTGTGGAGGAGATTGTGAAGACATGAATCAAATGGTACAGAGATTTAGAGATTCAGGATGAATCCATCTGGAGACCTCCTTCATGGTGAGTGCAGTTAATGTTCATACACTTAAAACTTGCTAAGAGGAGTAGATCTGAAGCTGGTCTTACCTCAACAACAACAACAAAAACAAGAACAAAAAACCAGAAACCAAAACAACTAATGAGACTGGGTGCTGGTGCTTTATGCCTGTAATCCTAGCTACTCAGGAGGCTGAGAGCTGAGGATAATGGTTTGAGGCCAGCCTGGGCAGGAAAGTCAGTGAGACTCTAATCTCCAATTACCCACCTGAAAACCAAAAGTGGTATTATGGCTCAAAGTGATAGAGTACTAGCCTTGAGCAAAAAAGCTCAGGGACAGTGCCTAGACCCTGAGTTCAAGCCCCATGAGACCTACATAGAAAATAGTGAGAATGAAAGATGATAGTTATGTCAAATAATTTGATGTAGTTATTTCACAATGCATGGGTATATGGAAGCATCATGTTGTGACTTATATGCAGTAAAAAGTATACCATATTTTCTTTAGTGTTTGTATATTTAGCCTTTCTTCTCCATTAAATGGTTTGTTTTTCATTTTCTTGTAGGGCTCAAGATAGAACACAAGGTCTTTACACATGCCAGGTATGCTGAGCTACATCCCAGGTCTTGGCTGGTTTCCTTCACACAAATAAATAGCACTTATTTATCTCTTCTGTATACAAGTCCTTTTCAATTACAAGTGTTGCAGACATTTTTTCCTACCTCTTAGCTCATTTTCTCCTTTCTCCAGTATCTTTTAATTCTGAGTTTCTTTTTTTTTTTTTTTTTTTTTTTTTTTTTTTTTTTTTTGGCCAGTCCTGGGCCTTGGACTCCGGGCCTGAGCACTGTCCCTGGCTTCTTCCCGCTCAAGGCTAGCACTCCGCCACTTGAGCCACAGCGCCACTTCTGGCCGTTTTCTGTATATGTGGTGCTGGGGAATCGAACCTAGGGCCTCGTGTATCTGAGGCAGGCACTCTTGCCACTAGGCTATATCCCCAGCCCGAGTTTCTTATTTTAAAGTAGTTAAATTGATCATTCATTCCTCTGTGTGAGCAAGTTGTATATCTTGCTCCTCTTCTGAAATATTGAATGTGTTTTTCTATAAAATCTTCTAAAAGTTTTACGATTTGCTTTTCTTGGAAATCTTTAATTGGCTTGGAAGTGATATTCATCTGTATCAGGAGGCCTATTTTGTTTATTTAATCCAGTTATAGCAGACCATATATCCAGAGATTATAATAAAATTTCTACAATATGCTACTTTCTCCACAACTTCCCTAATCACCACTTCCCTAATTCATTATAACACTTTTGTCCTATATCATAATCATAAGTTCATATATGTATATTGTATTGTAATTCCTGGGCACTTTTCTACTACTTGTCATCCTGTAGCTTTCCCAAGCAGTCATATTTACTCCAGCTTTCTAGGAAATGTTGCTTTCTTATGATAAATTTCTTCCCAACTGAAATTTCTTTCAAGCTCTATTAAATCTCTAGGGTCCAGGAATTAACACATGGGCTTGGAGAATTGAGAACTAGTTAATCATACTGCATTAGGGATTTCTCTTCATTTTGAAGCCTGTGAAAAATTTTCTTACTTTTTGGATTCTTGACTATGTATTTAAAAGAATCTGTATTGTAAATTATCTTGCATGCTGTTATACCTGGAAAGATTTTGAAGATACCTTGTTCTACCATTATTAGAGCCTAAGCTTCCTCTACTTTGCAAGGAGAAATAACTTATATACGGAGCATTTCCATATCTTATGAGAAAATGTGACTTCAAAATGCTTAAATGAATGTAAATAAAGAGAGAAATATGTGGAAGAAAAGCTCAACATCATGAATTATTTCCACCCTAAATATTCAGCTATTCTCAGATATTGGTAGGGCCATTATATCCAGCATGGAATATTTTACAGAGATATTTAGTAGCTGATTCTACCATCTTATTTTCTATAACAATTATTCAATAAGTTCTTTTAGGTTGAAGAAATGATTGTAGTACCTCAGATGAAATTTTTTTTTTTTTTTTGGCCAGTCCTGGGCCTTGGACTCAGGGCCTGAGCACTGTCCCTGGCCTCTTCTTGCTCAAGGCTAGCACTCTGCCACTTGAGCCACAGTGCCCCCTCTGGCCATTTTCCAAATATGTGGTGCTGGGGAATGGAACTGAGAGCTTCATGTGTAGCAGACAAGCACTCTTGCCACTAGACCATATTCCCAGCCCCCTCAGATGAAAATGTTTTAAAAACAAACATTTCTCTATTTTTTACCATGTGTGAGGGATGCTTGGAAATGATTTATAAGTATTTTCTCATTTAAAACTCATAAAGCCTGACAAAGTAGGTGGTAGCTCTAGCAGATGGACTAACTGAGATGTAGGGTAATTAATTAGACTGCATAAAGCCAACAGCTGGGAAGCGAGAAGTAGATTAAGGATAAGAATCTAGACAGGCCAGCTGCAGAGTCAGCACTCTGAGCCATGTGCAACTCTTAATGAATTCAGCTCCTTTTACTCTTCGGGATGTCCAAGTGGGAGAAGTCTTGATACCTAAAATATGATATTTAACTGTGAGAAAAAAGTAAAAAGCCATATAAAATGATTTACAGTAACGTGGCAGTGAGATGTCAAATGTAAAGTGTGATTCAGAAATGTGTTACAGAATCACCCGAATCCGTTTGTATTACTAGAATCAGATTCTATAAAGTTCATAGTGTATAACAAAAGGAAATTTCTTTCTCACAGATATGGATACTGGGAAATCCACCCTAACACAGTCAAGTTTGGAATCTGGCAAGGCCTGTTTGCTTGTTCATAGATGATGCATCTAGCTGAGTGGAAAGCATTAACAAGCTCCATTTTAGGCCTATTTTATAGTGCTAATTCATTCCTTTTGGTTCCCAAAAGACTCAACTCCTAATACCATTATCACTTTAAGAGAATTTTTTTTTAATATATATATATATATTTTTTTTGGCCAGTCCTGGGCCTTGGACTCACTCAGGGCCTGAGCACTGTCCCTGGCTTCTTCCCGCTCAAGGCTAGCACTCTGCCACTTGAGCCACAGCGCCGCTTCTGGCCGTTTTCTGTATATGTGGTGCTGGGGAATCGAACCTAGGGCCTCGTGTATCCGAGGCAGGCACTCTTGCCACTAGGCTATATCCCCAGCCCACTTTAAGAGAATTTTAACCTAAGAATTTTGGGTAACACAAACACGTAGACTTTAGTGAGTGTGCTCATATTGCATTTTATTTATGTTATTTTATTGTAAAGGTGATATACAGAGGAGTTATAGTTATCTAAGTTAGGTAACGAGTATATTTCTTTATTCACTCACTTTGAGTGCTGACTTTGTGAAAGTATTTTGCTATATGCTGGAGTTATGAACTGCATAAAGACAAGTCCTAAGTTTATCAGAAATGGCAAAAGTGGATCTCATTATAAGAAGACTTCACTTGGTAAGCATTTTCTTACATAAAATTGGGGGTGGAGGGATAAGAAGAAAAGATAAACATATGAAAGATAGAAAATAGGGAGATATGTTATTTATTTTGGCCTTTTACTGACTTGTTCCTACTTTACCTAGACTAGTAGCCTTCGCTGTTTCTAGAACATTTTACGCACTATATTGGTGCTTTGAAATCACACAAATACTTCCAGAAAAGATCCACACAACATGT
Source organism: Perognathus longimembris pacificus (assembly GCF_023159225.1). Taxonomy (NCBI): domain Eukaryota; kingdom Metazoa; phylum Chordata; class Mammalia; order Rodentia; family Heteromyidae; genus Perognathus; species Perognathus longimembris. The sequence goes on along the minus strand of NC_063176.1, from coordinate 18,027,314 downwards.
TCTTCATGTAGGGCCAACTCTATTAGTCTACCATCAATAGCACAGTTTCTTGGGGTCCTCTTCTAGGAGAAGGGGGGCTTTGTCCTTGCCACTCACTCCCTTTCACTCAGCCCTTTGCCTTTGTGACAAATACTATTTAGCAGAACATTAAATGGTCTCCTGGTGGAATAAAATGGTGTGTACATTGATTTAATTAGAAGAATAGCATCTTTCAAGGGCATAATTATTCTATTGATTTTCTACTACAGAAAAAAATGTGACTGTTACTTCATTTGCTATATATGTCATATTAGAATCCATGCAGGAAAAGCTAGTAAAATGTCCAAAAGCATTAAACCAGTGACTAGAAAAAAACATGAAAATAACTATTATTAAGGGAATATGAACAACAACATTAATAGGTGAGATGGGACAGAAAGTACAAGCATCTTAGTAGCCAGGCATGCTAATCATTCTCTGGTATGCATGGCTATTAAGGCATGACAAAGATCTGGGAAGCCATTCTGCTGTGAACTCTGCCTGGTTCTCGTGTGACAAGAATGGTAAAGCATCAGTAAAGTCAGCCATGTTGATCAAAGGGTTTTAGGTTATAGCTCCTTGTGAAGACAAGAAAATGAAGTTAATACTTATTCCTGAGAAGGAAATGGAAAGGGAACATGACTAACACAGATAGAGTTTGGAGTGTGGGAAAGGTCTATGAAGGGAAACTCTTCAAGGATATAATAGTTCAAAAGCAAGAGAGCATGAAATAGGGCAAAAATGGCCTGACATTTCAAAGTGTGTTATTAAAACAGTGCAATTCAGGTGTGGAAATAATAGCCGAAGCTTGCGATGGAAATTTCTAGTTAGGAAGAAGAAATTTATGAGCTACTTAGGTGAAATCACGGAGCAGATTAGTGGGTGTTGAAACTATGACCTGAAGGTACTGTTCTGAGGAAATTCTATTTTCTGTCTTGGTGCATATCTTATATATAGATATTCGTAGATCACCTGAGTTCATTTTCCACATAGTGTCTAGTGAGCACCAGTGTTGTGTTTGTTCACCCTTTGTTCCACCTGCCCTGGGCCCCTCTTACCCTTCCAAATACAAACTAACAAATAAGACAAAGGAAAGCAACAACAACTACTAAAAATATGTTTTGTTTCCTTTTCTTGGAGTTCATTTGATAAATTATTGTTTTATATAATCATATGCACACAGCTATTGAGCCTTTGTCAATCATTCTTGTGCATATCCTACATCTGGGTATTGATCCAATAGAACACAAACAACGCCACATTGAAACTACCACCACAGCAATGTTCATGATAGAATTTTTTACCATAGCCAAGATATGGACTCAACCCAACTGCCCTTCAGTGGGCAAATGGATCAAGAAAATGTGGCATATGCATACAATGGAATTCTACTCCTCCATCATAAAGAACTATACTGTACCACCCATAAGGAAATAGAAAGATTTGGAAAAAATCATATTAAGCTGCATAAGCAGAGCCAAAGAAAGGTTGTATGGTTTCTTTCAATTGTGGTAACTAGAATATGCCTATAAATCGTAAACAAATTGAATCATTTATATATATGATATATATATATAATATACACACATGATAAATTATCTTGTATCCTTATAGTGGGTCAGCATACCAATAAAATATGTTTGCAATGATTGTGATGGCACTTAAAGATAAATTACAAGAGCAAGATTCCCAGACTCCTAAAGGCATTAGGCTCCAATCCCTTTATCTATAAAGATATTACCTATCTCTCATGCTTGTTGTGCAAATTAAATAATATTCAGAGTAGTACCCAGTTAAGGATACCAACAATAAGCCATAATTTTGCTCATTATCTTACCTTCTATATCATCTTTGGAGGGGTTGGGAGAGGGTACAGGAAAAGGGCAAAAAAGTGCAGCAGTGCCAGCCTATTTTTTTTTTTTTTTTGTGGATGGGGTTGAGAGGGAAAAACTGAGAGAGCGTGAGGGAAGGGGAAACATGGTTCAAAAAGAATTGTACTCATGTAACTCTAACTTTTCTATATATTAACAATAAAAATAAGTTAAAAAAGAATGAAAGACATACTTTATCTTTTAAAATTTAATTTTATTGGATGCATTTAATATATGCTATATGTTATTATTAGAGATAGTGAAGTTAATTGGCAAAGCTGCCATTTCAGTTACCTATTGTTTCTTTTTTAATTTTTGTGGCAAGAGTACCTGAAATCTCATCATTTAGCCTCAATATCAAATACAGTACAATGTCACTACCTGTAGTACTCATGTACATTTGATCTCCAGATTGCTCATTGATAAACCTGCTATTTTTCTATTTTTTTGTCCAGTCCTGGGGCTTGGACTCAGGGCCTGAGCACTGTCCCTGGCTTCTTTTTGCTCAAGGCTAGCACTCTGCCACTTGAGCCACAGCGCCACTTCTGGCCGTTTTCTATATATATGTGGTGCTGGAGAATCGAACTCAGGGCTTCATGTATACGAGGCAAGCTCTCTTGCCACTAGGCCATATTCCCAGCCCAACCCAAAAGTTTCTGCTTTTTTTTTTTTTCCAGTCCTGGGCCTTGGACTCAGGGCCTGAGCACTGTCCCTGGCTTCTTTTTGCTCAAGGCTTGCACTCTGCCACTTGAGCCACAGCGCCACTTCTGGCCGTTTTCTATATATATATGGTGCTGGGGAATCGAACCCAGGGCTTCATGTATACTAGGCAAGCACTCTTGCCACTAGGCCATATCCCCAGCCTTAAACCTGTTATTTTGTATCCACTGATCTACATAAAGATATAATTTAAAGATAAATTCAGTTATTTAAAAATGCACAGCCTAGTGCCAGTGGCTCATGCCTGTAATCCTAGCTACTCAGGAGGCTGAGATTTGAGGATCAAGTTCCAAAGCCAGCCCAGACAGGAAAGTCCATGAGATTCTTTCCAAGTAACCACCAGAAAACCAGAAGTACAGCTCAAAGTGGTAGATTGCTAGACTTGAGCAAAAAAGCTCAGAGACAGTGTCCCTGAGTTCAAGTACTATCACCACCACTACCACCACCACTACCAAGAACAAAAAAGCAAAAACTTCCCAGAAGATACCCTTGAATGGTCCTTTATTTTCCCTTGCTATTGCGACTTGGAAACCTTTACTTTGGTAATATGCATTGTACTTTTGAATTAATTATAACCAAGAGACATGAAAGAAAATGATGGCCATGTTTGGAACCCTAGACAGCATACATCTGCTTTCTATGATTTCTCCATGATTTTAACCTAAAAGATACTTTGTGTACATTATTGTATTAATTCCTTTATAAGTAAGTTCAGATGATTTTAATTTTGAAAATTAATAAAGTTTAGCTTTTCTATGAAGCATTCTTTTTTTTCTTTTTCTTTTAATTGTCAAGGTAATGTACATAAGGTTGTGAGTACATTTCTTGTCAAACTTGTTACCTCCTCCCTCATTTTCCTCCCACCTTCCTTCCCATTTGTACAGTTGGTTTACAACATTTTGTCTTGTAAGTATTGCTGTTGCATTGGTTCACCTTTTACCCTTTATCTCACCATTTTGATGTTCCCCTTCCCTTCCCTAATTCAAACATATATACAACACCCAGGGTACTGAAATCAAATACAGTGACAGCAGGGGCTCAACCACAGGGAAGATAAACAAAAGAAGAAATAATTTCACATAGCATGTTAAAATAAGAACAATAATGATATACCACTTGCTTCCATATAAAGCATTCTTCACATGGTTTATGAAAAGTTTATTGAAGTTTTCAAAGGTATCTTGTCTATGTAAAGCCTTTGTTAAAATAGAAACTATGATGAACTTTTTATATCAACCTTGTCAGTATTAGACATTTAAAAATGATAGTTCTTAAGTTTTTTTTTTATTGTTATTGTAAAGGTGATGTACAAAGGAGTTACATAAGTCAGGCGAAGAGTACATTTCTTTTTGGACAATGTCACCCCTTCCTTTGCTCCCTCCCAGTTTTTCCTACCATGACCACCCACAAGTTATATACAACTTGTTTAGTATCCAGTGAGTACCACTGCTGCACTTGTTTACCCTTTGTCCCTCCATAAAAATGACTGTCTTTATTACAGAAGCCTTTTCATATTGCTATAATAGTATTTTCCTTCATTTTCATGATTTGCAGAGAATATACAATTAATATTTAGTGGCTAAACAAATAGCCCAAGGTATGAGATGAGTGAGGTAATAGAGAGCCCCCTCTCCTCAGGGATTGATCAAAATTAATTTTATGTCCCAATTCTAGTGGCTATGGTGTCCCTTAGAGAATGACTTTATATTACTAATGAAAATGTATCATATCTGCTGGTGATGCAGAAAAAATAAGTGTGAAGCTTTACCTTATGAAGAATAGAGCACCCTATACAGGCCTGTTCCTTGACTCATTGAGAAGTAACAGGATTGAACCAAAAATGAAAGAGCCCTAAGTGGTGTGAATATTAAGACCACTTTTCTCCAACTTTTCCTAATAAGTGCCCATCAAGGCAGGGAAAGGGAACGTGAGGAGGCACATCTAATCCTGAGCAGGAAGGAACAGTCGTTTGATAAGAAAAACAACCTGCCACAAACTGGGAGTTTATCTTTAGGATGAATGTAAATTCCATCCCCTCTTTGTGTTTGTTTTAGTAGAAAAATCTTTTACCTGGAGTGGTAAGATGGTACCTTTCCAATGCATGGCGTTTTCTAGTATCTACCGGTCCACACTTTCCAGCAGCTGCTTCACAATCTCCACACTTCTGCCTCAGAGGTTCAGCGCAAGGCACAAGAGACAGCCTGCTCATATCAGTTCTCCTTCAGAGAACATTTTGAGAAGGAAAGAGCTGGAGGCCAAATGCTTGTCATGTAGTCCAGAGGAGAGAAAATTTAGCATGGACATGGGAGAGGCTACTGGAAAGTTAGTGTGGATATTCCTTTGCAGTGTTTCCTGAGCCAGTCCCAGCATTGTAGAATTTGGAGCATCAGTTATTTTGATTAGTATCATCAGCTTTTCCCTTCCATAGTTTACATGACTCTCTTTTGGTTATGAAATGGACAGTAAGACAATTGACCTGGCTACAAAGCCTGTTTGCTGTGCCCCAAAGCACAATTGCAAACCTAAATGCATTTGGACCATCTGCCTAACTGTTGCTTTCAGGGTCTCAGAAGCACTGGCACTCCTTACTGTGCCTCACCTTTGCTCTCACCTGGCACGTGCAATCTCATTTAGAAGTGCTGACTGGAGGAAAGCGAGGCCTCTAATTCCCTGTAAATCTGATATGCAAATTTTATAACAGTTGCATTCTGTGCTAATGCTCATTTGGAAATACTCTAGGATGTGATTGATTTTAAGGGCAATGAAGCTACTGTCTACTGAATTTAGAGACCCCATGGGATAAATGAACCTGTTTTCTTTCTACCGAGGGGGATATTTAATATAAAATGAGAACATAATTGAGCAGAATATTATACAATCTTATTTCCACAAGGGCATTATCTGTGATGAGGGCTGTGATATAAGAGAAATAAGATTCTTAGAGCACAGGTCATGGTAATAAAATAAAAATATATTTAAGTCTATTTATACTCTACAATGTGTCGTTAAGAATTCTGTTGAGAAAAGGTTCTAAGATTCACTATTATCTACCCATCTCTCAGTCTGCTTATCATCCATCTATCCCTCCATTATCCATCCATCTATCCATTGTCTATAGTTTATTATTTCAGGGGCTCTTAGTTTTGCTAAGCGTTTTCACTCACAGTTGGTGCTCTACCATCTGAGACACTGCTCTAGTCCAGAATTTTACTGGCTAATTGGAGATAGAATCTGATGGACCTTTTTTTTTAAGCTTGAATATGAATAATTATTTTATTTGCCTTTTCTTTTCCTCTTCCACTTCTTTTTTTTATATACAACATTAATTCAAGACTGATGGACCTTTATGTCCCCTCAAAACACAAGTTTCCGGTCGCAGCCTCTGAGTAGGTAGGATTACAGGTATAATCCACCGAATTCTCCAATTATAATTGACCACTTTCTTATTTACTTTTTAAATCCTATGTCATTGATCACGATTATTTGGCCATTGATCTTGTCATGAGATTCTATATAGCACAGCTAATGTATTTTCTCCCAAACTAGTTGTAAACCTTCAGAGAAAAAGGACCGTGCTTTCCATTTGTATTTCCCAAAGCTCTTGGTATAGTTCTCAATGACTATTTCATCAAGCTGTTTTAACTATATTAGTGCTTTAAAAACAACAAAAACAATTTAAAAATATTTATAGTATTTATTCAAAGAGCCAGGTGTACAAAGTCAGATTATTTTCTTCTTCATGAGTAAGTGCTTATGCTATTTTCCATAAACACTAGTGAGAACTTAGTTTTTAAGTGATTGTTATGTGGTGCCTGGCAGCGTGGGTGCATTCTGAATTTAGTGAGAGAAGAGAGACAAGCAGTTCACTATGTTTCCTCCCTCAAGTGTGTTCTGGGGACCGGTGTCCCCATGTCTCTGGATCTCGTTGGAAAGGCAAGGGGTCAGTGAGAACTGCGGAATCAGAACTGACATTTCAGCAGGGGCTCTGATGACTTCTATGTGCATTTAAGCCAGGGAAAGACTCGGGCACAGCATACACCCCCAAATCACTCTGCTTTTCCTCTTCTGTATACAACACTCAGCTGACAGTCTCATAGGGAGACAAAGAGGAGCAGGGAACTAAGGTCTCTCAAGCAGCTACCTTGAAATACAGAGAACTCTCCAGTTATTCTCATTCCTTTCTCTCTTTTCACTCCCACATTCGGTGTTATAATCAGGCTCATGGTGACAGGTGTTATCAACTCATACAGGTTCCCCACACGGTAAGTGCCACCTAGCTGCATGTCTTTCGTAGTGCTGACCCCTGGGACAGAGCAGCCAGCATGCTTGTGATCGGTTGCCTCTCCAGTCAGTGCTGGTCTCCAGAATAACATGATGCGGAATAATTTGGGTCTAGGTGCAGTGGAGGTTAGAATGAACACATTACTGTGACCTCTCTCTCTTTGCAATACTGGATATATTTCATACACTAATGGGACTGTGCTGACTGCTAATATATGCTAGAAAGCTTTAATTTGATCTTGTTTTTACTGAGTACTGATGGTTCCTGTTAGGAGTAAGACTAGAAGATGAGATTAGACATTCTCCTAACTAGATTTTGAAAAAGGACAGTATCTTTTCTTCTATAAAATGAGTTGACATGCGACATTAAATTCACTGCGGCTGTCTGTCTGAGGCTTTCTGGAAAGACTAATGAATGTTAAACTTTATTAGAAATATAGCTCAATCTTAATATCATAATAGTGTCAGAAGATCAGAAGAAACGCAATGTTTTACCAGAATAATTTTGGTTTGTGGAAGTATAATTAATGGAAGAGATAGCATATACAATCAAATTTTTTTTCACTTAAGTTTTCAAAGTCTAATGAAAGCCTAATAAAATGAAGCAAAATGAATCATAGTTCAGAATATAGAAGAGACTAAAGAATAAATGAAACAACTTCCCATTACATAAGATGGATAACATGTGTGAATTCACCACCACTTCAGCTGAAAGCGCCTTATATTGGCAATATAGAGATGAAAGAAAAGCCTTACGCGCCAAAGACAAAAAAAAAAAAAAAAAGATGAAGAAAAGAAAGTGAAACACAACATACTTAAAGATTTGGAAGAGGAAAGGAGACTTTTGTCTGGTTATCTACTGTTGTGAAATTTTCCAAAAATTAATAAGAAAACAATTTACATTGTTTTTTTTGTGTCAGTCCTCGGGCTTGAACTCAGGGCTTGGGTCCTGTCCCTAAGCTCTTCTGCTCAAAGATAGTCCTCTACCACTTTGAGCCACAGCTCCACTTCTGGTTTTCTTGTGGTTCATTGGAGATAACAGTCTCTCAGACTTTCCTGCCTGTACTGCCTTTGAACCTTGATCCTCAGCTCTCAGTCTCCTGAGTAGCTAGGATGACAGGCATCAGTCACCATTGACTGGCGTACTTCACAATATTTGTAGATAAATATTGGGGCAATGTTCACCTGAGTTACTAAGCAGTATTATCTAGCAGCTGTGCTTATAAAAAATGCCCGGGATGGTTTAGCAGGGGTAAGATGTAGATATCAGTAAGCCACCCCAAAATATGTTGAGTAAGAATATAGAGGATTGTGAAATTGAAATTCATGCTTAGAAAAGATCTGTCTACACAATATAGAATTGTTATACTAATTAATCTTTGAGATGTTTTGTTGTGCTTATGTACAAAAATTAGAGATAAGTTTAAATGTTTCTGTAAGATCCTAGATAATGTAATGATATTTCTATTTTTTAGTTAAAAGTTTCACATATTTTAAAGAAATAAAATATAGATTATGACTATTATGAGTAGACTTTTAGGAATTGATAATAATGGATCATCAAATTAGTATATGATATAAAATATAAATTAATTTTATAGATTAAATTGTATCATGTACTTATATCAAGTAGGCAATAAAAGTAAGATACATCTAAAATATTGATTTTCCCTTCATTCAAATCTCAAATAATAGGAAAAAGCATAGCTTTTTGATTAATATTTAGTCCCCTGCACCGTGGTGTAGATGTTTCACAAGAAAACCTTTCTACCTATGCATAATTTACTGCAAAATAAATTTAGATGTACTAAGACCTGTCAAATCCAGACACTACCTTTCTTTTTTATTATTATACTTTTTATTATCTTTAAGTAGTTGTACAAGGAGTTATCATTCAACAAATAAGTTTATAAGTATAGTACATCTTGATTGATGTCACTCTTCATCATTCTCCTCCATCCCTTCCAACCCCACCCATCCACTAATTTTTTAAAATTTCATTGAATATCCATTGGATATTATGACTGCATCCTTCCTCCCTTCCTCTCTTCATCCACTCTCTCCATTATTCCCATCTCACACTTTCAAGTGCCAGTTTTCTGGTATTCATTTTGTTTGACTATGAGTTAGTTTTTCTAGAATTACATTGTTTGAATTATTCCCAGCAAATACCATGGTCTTAATGAATACATTTGTGTGTACTTATATACAATCCCACATGCACTTACTGGTACATTTATAAATTACTTCTAGCTACCATATATGAGAGAAACATATACTCATCTCTCTGGACCTGATTTACTTCACTTAACATTTTTTTCAAGTCCATCCATTTCTTTGCAAATGATGTAATTTCATTCTTCTTAATGGATGAGTAAAGGTCCATTGTGTATGTATACCACATTTTCTTGATGCACTCATCCATTCAGGGTCATCTGGGCTATTTCCATACCTTGGGAGAGCCATACTCTTAAAGTGAGCAGATATAATAAAGGGTTCTTTGATATTTTCAATTCTCCTTATCATGTACAATCCAAATCAAACATGTAGAAAGTAAGAACATTATAAAGAATAAAGCAAAACAGCTATGAGCCAGTGGCTCATGCTTTTAATCCTAGCTGCTCAAAAGGCTGAGATTTGAAGATCAGAATTGGAAACCAGCCTTGGTGGACAAATACGAAAGAGTCTTATCTCTATTCAACCAGAAAGAAGCTGGAAGTAGAAGTGTGGTTCAAACGGTAGCACACCAACTGTGAGTAAAGCCAAGCAAGAGCATAAGGTCCTGAGTTCAAGTCCTCATAGCAGCATGAAGAAAAAAGAAGAAAGTAAAACAAGGAAATTGTAATTGATTTTCCCAGGTAGATAATATAGTCCCTAAATGAAACCAAGAACACAATAGCAAAGGGACATTGAATAAACAGCCTAGAATTTTTGGAAATACAGTGAGACTAGAAATTAAAAATAGGAGCTTTGTAAGATATATTTGTGAAAATTTGATGTGTAAAAACACCAAAGAGATGAAATATAATAGAGAAAACAAAATGAAGTCAGAAAACAAGTTAGGAGGTTTATCATACAGATAGTGGGGGAGCAAGAGGATGAGAGAGAGGAGGAGGAAGAAGAGGAGGAGGAAGAGAACAGAAACAAAGGGAGGAAGAGACAGAGAGACAGACAGACAGACACACACACACACACATGCACACAGAGAATGAATAAACAATTGGAGAGATAAATCTGAAAAATATGCCAGACCTGAAGGATATAAATGTACATTATGGTATATCATTATATATTATCCTGAAATTTCAGAACATTTGGGATTAAGAGAAACACTTAAATGCTTCCAAAGGAGGAAAGACAATGTAAAATCACACATTCTTTCTTATAAACACTGGATGATAATAAAAAATGACGTGACTGTTCAAGATTCTGATTCTGAAATTGTTTTCTAACTTGGAATTCTAAGCTTAACAAAGCTATCAGTCCATCAAGGGGGTTAAAAAAAAGAACTATGCTTCAACCTGGTTAAATGTAATGGAAGATATTCAGGATCTCTAAAAATTGTGAGTGATCATTTCTCTTCACCATGCCTTCTCTTCTCAATTAGCTTATGTAAGGTTCTTCAGGCACATTTTTAATTAATTAATTAATTTTTTGGTCAGTCATGGGGCTTGAACTCAGGGCCTGTCCCTGAGGTTTTTGGCTCAAGGCTAGAGCTTGACCACTTTGAGCCATAGCTCCGTTTCAGGTTTTCTGGTGCTTCACTGGAGATAAGAGTCTTATGGACTTTCCTGCCAGGACTAGCTTCTAACCTCCATTCTCAGATTTCAGCCTCCTGATTAGCTTGGATTACAGGCATGAGCCACCAGTGCCCAGTTTGGGGATGTAGTTTTAATTTTTCAAATTTCCTTCTTAGTGTTTGTATAAAATAAATTCATGTATAGTATTTATGAATAATTGGATTCTGCTGTACTGCAAATCATGATTCTGAGATGCTGTATGTATATAATAATGTTTCTTTGATTTATGAATGTAACTTATTTCCTTAGTTGCCATTTCTGAATATTTGAGTAATATTTGGTTTCAGATATTCCCCATGATTCACATTATTCAGCAAAAATCTTTTATATGGTTGGTTATACTTTCATTTGGTCTAATAGTCTAATTTTAGAATTTTGTACCTCAAATATAAGAATAGAATATGTTGCTCATATTGCTATAACAAAATATTTTTGGTAGTAAGAGTGATCTGACAAAGTGTTAATTAAAGACAAAATTCTAGTTATTATCTAGGCTTCTAATCAAGTACTTAGTCACGCCTAGCATCAGTGAAGTAATGAGGTATTTATTGCTGCCCCTAAATAGAGCTGTCGCGAATATGGAAAGGAGCTGATGGATTGACACTCCAGAGGAAAGAGGCTCATGATCCCTTCCAATAATGGCTCAAGGGAATCTTAGGAAACTCTGTCGGTATCTAGAAAAGAGAAAACACTTCCATCTAGAATTGTCAAGAATAGTGATCAAGAGGGATAAGAAAAGAAAAGAGGGACAGGGAAGTGAAAGTCTTGAATCTAATATAGAAATGTTTTTGGTACTTGAAAGTGTAAATTTCAAAATAAGAACTGAACACAATGTTAGAGTCAAAGAATATAAGGTGTTATTCTCCATCCTGTGGATGCTAACTTGTTGTTTTCTTGCAGATGTGTAACAGTAACTGTGTATAATTTCTTCTGTTTGGAACAATGCCAAGGAGGAGGCTTGGAAGAAAAGGTGTGGCTCAAGTGGAAAACTCAGCCTGAAGCAGAAAAAAGGAAACCGACTTGATGAAATCTGCTGAAATTGTTCTAAGAAATGGGAAGGCAAAGAGAGAAATAAAAGGTGTGAAATTTATTTGTATATATTATATTCATGTGTGGAAATGTCACAATGAACCTGCATTCTGTTATAGAACTAGAACTAATTCTTTAAAAAAAGACTTGTTTGAGAGTATTGGAATATTTTTTTCTGTTGGGATAATTACAGACTATGAAGCAAGAAGTTCTTTTTTTTTTAAACCCTCAAACAATGTTTATGTAACATTAAAACACATTTTCCACTTGTGAAAGTTTTCCTTTCCTTTTTTTAATGTTGAGTATCTTTAATCTTTTCCAAACTACACAAACACATAGAACTTATAGTAAGCAGTTTAAAATCAAAGACAATAAAAAAGTTCTTATCACTAACAAGAATGTAAAAGCAAGCGTTCTGAGATCTCATGCATCCTAGTTTATTTGCATGTGATAAAGGCTTTTATTACTTATGTTTTGAAGGCAGTAAAAGCTGATTGCAGCTGTGTTCACCTTTGGGATACTCAGCGACAAATGTGATGCACTGGGAGCACAGAAGTGTGAGGACTGTGTCATGTGGGACTTTGAATGATGGATGCCTACATGTTAGAGACACACTAGCCTTACACACATCCCGAGGGATTTTGGCTTCTGCTAATCCCCAGAAGAGGAAGCCCTGTGTATGGATGGCTTCACTTTCTTCAGTATGGCTGATTGGACGATGGATACATGTTTAACTCACGCTAAACATCCTGGAATTTGGATACTGAGAGCTTGGTTAAAATGAACAGTGATAGGCACTGGACCAATGAGCTGGTGTGAACTTGAAAGTTGTGGGGTTGTTGGTTACATGCAGTACATGGAGACAAAATACAAGCTCTTGCTTACGTGACGGCTGTGATGGAGTGTGTTATAAAGGCAGTTCTCAGTAATAGGCCTGGCATTATTACTTAATCCTTAGAGGCTATTATAATATCCTCCACCTCCCTTACAACAGTCAGTTAACACTAGTTATTTTCTTCAATTTCTCAAATAAAATCATCAGGTTTGTGTACTAGCAGACTAGTTAAGATAGGATATGGAACAGAATAATTTCAAGCCTTTGAAATCACTAGTTTACAAGTGGATTTTTAATCAGTCTCATTTAGCAAATTGTGAATTCTCTATCTCTATATTTATACATATACATATATGCATATAGATACACACATGCACACACACATATATATTTATACATACACATATATGTGTTTTGGTGGTACTGGTGTTGAACTCCGTGTCTTGTACTTGCTAGGCAAGTACTCTATCACTTGAGCCATTCCCTATAGCCGTTTTTGCTCTGGTTCATTTTGAGGTAGAGTCTCATATCTGCCCAGGCTGGCAATCTTCCAATCTCTACTTCCCTGGTAGCTAAGATTACAAGTGTGAGCTACCATGCTTGGCCTGAACTCTTTGACTTTTCTAAACAAGGAAGCTGGATCCATTTATTTCACATAGTCGGAAGCCAATTCCTTGCTCAGGTGGCGTATTGACTGAGCTGTAGTGCATTTGACAGGAGATCCCACACGAGGATGTGTTCTGCCTAATACTCGAAGAGATCCATATTTCTATCACTACTACTGTGTATTTTCAGAAGATGCCCTTTGCAGTTTATCCATAAAATCTTAGGTATGTGTACCACAATGATAGTATTTTCTGACCAATCTAGTGCCTATTTAAGATGTTAGTTTCTTTGTAACTCTTAGAAGACTTAGTTCCAGATTAACCAGACTGCTCACCTCTCAACTTCAGAAGTGAGGAGGCTAGCCTCACAGCGTGGGTCAGGAAGCCTTTGGGCATTGATTCCACGTAGCCCTTTGGATTTGGAATGCTGTTCAGAGCAGGTAACTATGGGCCTCTTCAGCTTTAAAAACTGAATGAATGAGCGTGTATCACTGAAAATTTAATTACTTGGCAATTGTTGAGTAAAATCATACTTAGAAAAATAAACTGTCTTTAGAGCTAATTTTCCTATTTCTAAATTAAAGAAAAATATTGTCTAGATAGTAACACAGCATAATATTCACTTCATTAAGCTACCTATTTATTGACTTTCCCAAGAGACTTCTTTTCACTTTCCTGTAATGTGTTATAACATTGCTATTATGGGGCTTTATTATTTCTTATTTTCCACATGCATTGCACTGATAATTGGAAAAAGGAAAAATTTCAGCTACTGGAATGAATGACCTTTATATTTGGAAAACTAATTTGTTTCACATAAATATGGGAGCGCTTATCAAGTCACTTAGAACATACAGAATTAACGGCCAATTTAGGTTTTAATTAATATAGGAATTATTTCCTTCTTCAAAATATTCGTGCCACGTAGTTTTCATTTTTAGTTTTATTTAAGTCACTCGTTATCTTATTTTTGGCTCACCTCCTCTCCCAAATTTAATGTTTAAGGACTGGCCTTAAACTTCTGACCTTCCTGCCTCAGTCTCTTGAGTGCGAGGATTACAGGGTGATTTCCCGAGCTTTCAGCTATTGCCTTGAAGATGACAAGGAGAAAGCCTTGTCTGCTTACAGAGTACTGTAGTTTGCCTTCCAAGTAAGATATTTATTAGTGAACCTTCTCTTTTTCTGGGGTAAGCTGACAGGTTAGGCACTTTTCCTGCAACTGTGTGAATAGGAAATGGTAAAGGGTGGGCTCCATTCCAGAAAAGTAAATGAAGAAGAATGTAGGAAATCACAAAAGAGGTGACAGGACAACTAAAGAGCACACCGTGACAGAAAGGTAACACAGAGAAAAACAGGAAACCATCCTTCAGATCAAATCACAACTCTGGGCAGAGGGAGGAGTGTGGCTAACCCAAACCACAGCCACAGGTAAGCAGGCAACAACAGACCAGTAGCTGTGGCCATCAGAGAAGCACACTGTCACAAATGACCATCAGAAACATACCTATTTGTAAATTTTAGAATGTCAGGATTTATTGCATAACAATAAACTCACAAGTTCCATCCATTTTGTTGGCTTTAGTTTGATGACTACTACTGATTTCACTTAATAACTGAGTCACTGGCAATTACATTAAAAAAATTCTAATATTCATTGCTACCATTAACTTTAAGATCATGTATTGTACTTCACAATGATACATATATATTAGTGAATAGCTAAGAAGATGCCAATTTGGCTGTAGGGTTCAAAGGGGCTTGATTGAAGGCAAGAGTAGAGAGGGTTGATATATATATATATATATATATATGTGTGTGTGTGTGTGTGTGTGTGTATGTGTGTGTAAGGAGTCACTGCAGGTAGCATTAGCAAAAGCATTAGAATAACAAACTCAGCCACAGACCTGTGTATAAAAGTATAGAGCTAATTGAAGATGTAATGGTGATTTTAGGCGCTGAGTTAGGTCCAGGGTTACTAGGTCTAAAGGAAGAGCAATTTGGGTGCCATCTCAAGCATCTCTTACTGAGCCTGAGCCCTGGGGGTGCTGGGAGTTTGTTGCTGGTTGACACATGGATTAGATGGTCTGATGACGGGTTGGTATTGGGCACCCAACCTTTTAATGGGATCAGGTGAAGGAAGGCTTGCAATATTTCACAGTCTGGTGTGTTCAATAAACTCACAGACTTGTTTTTTTCTGGTACAGGTTTGATACATTAATGTGTCCCTGTGTTCCTGATTTAATTTGATAACTTGATAACTTGATAAAAGTAAGATCGTATTATTATTTTACTATTATATTTGTGCCAATCCTGGGGCTTGAACTCAGAGCCTGGGCACTATCTCTGAGCCTTTTTTGCTCTACAACTGGAATCACGGCTCTACATATGGTGTGTGTGTGTGTGTGTGTGTGTGCGCGCGCGCATGTGTGAGACTAATTGGAAATAAGAGTGGAGATAAGATTTTCCTTCCTTGGCTGGCTTTGAACTGTGGTTCTTACGTTTCAGTCTCCTGAGTAGCTAGCATTACAGATATGTTCCATTGCCAATCAGCTATTCTTATAGATACCTTATTTATTAATTTGTACCTCTGCATTTGTGCTGGATAGGTGGTGGTTGTTTATTTGCACAGGAAGATGTAGCATTGTTCTGTAGTCAAAATGGAGCACATTACTGTTTTATAAACTGGAGTCTGAATGATATGGCAGTACAGTATACAATATGGAGTGACAGAGCGGAGAACTGCCTGACTTGCACACTCACACTTCTTGTGAGGCTTAAGCTCAGTGGGTGTGACAGTGACTATTCCTACACAGCAGGCCAGTATTGGAGAAAAAAGCATTTGGCTGTTCTCTGTATCTCTGAGTGTTATAGTTAGATGCCATTCTTTGCTGCTTTAGAAGAACTCTAACTGCTAAGTTTAATGGAAAGGTGATGATGAGATTATCATAGCATATATTGACATTTGTATTAAAATTCTTGCTTCTTAAAAACTAACAAAGCAATGAGCAAACATAACTCAAGGGGTGTGGTTTCTCATATTTTCTCTCTCTCTTTTTTTTTTTTTTTTTGCCAGTCCTGGGCCTTGGACTCAGGGCCTGAGCACTGTCCCTGGCTTCTTTTTGCTCAAGGCTAGCAGTCTGCCACCTGAGCCACAGCGCCACTTCTGGCCATTTTCTATATATGTGGTGCTGGGGAATCGAACCCAGGGCTACATGTATACGAGTTACGCACTCTTGCCACTAGGCTATATTCCCAGCCCATATTTTCTCTTTTAATTAACTAATGTTTATTATTCCCAAGTAGTTATACAAAGAGGTTTCAGTTCAACATGTCCGTTTGTAAGTACAATGCATCTTGATCAATGTACCCCCTTTCATCACTGTCTCTTAAGAAGGTCATCTCAGGTGGATTTTAGATTTCCTTGTTCAGGTAATTACGAGATGTGGCAGCATCTCTTTAAACTTACCACTCTTGTGATATCCATGGCTGAGTATAATATAGTACCTGTCCTGAAGAAACATGAATGATGAACATAGGTAGTGCATGCTAATGTAACGTGAGGAAGATTAGCTTGACTTATTTAAGAGCAAGCCTTTGACAACTTATGTGACTCTTACTTGAGCTGTGTGGCCAGATCTGCTCTGTGCTTCTGTCTCAGGCATGAACTCATGCTTCAGAAATATACAGCTTCTGAAGGAAACAACTTGATATTGTCAAAAGCTGACTCTGGCTTACAAATCTGTGGCTTCAAGGAATATATTTATTGCTAAGTTTTAATTTTTTCTTTATCAAATGGCTGGGATGGATGATACATAATTCTCAAGGACATTCAGAACATTGCATAAATAATATTGAGAATTCTTAGATGACCACCAGATACTTAACAAATGCTAACATTTTCCTTTTCCATCATGTTACTTTTAGGAAATTAATATAACTACAGAACATGTATTTAAAGTTTAAAAATACTGTTACTTCTAGAAAAGCTTAAAGGAAATAAATGCTTTAAGGGATATTCTGCTTCTCATCAAGAGCACTTATCTTATAGATAGCACTTGTAAATTCTCTTAACAATCTGAAGTTGAAAGCCCTTGTTTTTAGGCATTTTACCTCTAGTTCATGCCCTGGGAACTTACCCCACAATGCAACTGTGTTGGGAGATAGAGCTCTTTAGGAAGTGTTCAAGGCATGAATTCCATTATATAGGATGGACTGAGGGAGTTTAGTCCATCCTTTTATCCATCTACCTTCAGTGATATGGGGACTTAGCATTCAAAGTACCACTTTGAAATTGAAGAGCAGCCCATGCTAGACCCCTGACCTTGCCAGTGCCTGAATCTTGGACCTCCCAGCTTCCATAACTTTGAATAAATCAAATTTCTCATTTGTAAGTTATCTAGTCTATAGACTAGATAGTAGTCATAGTAGTCATAGTAGTACAGAAATTGGTACCAAAGAAATAAAGTGTTGCCATTAAAAACATCTAAAATTGGTTTTGCTGACACTGCTGCCGCTTGTGGTTAACAGCTGCCTATCATGATCACCCAACTGTGTTCTTAGACTTTGCTGATGGGCAAGCGCTTGGGCGGTGTCTCCTTCGAGCTGTTGGCTGACAAAGTTGCTGACAGCAGATAACTTCCATGCTCTGACCACTGGAGAGAAAGGATTTGGTTAGAAGGGTTCCTGCCTTCACAGAATTACCCCAGCATTTATGTGCCAGGGCGGTAACTTCACATGCTGCAGTGGCACTGGTGGCACTGGTGACAGAGAGAAGTTTGAGGATGAGAACTTGTCCTGAAGCAGACAGGTCCTGCCCCCTTGGCAAATGCTGGACCAAACACAAATGGTCCCCTGGGGTTTTTCATCTTCATTGTCAAGTTTGGTTGGATGGACGGCAAGCATGTGGTCTTTGGGAAGATTGAAGAGGGCATGCCATGCAGGGCCTTGGGTCTGGGAATGACAAGACCAGCCGGAAGGCCACCATTACCGCCTTTGGACAACTCTGACACATTCAACTTGGTTTCTGGTTACCACCAGTCCATTCTCTCCGTAGCTCCCTCCCACCCCATCTGCTTGCAATATCCTGCCATCTTTGTGCTCTCACTGCAGCTCTTTGAGTTCCATGGTTTCCTCACTCCCCTTCAAGTCTAGCTGGATTTCAGAGTTAAGTTAATGACTATGAATAAAAACTAAACAACAACAAAATATCTAAAATTGTGGAAGCAGCTTGAGGAATGGGTGATGGACAGAGAATGGAATAGTTTGGTAATGAATGGTAGAAAAGCCTACATTTTCATGAACAGAACATTAAGATGAAGAGCTATAGAGAAAGCCTCCGTCCTTTTAGTCATCCTCTAAGTGGTTGCGCCTAGCATGCTGCTAGAAATACGGTTAGGAAAGGCCAGGCTGATGAAGTCTTAGAGAGAAATAAAGAATTTCTATAATAAGGAAAGTCTATCCTTGTTGTCAAGTGGCAGATAGCTTGGCTGAATTATGCCTATGTCCTAGGACTTTTGTGGAAGGCATAAGTTAAAAGTGATGAAGGAGGATGTTTGGCAGAAGATATAGTTAAGCAAATCACTAGGGGCACTTTATGGCTTTTTAAAATTACTAACAATAAAATGTGGGAAGAGTAAAATGACTTAAAGATGGAATTTATAATTAAAAGGGAAGTGGCATATAAAGATTTGGAAAATCAACAGTCTGGCGATGTGAAGGAGAAAAGTGCATATTTGGGAGAGAACTTATTTTATCTTTGATAAGGAGATTCGTGCAGCTAAGAGGAAACCAGATGCTGTTGATCAAGAGTGGAGAATGACCCTTCAGACAAGGCAGAGATGTTGAAGGTACAAGACTCATCACCTGTCTAGGATCTATGCGTTCAGAGGGCTTTAAGGGTGGGGTCCAAAGCACCATGGGACCCTGGGGCTTGCTGTGTTCATGTCTCTGCTTCTTGAATTTCTGTGCATATTCCTCAGCTGGCTCCCGTTGGCTCAGGATACCCTTGAGCATAAGAAAGACAAACTTTGTCAGTGTCCCCATGGTGGTCAATCTGTAGGGTGTAAGAAGGAAAGAGGTAGGTATAGGGTTGGATTACCTCCACCTAGAGGCCTCACAATAGCAATACCTACTAAAGGCACTGGAGCCGTTATACTTGATAGGTTATAACTTTAGAGCCACAAGCAGGTAATGACACCCAAGGGCAGCTGCCAGCACCCGACTCCAATCCGTGAGAGCTGTGGTCTGGGCTCTGCTCACCAAAGCCATGGTGAGCATGGTGAGCTCTGGAGCTCTTGAGACTCAACACCCACCCCCAGGGTGACTAGAAAGTAGGAGTCAAAGATTATTCTCTAGCTTCATTTTGTTTTCCCTGTTGTGTTTTGGGCTTCTCTGACCTATAGTTTCTTCTTACTTGCTTCTCTCTTTGGGAATAGTCATGTTTCGCTTATGCCTGTCCCTTCATTGTGTTTAGGAAACACAGTTCAACTAAAAGTTTCATACTCAGACTCATTACTGACTTATAAATAATGACAACAGAATTTTGAGTCGAATAATGAAAAAATTAATTTCCCAGGACAAATAAGGAAGACAGGAACTCAAATGTGAAGCTGATGACCTGCCTCTGAGAGACATGTCTTGATTTAAGGGAATGCTCAGGATTGTGGTTCCAGTGTTAAGGATGCAGTACATAACCCAAGACCTGATGGCGACCTTAGTGTCTTCTTATCTCTCGGTTTGCTGGTGCTCCCATCCATGATGTTGTATGTCTTGTTCCATAGCAGTTTATTTCTTTCTGTGCTCAGAGAAAGAAAAGTGGGCAAGATAGTCTGATCTGGCTGAAAGAGTGTTACTTTTGAATTTTCCAGCACGAGTATGAGAAATTGAAAAAAAAATTCAGTTGGATTTTCTATGTAAGTGACATAGTGAACTGGCTAGGAACACAATCTGGCTACTTCCGAAAGTTTTCTTTTTGTTTGTAGTTCCCATTATGTTTTCCTATCCCTAACTAGTTCCTTCCTTCTCTAATTGCAAAGGAGCCCTGCAGTACCTGGGTGCTTCTTGGTGAAGTTAGACGGCACTTGAGTTATCTTTTCGGTGAGAGGTGTGTCCCTATCATCCTTGTGGCTCTTAAAAGCCCTCATTGTGGTTTTACACAGAGCATAAAATTAAAAGAAAGCATATACATATCTCCTGTCATCACTGCTGTAGTTATACCAAAATGGAGGCTGCCTAAGATACAACACTGTTTGAGATACAAGAAAAAATTCTGGAAAAGCCACCTCTTAGCACAGTCCTCAAGCTCCCAAGAATGGATGTTTGCTGTCACCAAGTAGCTTACTGCAGATGGCCATGGTGACATCATCATATGCTTCCCTGAACACTGAGCGAGAATGTTAGGTCATGCAGTGGCTCATGGGAAAATGATTCTCTAGCCTTTGCTGAATCTGGTTGTTCCTATTTCTGCTACAAGAACTCGAGTAATAGGTTTTATTCTTGGAAAGTAAATCCAAGAAGCATATTCATGGATGCAATACTAATTATTTCGAAAAGTAAGCTACCTGTCAAGTAATTTTATCCAGGAATTTTTTTTCTTAGTCTTCCTAATACCATGTGTTACAAAACAAGTCTAGTTATTTATGTGTACAACACTGTAGCATAATCATTGTGATCGACAGACTTGTGTAAGGACCATGAGGTGCTCCTTATTATCTTAAAAATTTAATAAAAATGAAAAAAAGATGTATTTAACTTTTTGTGTAATGATTGCCTAATTCACACATATATAGCTTGTTAAGAATGGGTAACTTTTATATATAAATTCTCATTTAATCTTGTCTTCTAAGTGAAGCAGAAAGTACTTACTGATAAATGTATTCTCTATGAAACAGTTGCCCAGGTTTTTTATTTATTTGAGTAATACTCCTCGGAGGGTTTGGGAACATCTAATTATCCTGGCTTAAAGGTGACATTCATGATACAATTAGGAGCATACTAACACAGCCTATAATAAACTAATAACAATAATCAAGTTTGGAAGATATTAGCTTGGCAAAGTGTTTTGCTAACTTTGCATTTTTGGAAGTTTCGATATTTCTTTTTCTTTTTTCTTTTTTTTTTTTTTTTGCCAGTCCTGGGCCTTGGACTCAGGGCCTGAGCACTGTCCCTGGCTTCTTCCCGCTCAAGGCTAGCACTCTGCCACTTGAGCCACAGCGCCGCTTCTGGCCGTTTTCTGTATATGTGGTGCTGGGGAATCGAACCTAGGGCCTCGTGTATCCGAGGCAGGCACTCTTGCCACTAGGCTATATCCCCAGCCCATCGATATTTCTAAAATCCACACCCACTTAGCACACAAAAGAAGCAACGTAAATGCTACAGAAAAGTTACATAGCTACAGAAAAGTTCTATATATGTTGGTTTAACTTTTGTTTTTGAAAGCAAAAATTTAGAATCTTAGGACTGCTAGGATAAAGTTAAAGCTTTAGCACTTAAAGTTCAGGGATTCATGTGACAGATAGACTTACAGACCTATTTCCTGAGGAGCATACATACCGTAACACCGATTTAATCAACACAAATAGATGCTGGCTAGGTTTAAGTAGCAGTAATACATAAATGGCAGATTAAAAAAAAATCTGAATAGCATTTACTACAAATTGTAGAATTAAAGAAAATTTTTACTAATCATACTATATGTTAAAGTTTAAGATGCAATGCATAGTTTATGGAGTTTATGGTCACTTTCTAAGTATAAAATGTCTATTCTGTAAATATTTGCATAATACCTAGATTAAATTCCAAGTACAGCATTACACATTTCTAGTCACAGACACAGTGGCATAGAATGCAATGCAATCACCTGAAATAATAGCTGTTTGTTTAACCACAGTTATAATGTCATTTTAAGGACTTTGACATAAACAGATCTTTAAATGAACTCTGATTTCATTTAAGATTCAGCTTCTTGTAGCCAAAAATCCAGACCAAATTATTAGAAAAGACAAGCAATTATCTTGGTAAAACACAAAAATCTTTGTTATCAAAGATGTGTTGTAAATGTTACCAACAGTAGAATAGTATCTCTAAGACAGGAATTTTTTTAAAATAGATAATTAGGCTTTAGTTTTACACCAGTAAATTAAATTTGACCTTAGAAAAATCATTAGATATGTTTTTAGTTATATACAACTTAATGGTAATGCACATAAGCTTTTGTAAGTTCTGGTTTTTACCTGCATCTTAAGATTTACTTATACTCCACAACTATTCTGAGATGCCTAGCTTTTGTCCCTGTCTTTACTTACCTTACAAAACATTTCCTCAGTCAGATCATTTCCTTTTTTTAAACTTTCTTTTCAAGAACTATTTTCCCATTCCTACTTATTTCTTGTTTCTACTTGCTAGTTCTTTTCTGTCCCTGACTTATAACCCAGAGGGCACTCAGTCAGTGGGGTCACATCTCCAAAGGGAGATGTGTCCTTCACCTACCCCCGTGGCCAAAGGCAGTGTGGGTGGACTTGTGGGTTCACACTGTCTGTGCCGGTGGTACCAATGGTGAGCACAGTGCTGTCCAGGCCAGCCTGTGTACAAACCCAGGGCCTGCCACTGTGGTGTCATGATGTGAAGATGGTGTTTCTCGGCCTTGTGTGGGTGGAGGAGGTGGCATCGTGGCTTGGACAGCACCAATGCTAGTGGCATTTCCTGCTCCCTCTTGAAGAGTTCTGGAAAGATCTTCAAAGAACCACAGACCAGGTGATTGTGTTGAGTCTCACCAAAATGCTTAGAAAGCCACCTGCATCTTGTCATTACAGGTTAGAGCAGCTGTTTCTCTATTGGGTGGCCCTCATTCCCAGGACTAGGGCAGAGACATGAAACCTGATCCTCCCTCCCTCCCTCCCTCCCTCCCTCCCTTCCTTCCTTCCTTCTTTCTTGCTGGTACTAGAATTTGAACTCAGGGCTTCATTTTTGCTAGGCTGGTGTTCACCACTCGAACTATGTCACAAACCCATTCTTTTGCTATTTATTTTGGAGATGAAATCTAGTGAACTTTTCTTCTTGGGCAGGCCTTGAACTACAATATTTCAGATCTCAGCTTCCTACTATCTAGGATTACAGATGTGAGCCACTGGTGCCCAGGTTTCTTATTCTTATTTTCTCATAAGTTGACCACAAAGGTTTTTTTTTGTTTTTTTTTAAAGCCTTTCAAATAGAATCTATAGTCAGGTTAAAAAGACACACAAACATAAAACAAACAGACATATAAATAGTGAGAGCAGGGTTTTGAGGAAAAGCAAAATCATGATTTAAAACAACTGCCATGTGAAATGAAAAGAGCAGGGGCTTGGGTCTAAAGTTGGTGCCTACTTTCTGAGAGAAGATGACCAATTTTTAAAGGAATGCTTAGGAATTTGTTTCTAGCCTCCATGCTGAAGTGCATGCCTCAAGACAGACAAGCTGGTGGTCTTTGCTCTTTGTGTATCAGGTTGTACTGGTTCTTGGGCTCTGATGTTGTTATGTTTTGTCTGAGTGACGTTTATTTTTTCTATGGCTAGAGAAAGGCAAATGGAGCAGACAGCCTGGATTGGCTGAATGAGTGTTAATCTTAAATTTCCTGGCAAGGTGGGGCGGGGGGAGAGAATGCAAGATGAAATATCAGTTTGAATTCTTGTGTAAGCAGTACTAACAACTGGACAAAAGTGCAAGCTGGCTTCAACCCCAAACAGTGTTTTGTAGACTCCATTGAATATATGTATTTAATTTCAAAAGTTAATAGCTAAAATGTAATTTTCCTGAGAATTAAACACTCTCGAATCTTATACACTACTTGGAGTTTGGACTTGATGCTGGTAGGAGTTAGGGCAGTTGAGAGCATTGGGAGAAAAATGAATATATTTACATGTAAGAAGGACATAAAGTTGGGGGCATAGGTCAGACAGATTATATGGTCTTACTGTTTCCTCCTAAATTTCTGTGCTGGAAATTTATCTCCAGTGCTGTAATTTATCCCCAATTCGGCAATGCTAAGAAGTGAGACCTTTTGGCTGCTTTTCTTTATGAGCTCTCCACTTTCATGAATGGAATAATGAATTATAAATGAGTTTTACAGAGGGCTTTTGCGACAGGATTAATAGAAGAAGAAATTTCACTAGATTTCTCTGTCCACATTTTATATATTTCAGAATCATCCCCATTGCTAAGTTAGTAGGATATGTTCCTTTTACACACACACACACACACACACACACACACACATACACACACATTTTCTTCACTCACAAACATACCCTCTTGGTCAGAAATTTAACTTTGGATATGTCTCTCATGAGAAGCTCTGTTATAAATAATGTTTAGAATCTGAATAACAGATTTCTGAAATCTGTGCAGCTCTGAGAGGTTGTCTTTGCTCTCACTTTCCATATCTCCTAAATTACAGACTGATCTGTCTATTGAATGGTCATATAAGCCTCTGAGGAGATTATTTATTATTATTATTATTATTTTATCACTCTGACTCTGCTCTCAGTGAAATGTAAGCCTCGTGCAAGCTGTTTTACATAAGAAGATTAGAATGGGGTTATGGTTCTTCTGTAGGTAAGCCATGGAGGCAAAGTGTTATTCAGAAGACATCATCTCAAGGATACCTTCTATCAACATTATTTGTTATTGCTGATATTGACCCTACCTTGGTTGAGGCACTTATTATTTATTAGGCTTCTCCTCAAGGAAATTTCTCTCTTGTTCTTCCATTCTTTACTCTGAAAAAGTCACATTTTTTTTTCAGGCCACATATGAGGGGCATGAGTTGTGCTCCACTTTGAGGGCAGAGTTGGTTTCATGTATAAAAGTTTGGATGTCTTGCAAGACTGCAAGCAGTCTATTTCTTACATGACAAGGACATTATTTTGCTCAAGGCAAGCATTCTACCACTTGAGCCACAGCTCCACTTTTGGCTTTTGGTAGTTATTTGGAGATAAGACTCTCATGGACTTTTCTGCCTGGCTTGATGTCAACCCATGATCTTCAGATCTCAGCCTCCAGCGTAGCTAGGATTACAGATTTGAGCCGCCTGTATTCACCTCCCATGGTTTTTATAAAGTCATTGAAAATAACATTTCTATGCTACCGTATATTGTCCTAGCATTCATCTTAGTACTTTTTGCATTTTTGCTTTGTATTTATTAAGAGGGTTTATAATAGAAACCTGCATGTAATCACATTTCTTTGCTATTGAGAAAACCATAATTGGTTAAATGACATTTTTTAACAATGATTAGTCAGATTCCCTATTATATATAGTAGAGAGATGATTTTATTCCATTTACTTCCAGCAAGAGTTTATTTCTTCTGATAAACGTGATAAATGATAAGTTTTAAAAATACTATTCTTGTCAGGAAATTCGAAATCAAGTACATAGTTTAATCCAGCAATGAGTTTCTTTCACAAAAGGTTTACCAGATAATAACATTCGCTACTTTTAGATGGTCACTCTTTGTTTTTGTAGAATAGAACTTGCAAGTTTTACAAAGTTGTTAATTTATAAAGTCATAGAAGTCATTTTGAAAGATTAAAAGACATCAGCACTTGAATATTCAATGAGCAAAAGTCAGTGTCATGTGAATTTATGTGTTGAAACAGGACTAGAGACTCATTTTAGTATGGAACATATCCTATATTATGTCTAACTTTCTTGACAAGTTGTCATGTGATAGTATTCCTTTGGAGTCAGGTACATTGCTGAGTATAAGATTTGTTGTTCAGCCTTAGTGTCCATGTGTACCTTTTTTTCTTTAAAAAGCAAGTATTCTTTTTATTGCAGTGCTTGGGATGAAACCAATGTCTTACATGCTCTAGGAAATCATTTAATTATTGAACTATGTTCCCAGTCCAAATTAATTCAGTTTTTTAAAAAATGGTACTAGGGGGCTGGGGATATAGCCTAGTGGCAAGAGTGCCTGCCTCATATACACGAGGCCCTAGGTTCGATTCCCCAGCACCACATATACAGAAAACGGCCAGAAGCGGCGCTGTGGCTCAAGTGGCAGAGTGCTAGCCTTGAGCGGGAAGAAGCCAGGGACAGTGCTCAGGCCCTGAGTTCAAGGCCCAGGACTGGCCAAAAAAAAAAATGGTACTAGGATTTGAACTCAAGTCCTGAAGTTTGCTTGGCTTACTTGCTTTGCTGGTGCCCTACCATTTGAGCCTTACCTCCACCTGCAATTCAGTTTTAAAGGTAGTTCCTGCAAGCGGTTTAATGCCTTTGGGAAGTATTTACTGAGAGTAAATAGAAATAAATTTAAATTCCCAATTACATTTTTACTATTTAGTTATAGTCTGGCATTATATTAGTGATGTCCATTAAAAAGCCCAGATATGGGCTGGGGATATGGCCTAGTGGCAAGAGTGCTTGCCTCATATACATGAGGCCCTGGGTTCAATTCTCCAGCACCACATATACAGAAAATGGCCAGAAGTGGCGCTGTGGCTCAAGTGGTAGAGTGCTAGCCTTGAGCAAAAAGAAGCCAGGGACGGTGCTCAGGCCCTGAGTCCAAGCCCCACGACTGGCAAAAAAAAAAAAATAAAAAAAAAAGCCCAGATATGATATATACTTATAAATGAAATGAAGACTGATACAGGTTTTTTTTCCACTGTAATTCACTAGTTCTATTTTGTAAATATTAATACCCAGAAATAACATTGGGTGATATGTAAGTAGAGTTATAAATTTCTGCCTTTTTTATGACCCTTTTAATATCATCTCATTTTTGGTTTTCAGCCCAAGAATTCTTGAGTCTTTCAGATTTTCCCCAGATTTTCATAACACTGGGTTCAAACAACCAGAGTCCTATGCAATTAGAACTATGATATCCTTTTTGAATGGTATGGTACACCATATCATGTATCCACTGGTTCATGGATGACTATGCTTCCAAAGGCTGCTTACAGCATTAAAGAATTTGCCAAATAAAAATTCATTTCAATTATAATACAGGCTACTCAGAAGATGAGAGCTGAGGACCATGGTTCAACGCTAGCCTGGGCAGGAAAGTCTGTAAGACTCTTATTTCCAATTAACCATCAGAAAACTGGGAGTGGTGCTGTGGCTCAAAGCAGTAGAATGCTAGTCTTGAGCACCAAAGCTCAGGGACAGCACTCAGGCCCTGAGCTCAAGCCCCATCTCTCTCTCTCTCTCTCTCTCTCTCTCTCTCTCACACACACACACACACACACACACTTCAATTCTGAGGGATTCTAGCTACCAAAGGGCCTGAATAATTCAACTCAGAAATTTGCTATTGCAAATGAAGTGTATGAAGGTGCACTTTTTCCTTTCCCTAGAGTAAAGAGAACTTTACACCAGGGTGCATTACTAGTCATGAATATACTTGGAAAAATAGGATCAAATTCTTGGGGAAATATTATTCTTAATATTCATCTCCTTGAAGTTAATGGAAGCTATGCACAGCAGAACTGAGGAATGATGACGTAGGCAAAACACTGCTAGGTATACAGTCCATCCAAACCATCAACAAATATTCCAGAACACAAATAAATATGCTATGGCATCTATCAGATTTATGGTCCTTAGTTACAGGAAACTGTTATGTAGGATTCAGATCTACTACAGCCAGACTCTCAAGTTTGTGTGGCTAGCTTCTGACCTTCAACCCCAGCATAAGAGGCCACTTTTCATCTGTGAGTTAAATAAAAAGGTGATCATGAGTCAGGTGTCCATGAATCATGCTAACAATCCTAGCTAGTCAGGAAATGAGATGTGAGGAATGCGATTCAAATCCAGACTATGCAGACTCCTCTTTCAGATTCATATCTCTAAGTAGCAAAAAAAAAAAAAAAAAAAAAAGAAAGAAAGAAAGAAAGAAAAGAAAAATGATAAAAGATAAAAACTGGAACTGCTTTGTCTTGTATGTTCATTTATTTGTCTTTGGAGGGTAAGGTGGGCACTGAAATAGAGGGACAAAGGGTGAACAAATGCAGCAGAGGTACTCACTGGACACTTTGTTGAAAATGAACTATGCAGCTTGTGGGTGAGGATGGGAGGGAAAAACTGGGAGTGAGGGGAATGGGGACATGTTAGAAAGAAATGTACTCTTTACCTGATGTACGGAACTGTAACTCCTCTGTGCATCACCTTTGTAATAACATTAAAACATGTACAAGAAGCTGGAGCTGGGTGGTGCAATGCAGAGTGCGAGCCAGAGTGGGAAACAACTCGAGGTGAGCACAAAGTCTTGAGTTCAATCCTAGAGCCAACATACAAAAAATGATCATGGAGTTTCTCTTTTTATATGTGCACTTTGTAAAAGGTACAACCTCCTTGCCCTTCTGCTCATAAGAATGTACAGTTGGTAGAGAAAAGGAGAAAACACTCAACAACTCCACAAAAAATAGATTGATAGGTGTGATTGCAGAATGAGGTGGGTAGCAGCCCAATAAGAAAAAACGTAACCCACTCTGACTCCAGGTCGGGATGACCAGTTCAGCGAGGCTCAGGGCAGCAGTATTTAGGCAGATGAGACGGGTCAAGACAGTGGGTTTCCAATATGGTGATGCTCCCCTCAGCTGAGAACGCTGATTCTGTAGCCAAATATGCTTTAAAAATGTTATTGATTTATTTTTAATTTTTATCCTTTTTATTGTCAAGATGATGTACAGTGGGGTTACAGTTACATACGTAAGGCAGCAAGCACATTTTTGGTCAAACTTCTTACCTCCTCCCTCAGTTTTCTCCCACCTTCCCTCCTCCCCCAACTCTCCCCTCCCACCCAGTTGAACTGTTGGCTTACAGTATATTGTCTTGTAAGCATTGCTGTTGCATTGGTTTGCCTCTTGCCCTTTGCCTCACCATTTTGATGTCCCTCAGGGTACCAAAATCAAATACAGTAACAACAGGGGTAAAACCCAAGGGAAGAAAAATAAAACAAAATGGCATAATTTCACATTGTATGTTGAAAATAACAACAACAATGATAAACCACTTATTTCCATAACCTGAACTTCATTTTGTTTAGCCTCATCTTGTGTGATCATGTGGGCATAGCTTTTGAGCTATTGTGATCATTTGCTAGAAGTGAAGTGAGCCAGACCCAAAGAAACATAGACTCTATGGGTAATGGGTCAAACATTGTTACCGCCTTCCTTGTTTCCTCCCACTTTCCCTCCCTCCACTTCCCCTTCCCCTGCCAAGGTTGGCTTTGAACCATGATCCTCAGATTTCAGGCTCCTGATTAGCTAGGATTACAGATGTGAGCCACCAGTGCTCTGTGTGCCTGTGACTTGATAAGAAATGCTTTGTAAAATTTCCCTAGTCTTTGTTTCCAGCATCCCCTCTGTTTCTGAATTGTCAAATGCACCTTCAGATTTCTTCTTCTGTGCATTCAATAATATACTCTGTGTGCTGACATGAAGCTATTCTACTGTTTATAATTTAAAATATACAACTGTTGTGTGTTTTGTTTTTTTTTTTTGGCCAGTCCTGGGCCTTGGACTCAGGGCCTGAGCACTGTCCCTGGCTTCTTCCTGCTCAAGGCTAGCACTCTGCCACTTGAGCCACAGCGCCGCTTCTGGCCGTTTTCTGTATATGTGGTGCTGGGGAATCGAACCTAGGGCCTCGTGTATCTGAGGCAGGCACTCTTGCCACTAGGCTATATCCCCAGCCCTGTTGTGTGTTTTTAAGATAACCTTGAAGTGATTCAGAAATCTAATTTCTGTGCAAGTTGCATCCAGGTCATATTATTTAACTTAATTTTTACTTTCATTACAGTTGTATATTTGGTTGGCAATAAAGTGAGAGCATAATTTTTCTGATATTTTTGGTTCTCTTACGTGATTTAGATATAGCTTCTTTTTCTCTTAACTTTCTCACAACATTTTTCTTAGTGTTTAGTTTCCAAATGCCATGTCTGATTCTCAACAGATAAAAATCTTTGATATTTATGAAAGGCTGGAAGGATACTAGAGGAACAAGCAGGACAGAATATCTATTAGGCAACAGCTAGGTTCTTTCTACCTAGTGTCTATGGCCTTTGTCTATGAGCCTGTGGCAGGGGACTGCTTACTAAGTACAAACCTTCTTCTTTGCTTCTTAGGCACATCATTGGACTACATATCAAGTTCCTGTTGTAGATGACTGGATCCCATCATATATATGTGAGCAGAAGCTACAAGTAGGCATGGGTGGATGCAATTTGTTCTCAATTATTTTTCCACTTCTCTATAGGAGGGTCATGCTTCATGCCTCCATTTGATTTGGTCAAATGACTTGGGATGTGAGTAGAAGTAACATGGACTACTTCCTGGTAGAAGCTTTAATGTATTCCACCATTATGTGAGGTAAAAATAAGGCATTCTCCTTTCGTATGGGCCCAGGATGGAGACATTCACTGGGAGATGAGGCTGAACTGTGCATAAATAGAAAATAAACACTACTGTCAAAAATTTGGATTTGGAGAAGCATCTGCTCAGTACAATAAAGGGATATGATAGTTTTTTTTTTTACTACTAAAAGACAGGTAGGAGAATATGGTCAAAATATTCAATGAATATATTTGAAAATGGAACAATGTAACTTGAGGAGGTGGGTGATTTTGGGATACAGAGGAATGAGAGAAGGGGTGAAATTTATCAAGATGAGGTATGTGCATAAATTTGACATGTTGTATTGAAACTCCTCTGTATAGTCACTTAATGACAGCAGCGACACTGAAATCCAAAACCAGTAGATACAAGAAACAAAAGCAAAAAAGAAATAGAAGAAAATAACAAAACAGAAGCTGTGTGCCTGTGTCTCATACCTGTAAACCCAGCTGTCAGGGGACTGAGGTCTGAGAATCATGGTTTTGATGTGAGCCCAGGCAGACAAATTTGAGACTGCATTTTTCTGGTAAATACTCATCAAATGAAAGTTTTTAAAAAATTAATAACAGTGATGATGCAAATAAAAAAATAATAGCAAAAGTAATAAAGACAATGATGGTTAAGATGACAATGATAAGGAGACAATGAACTATTACTGTATTTTCCTCATAGGCACCCTGTGCAGGTTGGAAATGAAAGTGATGTTTAAACATTTCTCCATTTACAAGCCACCTATTCCCAGAGAAACAATGAGAGTGGAAGGTCCAGATCAACCTATTGTTCCCACCTTAGTGTTTTGATATCCCGTAATTTGATAGTAAACAAATTATGTCACATGTTTGGCACGCACTAGGGAATGATTTTAGAAAGGCCACTAGAGGGTGCTACTTTGTAAGGAAAATAAAAGCGCCTCCCTACAGTAGAATTCAGTCTGCAGCCACAACGTCTGTCGTTAGGGGCTAGAGCTGAGCTCTCTGCTGTGAGTATACACATACGATTTATTCATTTATCCTTTATGATGAAAAAGTAAATAGCAGTAGTTTAGGTGAGCCACCAAAGTTGATCCAAATAAAATCTCGACCTTTTCTTTTAGTAAAGGTTTGTATCAATTCTTTAAGAAAAAGCTGTTAATATTTCTTACCAAACAAAATTGTGAGCCTATCTGACTTTTTTTTTTAAGAGATATGCTGGTTTCAATGTATGTACTGTGCTTTTACTGGATAGCTGTGGTTGTAAGTTTGCTTATGATGATTTTATTCTGTCTCTGTTGGATTTTTTTTTCCTAAGGGATGATGAAAACAAAGGTTTTGCCTGATTTTTGTCCTCTGGAAAATGATATTTCAGTGATCTACAGCTTATAAGTATATATGTGTATTCAGGTGGGTGAGGTGCAGATAAACTAGGTAGGCAGTCTTCGGTTTTGTTACTCTGCCTTGAAACTGCATCTTATGCCAGGAAGGGGTTGTGTTAAGTGTCAGCATCAATTATGAATAACAGCTCTTAGTGTGAAGCTGATGCTCGGTAGCAAGTGCATCATGGTGGAGACAATTACCTAAGGAGAAACATAGTCAGCTTAGATTTTGTCAGGTTCCCGCAGATGAACGATTGTCTTTCAGCCAACCATGAGATAATGATGGAGATGGAAGAAGATTGCCAGTAGTTCAGTGAGAGAGACAAATGCAAGGGCGACTGTACAAGGACCTCTAGCCGCAGATTGAAGTGCACTATACAAAAACTGGAGTCTCACTTTTTGGTCCTGCGAGAAGAGTTAGCTTCCTGAGGGATTTGTTTTTACCAAAATCTTATTACATATTATTTCCAAATTGTAAAGGCTGGAAAAGAGGGTTTATTGGTGATTTTTTTTGTATTAGTTAAATAACTAAAAAGTTTTATACACTATTGTTTGGAAGAGTCTAGCTTCTCATGTCTTTTGAGTTTCTCATAGCCAAGGTCACTCATATAGTCTAGTTTAGTCTGGATATGATTAAATAAGTTTATGGTCCTGGAATTAACTCATAGTGTGTGTGGTGTGTCGTGTGTGTGTGTGTGTGTGTGTGTGTGTGTGTGCATGTGTGTCTATGCCTGATTAATGTTTTATGAACTTGTGTCAGTCAGATAGCAACTTCCCATCCTCTCGATTACTCTTTTAATTTTCAGTGTCAAGCCACTTTCTTTAGCACATTTGCACATCTTTTTATTTAATTTTACATTATCATACACTGGTTGTACAAAGGTGTATTTCATTGTGACATTTCCACACATACATCCAACGTATTCTGATCAAATTCATCTCCTCCATCATTCTCTGTTGCCTTTTCCCCTTTCTAAAACTATTATATATACATATTTATACAAGTATTATATAACTCTTATATATACAAGTAAACTATTTTGACCATATTCATCCTTATTTTTCCTTTCTGTTCACTCTCCCTCCTCCTCCTATCACCTTCAACATAGTCCTACCTTCCTGCCATTCATATTTTTCCTGCATATTAGTTGTACCAAGGTCCTTCACCATGGTGTTTCAAATGTGCATGTATTAGATAAACTCTATTCATTATCTTCCCCATTCCACCAACCTCCTATTTATCAATAGTTTTCATTGAGCTTATAGGTTTGTCTTTTAAAATTGCTTTTGCAAGTTAGGTAGCTACAGGTGGCAGTAGAGAGGAAGGGTCAGGACATTCTGGTTATTTTTCACAATTGAGATGTCTTTCAATTCCACATTTCAGATCTGTACAGAGAATTTGAGACTGGCAACAGATGTGTGGCATTGAACTCTGAAAAATATGTATTTTTGCATCTGTTTTTTTCATTAATGTAGATCATGCCTTGTAAATAATTATGTCCCCTTAAAGAGAGAAATAAAATAGGAGAGGCTCTCCTTGCTATTGTCAAGGGAGTAAAGAAAGTCAGATTTAGCACAGTTAGATAAACAGTCCATATAGTTGGTCAGAAAGGGAGTAATCAGGGCTAGGAATACGGCCTAGTGGCAAGGGTGCTTGCCTTGTGTACATGAAGCCCTAGGTTTGATTCCTCAGTGCCACATATACAGAAAAAGCCAGAAGTGGCTCTGTGGCTCAAGTTGGCAGAGTGTTAGCCTTGAGCAAAAAGAAGCCAGGGACAGTGCTCTGGTTCTGAGTTCAAGCCCAAGGACTGGCAAAAACAAGCAAACAAAAAACACCAAACTCCCCCCCCCCCCAAAAAAAAGAAAGGAAGTAATCAAGTCTGACCTGGGGTGCATTGAGAGGACACCTCTGTTAATGTTCCCTCTGTATGGAAGCATGCACTGCCGTAAATAATACTGAGTTGGCAGGTATATAGGTACTTAGCACTCTGGTTTTGACCTGCTTCTCCTAGTTGGCAAACCATGGATAACCTGGGAGGGGACCAAGGCTTGTTTATTTTTTGCTTGTAGTACCTGTTTTGTTTGCATCAGAGAAATTTTGAAAGTAACATCCCCCCCCCAAAAAAAAAACTTGCCCTAAGCTACAAACACGAATGTACCTGTTGCCATGACTTCTTGCCATGACTGTAACCGCATTGTCACCAAAACAGGCTTTATGATGAGAAGGTGTGTGGTTCAGTGGTAGAGTGCTTGCCTAGCATATGATAAGGCTCTGGTTTTGATCCCTAGGGCGGTGTGTGTGTGTGTGTGTGTGTGTGTGTGTGTGTGTGTGTGTGTGCATGCACGTGTGTTCTATGAGACACTGAAGAAATATATATATACATATATGTTTATATATGTATAATATATGTTGTATGAGATTAACTAAACACTATTGAAAAAATGCCCTGCTTTTCTAGTTATTTAAATTTTTTCTTTATTGTCAAAGTGATGTACAGAGGGGTTACAGTTTCATACAAAAGGCAGTACTTACATTTCTTATCCAACTTGTTACCTCCTCTCTCATTTCCCTTCTCCCCCTCCCCATTTCCCTCTCCCCTCACCATGAGTTGTACAGTTGGTTTACACCATATAGTTTTGTAAGTATTGCTGTTGCATTGGTTTGTCTTTTTGTCCTTTGTCTCTCGATTTTAGTATTCCCTTTCCCTTCCCTAGTTCCTGTACATGTATATATAATATCCAGGTTACTAAAATCATTTACAGTGATATCAGGGATAAAACCATGGAAAGGAAATAGGAAAAAAAAGGGGGCATGGTTTCACATGGCAAGTTG
Source organism: Perognathus longimembris pacificus (assembly GCF_023159225.1). NCBI lineage: Eukaryota > Metazoa > Chordata > Mammalia > Rodentia > Heteromyidae > Perognathus > Perognathus longimembris. Next base: position 17,992,603 of record NC_063176.1, on the reverse strand, counting down.
AAAATAACAACAACAATGATATACCACTTGTTTCCATAACTTGAAGTTCATTTCATTTAGCATCATCTTATGTGTTCATATGGGCATAGTTATTGAGCTACTGTGCTCTTCTCCTGTTCTTCTAGTTCTATAGTTTCTTCAGCGTTCTGACATCTCATCAATATATCTCATTGCTAGAGTGCTTGCTTAGTATTTGTGAGGCCTTTTGTTTGGCACTGAAACTATATCTATCTATTTACGTATATATACACATATATGTGTGTGTACTGTATGAATTAAAGAAATTATATTTGTATATAAGTTGTATGAGGTTAAACACCACTGAGAAAATGCTTTGCTTTCCTAATTTTAGATTTTCTTCATTATTCTGGCTTATCTTAATTTCTCATTTCTATCTTGAAAATGACCATATCGACTATTTCAAATTGACAATAGATGACATAGGTGTGATAATGGAAAATGTAGAGAAGGAAATTCATCTTTCCACATAGTGTGTATATCGCCATGGCCAATCCCATAGCTGTACTTCTGCATTATATTTCTTTGTTATCTATTCATTATGCATTTTATTCTTGGCCTCTTAAGCTTAGATGTCCAAAATATTCCAGAGTCCCTTAGAGATTTAAACCTGGAAACGAGGTGAAATTGGAAACATTGGACCTGAAACTCTCATTGTTTACTCATAGTTTCTCCTTTGGGAGCTCAAAAGAGCAATGTTTTCTGTAGCTTCCTTGACTACAGTGACATGTCTCTCAAACCCAGGTGCAGCTTGAACTGTGCTCCTCTAGACTGAGTGATGTTAGACAGTCTTCTTTTTTGTGCCTTGAAGATCCTAAAGTAAGTCTAATAAATGGCAGACCTGCTTTCCCTACCTAATTTAATAACACATACACAGAGACACAGACACACACATAGGCACACTTGTGCATGTACACATTCCAACCTTATGCCTATGAATGAAGTAAGACAAATGGAGATAAAAAATACCACCGTTATCCTTTATGGATATTGGAGAATGAACACAGGGATGCAGTAATGCTGATTGTCCTAACACCTGGTAATAAGCTTGGCACAGTCACCTTGGAGCTTCCTGGCTGGGAAGCTGCCTTGTGAGTCCTCCAGGCACAGTGTAGCCTGGGCGTCTTTTCAGGACAGCTGGCTCCTGCAGAACCAAGAGGAGAAAGGGGATGAGCTAGGCCCATGTAGTCCTCATCCAACGGCAGCAGTCAGGTAACTGATTTCTATTGTCTGGGATGAGGCTCCTTGGAAAAATTGCACTAGACAAAACTGAGGGGAAGCAAAGAATTATAAAACCTCCCAGACCTTCAGGTGCTCTCCAAATTCTTTATGTTAGAGTCTAGCCATCCAATGTGTGGGAAGCAGATTGCTTTTATTATATTACAGGGAACATGCACAGTCTCTCAAGACTTTGTTCTACCATCAAGAGGCTTTGTCTCACCACGGATGTCTGACTATTGGTGCATCTGCCTAGAACCACACGTGGAAACACAGTATTCCTGCCTAAAAATGTCCTGAAGAATTAACGTATACTAAAGCTGAAAATTCTCTGTCTTCACTATTTCCAACCCAAACTATATCCAGCTTCATTTTTTTCCCAAGCTTATTAGAGGGCTTGAAATATTAAATGACACTATGAAGCTCTTCTGGTAATAACATGGCCCAGACAAAAGTTCCTAAATTTAAATATAAATCTCTGTCAATTATTAACTTCCACCACCAAAATTAAAGTGCAATTTAAAACTCTCTTGGATGTTACAGTTTAAATGAGTGAAAACTCAGACTCAAATTGTTTCACCTCTGTGATTTCAAAGAAATTAATGGAAAAAAATAATTCCTTCCAATTTCTTTTTTCTGATCTGTGTTAGTAGAGAGTTCTTGAGAAAATGAGTTTTCTCTGACAGCGATGGCCTGGCTGGCTGTTTCTCATGGAATGGGCCTTGTTCCTTCACAGAGTCAGAAATGGAATTAATTCAGTGTCAAGTTTCTGATGTGTCTTGTTTTTCTTATTTAAGAGGGATTTACAAGCTGGGCACCTGTGGTTCATGCCTATAATCTTTGCTACTCAGGAAGCTGAGATCTGAGGATTGTAGTTCAAAGTCAGGCTGGGCAGGAAAGTCTGTGAGACTCATCTCTTCAATTAATCAGAAAAGCCAGAGTTGGAGCTGTGGCTCAAATGGTAGAGTGCTAGCCTTGAGCAAAGGAAGCTTAGTGACAGTAGGTAGGCCAATAGTTCAAGTTCCAGGACCTGGAACAAGCAAAGAAACAAATGAAAAACACAAAGATTAAGAAATTTTTATAGCATAGGCTTAATTTCCACTAAATTTGGAGAAACAATCCCAGCCCTAGGAAAGTTTTTTTTTCCCCCCCTCTGAGAAACCTCTGTTCCTTAGCTCAGTATTAGTATTCCTAGAAGAGATTTTATGATACTTGAGAACAGGGTGGATTTGCTGATTTTAGTCTGTCCACGATGCCACCTAGTCACACCTGTTTTTCAGCATCTGCAACCTGAGGACTTTAATTCACTGGGAAGAAACTACAAATATAGATATGATTTTTAGCAGTAGGGAATTACCAGGTCTTAAAGGAGAATATCATTTCACAGTCTCTTCTACAAAAGGACAGCTGAATTATGCTAGTTAAATTTGGCATGCTAAGCAGGTGCTCTATTTTTGGCATATTTTGGTGCATATTTTTGGGTGCTCTACTACTTGAGTCCTGCCCCATGCCCTTTGATTTTTAGTTTGTTTTCCAGATAAGGTCATGTGCTTTTGCTCAGGCTTGCCTGGGACTTTGATCCTTTGACCTCACCATCCTAACTAGCAGGGATTAGAGGTTTGTGCTTGGTTCTGTGTTCTTATTTGGTATGTAATTGGGACATTTATCTCAGGCTTCCTACTGATGATAAAACGTGTATTCTTTCTAGTGTCACGTTCCTCCTTTCTCTTGTATATGGATGGTACTTTTGGTAAAAATTGTTTTGATCCAAGAATTCTTTTTTCTACTTATCCTCAGTCCAGCTGGAGAAACAGCTGGAATTCACAGTGTCTTTGATATTTCTTGAAAAGCATTGTTTTGGAAGGCTCAGTGAGGAAGGGTATTTACTCTGAAGTGCTCAGAGGACATAAATGTCTATGCACTTTAAAGACAATGCCTGCACACAGGGTTTAGAAACCATAAAAATCAACAGAAGTGTTTCACTTATTGTCACACACGATGGAGCGTTTGAGGTTTTGCCTTAGCACCCAGCTTCCAAAGCGTTCTGTGGTTCATGTGGGTTTGTTTAAGGGTTTAAAAACCACAATTGTAGAAAAATCAGCCTCTCACTTAATAAAATAGCCACATGCCTGTGGAAATGCCATCACAAGCTACAGCTCACACCAGTCCAATGCCTCTAGAGACCTGTCCTTTTAAAACCTAAGTGTAAAGCTGAAGCATGGAATGCACTGGTGAGAAGCATTCTACGCAACAGCAAATCCCAGCGGCCTGGTACAATACAAACTCCTGCAAACTACCAAAGTCCACAACCACCTAGCCCTTCAAGACTCAGTGTCAGTGTTGCCACCCAAAGTTCAACCCACACCTATGTTTCTGGCTCAAAGCATCACATTCGAATGCTTTTTTGAAATAAGTTTCCAAATGGTAGACAGATGCATCTATCTAGTTAGTCTCTTGTCTAAGATACTGGAATAAAAAAGTAGAAGTTTATACTCTGTAGTTAATTGGATTATAATGGTACAGAAAGCCAAAAAAGCAAGAACACTCATGTGTAGCCCACTTCTGAAATGCTTCAATGAGATAATTCACTCCATCTTTGTGAATAAGGTGCTGGAAATGTTTAGGACAGATCACTGCTGATGGAGAAAGCAGAGAGGTGAAATTCTAGTCCCCTTTAACAAGGCTTGATTCAATCTGTTCTCTATCCCCCTCACTTCAACCCTCCCCCTCTCTATATAGTTATTGTAAAGGTGATGTATAGAAGGGGTTACAGTTACATAAGTCAGGTGATGAGTACATTTCTTTTTTTAACAATGTTACCCTTTCCTTCACTCTCTCTCAGGTTTTCTTTCCTGTCCCCAGGCACAAGTTGTATAGTTCATTTTCAACATAGGGTCTAGTGACTACTACTGCTTCATTTGTTCATGCTTTGTCACAGCATTTCTGTGCTCCCTATACCCTCTAAAAGACAGATAAACTAACAAGACAAAATGAAAAAAAAAAACTAAAATAACAACAAAGAAAAAAAATAAGCCTCTTTTTTCCACTTCTTGGAGTTCATTTTGATAAATATTATTTTATATGATCATAAGCACATAGCTATTGAGTATTTGTTATCCTTTCCTATCCTACTTTGGTCTCTTTCTATGTGGACGCCTAGAGATTTATAGCATCCAGTGTGATTGCTTACTTGTAGACTTATAGGTGCATTTTAGTTACCACAAATACAACCTATATTTCTTTGGATTTGATTTACTTTGCATAATATATTTTTCTAAGTCTTTCCATTTCCTTATGAATGGTACAATATCTTTCTGATGGATGAGAATTCCACTGTATGTATATACATACATACATACATACATATATATGTACACACACATTTTCTTCATTCATCAACTGAGGGGCATCTGGGTTTATGCCATATCTTGGCTATGATAAACAATGCTGCAATTAACAAGATAAGCATCTCCCAGAATGGGAGAAGATTTTTACAAGGGCTTCATATTTAGAATATATTTACAGCTAAAAAAATAAACCCCTCAAAATAAACCCTCAAAGAAATAACAACTCAATTAATAAATGGGCTAAAGAATTAATGAGGGACTTCTCAGAAGAAATAAGAATGCCCAATAGACATTAGGTACACAAAGAAATGTTCAATATTTCTGGCCATAAGACAAATGAAAATCAAAACAACATTGAGATTCCACCTCACCCCAGTTAGAATGTCCATTATCAAGAAAACTAACAATAACAAATTCTGGTGGGGATGTGGCCAAAAGGGAACCTAAGTAACTGTTGGTGGGAATGTAAACTGGCAAGCAGTATGGAGGTTCCTCAAAAGACTAAATCTAGAGCTTCCCTATAACCTAGTAATTCCACTCCTGGGTATTTGTCCCTTAGACCACAAATCAGGCCACACTAAAGCCACCTGCACAACCATGTAGTCTCTTGTGATAGTGTGTTCTGGAAGTCAGTTTCCACTTTCTAGAATGAAAACCTTCTATACCAACTGAATACGCACACTCAAAAGACTCATCTGCTCTAAGTAATTGAGATGCTCACCATTGAATGGCTCAACTGATACTCCATCAATTTCAACTCGGCTGCTAAAGTTTTCTCAGGTGCTTTATGCATGTTAACTATAACCAATCTTGCCAAACTTTCTGCATAATACTTTCTGGAAGTGCTTGCTTAAATCTCATTTTCCAAAAGTAGACTAAAATATTGCAAATATCATGGGTGGGATAAAACTTTGAAGTGGGGAAGGATTTATTAGTGTACATTTGTACGGGACTGAAATTATATTAAATGAGGTAACAGTTATGAAAGATCTTGGCAAACTTGTAAAATAGAATCTGAAGGTCAAGTTTTAGCTGTAAAATTTTGTGAAAATGTACGTCAATTTGGAGCCTATGGTTTTCTCCACAAGGATGTTGGTAGGAATTTTAGAATCAAGTTCCATTCTCTCTGACAAAAATTGAACTCTATAACAGATGAAATGAACTCTCTAAGCTTTCGAACATGTTTATCAGCTTTATGACCAGTGGGACCCAAAGGTAGTTTAGTTCTTTTAATGATCAAATTCATTCCAGGTGCCTATCCTCTTAGGTACTCAGGAGGCTAAGATCTGAGGATCATGGTTTGAAGCCAGACCAGGCAGGAAAGCCAATGAGACTCTTTCTAATCAACCAGGAAAGATCCAGAAGCAAGTTGTGGCTCAAGTGGAAGAGCATCAACTTTAAGCAAAAAACTAAGGGACAATGTCCTGGCCCTGAATTCAAGACCCAGTACCATATCACACACACACACACACACACACACACACACACACACACACACACACACACAGAGAAAATGATTGACTCAAGCATGTGGGTGCCTAGATTCATGTGGAATACAAGCTGATACAATGTGGTGGGATTTTAGTCACTATCCAAGATGGCTGTAGAAAATGGTTCAGCTTGACCATAGGAAAATGCTGTCTGTACACACACTCTCTCTCTATTCATTATTAATTATTAAAATAATTTCCTAAATTATAATTTATCTTTATAAATTTTCAAGTATATTTACATATTGTAAATAAGTAAGTAGGTAAAGAAAGAAAGAAGTGTGAAGTGTATTTTGGGACCAAAGAGAATTAAACTGTCCCTTTTGCTTTATCAATGTTAGGGAATTATTTGATCAATAACAGGTAATTTAATCAAACAAATGATATGTTTCCATGAAGCTCAGTTTTTGTCTTTCTACTTTCACATAAAATTAGTGTACATAGTCTTCAAGAGAATTAACAACTTCTTATTTTGTCATTTGGCTTAAAAGGTTAGTTCAATGATGCATTCTCTTAAATCTTTTTTTTTTTTTTTTTTTTTTTACTGGATGCTTATTTATCTGTTTTTTTTTTTTTATTTTTTTTTTTTATTATCAATTGAACATAAATTTTTTTTTTTTTACAAGGTGCTGTGCAAAGAGGGTGCAGTTACATAGTAGGGCATTGTGTACATTTCTTGTGATATCTTACAACCTGTTTTCCCATCCCTTGTCTAGGTCAGGTAGACCCATATGCAGTATACAATGTATCAAGCACATATACAGTGTTCACAGACTTGGTCTCTACTGTCTCTCCATCTCCCTTTGTTAACAGTCATATATCAGGGAGATCATGCCCCTTTGTTTTCTGTGTTCTAGGCTTGTCTCACTCAACATTATTTGTTCGAGTTCTGACCATTTCCCTGCAAATAACAATATTTCACCATTCCTAATCGCTATGTAGTATTCCATTGTGTATAAGTACCATATTTTTTGGATCCATTCATCTGTGGAGGGGCATCTGGGTTGTTTCCAAATTTTGGCTATTGTGAATTGTGCTGCGATAAACATGGAAGTACAAATGTCCTTTTGATATCTTGGGTTTTGCTGTTTAGGATAGATGCCTAGGAGTGGTATGGCTGGGTCATAGGGTAGGTCTATATTGAGCTTTTTGAGAAACCTCCATACTGTTCTCCAAAGTGGCTGTACTAATTTGCACTCCCACCAACAATGGAGAAGGGTTCCTCTTTCCCCACAGCCCCTCCAGCATTTGTTGTTTCCTGAGTTCAGAGTATAGGCCATTCTAACTGGGGTGAGGTGGTATCTCAGGGTTGTTTTTATTTGCATTTCCTTTACTAGCAGGGATGTTGAGCATTTCCTCATGTGTTTCTTTGCCATTTTTATATCTTCTCTTGTGAAGTCTCTCTTTAGCTCTTTTGCCCATTTCCTAATAGGTTTATTGGGCTTGGAGGGGCTTAGTTTTTTGAGTTCTCTGTAGATGACAGATATCAGGCCTTTGTCTGTTGCTGTGCTGGTAAATATCCTTTCCCATATCGTTGGCTGTCTTTCTATTTTGGTGGCTATGACCTTAGCTGTGCAGAAACTTTTTAATTTGTAGTAGTCCCATTTGTTGAGTCTTTCCCCTATTTGTTGTGCGCCTGGGACTCTATTCAGGAAGTTCCTTCCTGTGCCTATAAGTTCTAGTGTCTTTCCTACTCTGTCCTTCAGTAGTTTCAAGGATTCAGGTCTGATGTTGAGGTCCTTGATCCATTTTGAGTTGATCTTGGTGCATGGTGATAGGCTTGGGTCTACTTTGAGTTTTCTGCATATGGCTGCCCAGTTCTCCCAGCACCAGTAGTTGAAGAGGCTATGTTTATTCCATTGTATGTCTTTAGCTCCTTTGTCGAATATCAGTTGGCTGTAAGAGTGCGGTTTTATTTCTGGGTCTTCAATTCTAATCCACTGGTCTTCCGATCTGTTTTTATACCAATACCATGCTGTTTTTGTTATGATGGCCTTGTAGTAGAGCTTGAAGTCTGGTATGGTGATACCTCCTGCACTATGTTTTTTGCCTAGAATTGCTTTGGCTATTCTAGGTTTTTTGCTGTTCCATATGAACTTATGGATTGGTTTCTCTATTTCAGTGAAGAATGTGGCTGGGATTTTGATAGGTATTGCATTGAATTTGTATAACAATTTGGGCAGTATGGCCATTTTCACTATATTGATTCTGCCTACCCATGAGCATGGGAGGTCTTTCCATCTCCTTGTGTCTTCTTTGATTTCCCTTATTAGATTTTTGTAGTTTTCATTGAATAGGTCCGTCACGTCCTTGGTTAAGTTGATCCCTAGGTACTTTATTCTTTTTTTGGCTACTGTAAATGGAATCGTTTCCATAATTTCCTTTTCTGTTTGTCTATTGCTGGTGTACAGAAAAGCTGCTGACTTTTGTGGATTGATTTTGTATCCTGCTACTTTGCCAAATTGGTTTATTAGATGTAGGAGTTTGGGTACTGAGTTTTTTGGGTCCTTGAGATATAAGATCATGTCGTCTGCGAATAGGGATAACTTGATTTCTTCCTTGCCGATGTGGATCCCTTTGATGTCCTCCTCTTGCCTTATTGCTATGGCTAGGGATTCCAGTACTATGTTGAACAGAAGTGGGGAGAGTGGGCATCCTTGTCTTGTTCCTGTGTTTAGGGGGAATGATTTAAGTTTCTCTCCATTTAATATGATATTAGCAGTTGGTCTGTTGTATATGGCTTTTATTGTTTTGAGGAATGTTCCATCTATTCCTGTTCTCTCCAAAGCTTTTAATAGGTATGGATGTTGTATTTTGTCAAAGGCTTTTTGGGCATCGACTGAGATAACAATGTGATTCTTGATTTTAGTTCTGTTTATGTGGTGAATTACATTGATTGATTTACGGATGTTGAACCATCCTTGTGACTGAGGGATGAAGCCTACTTGGTCATGATGTATGATATTCTTGATCACTTTCTGGATCCTGTTAGCTAATATTTTATTGAGGAGCTTTGCATCTGTGTTCATTAGTGATATTGGTCTGTAGTTCTCTTTTTTTGTTGGATCTTTGCCTGGTTTGGGGATGAGTATGATATTAGCTTCGTAGAATGAGTTCGGGATTTTTCCCTCCGTTTCTATTTCGCGGAAGAGTTTGAGGAGTATTGGAATTAGCTCCTCACTAAAGGTTTTGTAGAATTCATTGGTGAATCCATCTGGGCCTGGGCTTTTCTTAGTAGGGAGGTTCTTGATTACCTCCTGTATCTCACCGTAAGTTATTGGTTTATTTAGTTGATTTATTTCTTCTTGGTTCAGTTTGGGCAGTTTGTACTTCTCTAAGAATTGATCCATTTCTGTAAAATTATTGTTTTTTGTTGAGTAGAGGTTTTGGAAATAGCTCCTTATGATTGTTTGAATATCGTGTGTATTTGTTGTAATTTTTCCTGTGGAGTCCCTGATTTTACGTATATGAGTCTCTTCTCTTCTTTTTTTTGTGAGTCTTGCAAGGGGTCTGTCAATTTTGTTTATTTTCTCAAAGAACCAGCTTTTAGTCTTATTTATTTGTTGAATGGTCTTTCTATTTTCAATCAGATTTATCTCTTCTTTAATCTTTGTAATCTCTCCCCTCCTAGTCGTTTTAGATTCTGTCATTTCTTGTTTCTCCAGTTGTTTTAGTTTCATCGTGAGGGTATTCACCTGCTCTGCTTCCATTCTTTTAATGTGGGTACTGAGTGCAATGATCTTGCCCCTCAGTACTGCCTTAGCTGTGTCCCATAGGTTTCTTTGTGATGTGTTTTCTTTGTCATTGTGGCTTATGAATTCGTTGATTTCATCTTTAATTTGATCTGTGGCCCAAGTGTTGGATAGCAGCGTGGGGTTTAGCCTCCAAGAGTGTGTATAGGCTCTGTGGTATCCTTTGTTGTTGAGGGTTACCTTTAATCCACTGTGATCAGATATAATACATGGGATGATGTCAATTCTTTTGTATTTGCTGAGGTTCTTTGTGTGGGCTATGACGTGGTCTATTTTGGAATATGATCCATGGGCTGCTGAAAAGAAGGTGTATTGGGTCTCTGTAGGGTGGAAGGTTCTATATAGGTCTGTTAGATCCATTTGGGCAATGGTGTTATTTAGGTCCTCAGCTCCCTTACTAATCCTCTGGGTGTTGGATCTGTCTCTTGGAGAGAGAGGAGTATTAAAGTCACCCACTATGATTGTGTTTGCATCTATCTTGCTCTGTAATTCTGTGAGAATTTGCTTGACATATGTCGGGCCTCTTTTGTTCGGTGAGTATACATTTATCACCGTGATGTCTTGATTCTGGATTTTTCCTTGTATCAATATGTAGTGTCCTTCTTTGTCTTTTTGAGTGGACTTTAAAGAGAAATCCAGCTTGTCTGAGATCAGGATGGCTACACCTGCCGTTTTGGTGGGTGCATTTGCTTGGTAGATCTTGCTCCATCCTTTCATTCGAAGCCTGTTTTTGTCCCTTGCTGTAAGGTGGGTCTCTTGTAGACAACAGATGTCAACTTTTTGCTTGCGGATCCATTCTGCCAGTCTGCTCCTCTTGATCGGGGAGTTTAAGCCATTTATATTTAAAGAGATCAAGGATAAGGGTGTTTTTTCTCCTTCCATTTTCTTGTTTGGCTGTTTTTTCCTGTTGTTTTTTTTTTTTTCTTCTTGTCTTTAGTGAGCTTGTGTTTCTGCTGGACTTTGGCTATTGAAGTTTCTTTCTGAATCTGTCTTTGTGTCTTTTACGATCTCTGTTGGGTGGGCTTCCCCTCTTAATATTCGCTGTAGGGCTGGTTTTTTATTCACATACTCCTTTAGCTCCTCTTTGGTGTGGAAAGATCTGGTTCTCCCTTCGAATGTGAACTCCAGTTTCGCTGGATATTTGATCCGAGGTTGTAAATTGTTATTCTGAAGTACTTGGATGGTGTTCTTCCACTCACTTCGAGCTTGGTAAGTTTGTGTGGATAAGTCGGATGTTATTCGAATCCTCTTCCCATTGAAAAAAGTTTCCTTCTTCGCTTTGGCTGAATTCAGAATTTGCTCTTTAATCTTGAGGTCTGTAGTCTTGAATATTATGTGCCTTGGGGTGGTTTTCCTGGGGTCTGGCCTGCCAGGTGTCCTATAGGCTTCGGTTACCTGGATGGGGTCCCCTGTGAGATTGGGGAAGTTTTCTGCAATAACTTTATTGAGAACATGATTAAGCCCTCTGCTCTGATATTCGGCTCCTTCTTCTATTCCAATTATACGCAGATTATATCTCTTGTCTTTGTCCATTAGTTCCTGGAGTAATCTTCCCTGAAGCTTCACCTTTTCTTGGAGTGTGGTCATTTTCTGGTTGTTGTCAGCTGCTTCATCGTCCAGGCGAGAGATTCTGGATTCCATATGGTCCACTCTTTGTGTTATGGTTTCAATTGCGGAGTTTATGGATGTCAGAGAGCTATTCATGGTTGTCATATCAGCTCTGATCGTGGAAATTTCTTCCTTTAAAGAGTTGTATTTTAAATCTATTTTTTCATGCATTTCAATTCTCAGGGTGTGGAGATTTTCTTTAAAGGCGGCTTGCATTGTATCCATTTTTGCTTCCATTTCTTTAAACGAGGCTTGCATTGTATCCAGTTTTGCTTCCATTTCTTTCTTGGCTTCCTGGGTGTCCTTCCAGATTTCCGCTCTAAACTCCTGGAATTGTTTTCTGATTTCATTTCTGACGGTTTCGATCATTCCTGTTAACATGTCCTCATTTGCTTTTTTATTCTCCATCTCCTCTCCAGTCGTGCTGCTTTTTGGAGCTGGCGAGTTGGCTTGTCCTTTGATGAACTGAGTTATGTTTCTTTGTGATTTGCGCATCTGGAAGTCTGTGTAGTTCTTCCCTCCCTTCTGTGTAGGCGTGTCTGCGTCAGCAGGTGCTGTCGCTGTGGCCCCGCCCACCAGTGCAGGGCACGCCTATCAGAGCGGGCGCTTTCGCCGGGGCCCCGCCCTCCTGTGCACTGTGAGTCCCCTACAACAGGCACTTAAGTGGGGTCTGCCTCCCAGAGCGAGCCCTGGGTTGTTGGGTTGTGCTTGCGCCCTCCCGCGAGTCCGTTGGGGGGGGGAAGCAGTATGTGTGGGGCCCAGTGGGATCGACTGTCCGGGTGTGGCTTGGCACCCTCAGACCTCGCCTCCGCTTCGAGGAGGGGGAACGAGATCAGGCTCAGGTGACCCTGCTGGGCTGGTATTGCCCACCAGCGCCTGTGATTTTAGTTGTAAGAGTCCGCAAGGTCTAGGCGCCTCGGGTGGGGCTTGCCCTGCCGGCCGTCCCTGGCCCCTGTTGGGAAGGGGACGGGGCCGGTTCTGCCAGTTCAGGAACCTTTGGGGGCTTGGGGCTGTTCCGCCCTTCCCCTGCTAGACTGGCTTCCCAGTGCCTGCTGGGAGCTTCCCGCCTGATTTGGGGAATCTTTGTTCCCACGGGAGTGGGGAGGGGGAGGGAGGGAGATATATCGTCTTTGTCGGGCTTGGGTCTCCCGTTGGGGGAAGGGATTATGGGGGACTCACTTTTGCTGCTTTGTGTGCGTGTCCCGCACCGCCGTTGGCCCTTCAGGGGTTGGCGAAGTGTCGTGGTGGCTCCCCCGTTCCCTCTTTCTGCCGCGCTGGGTTCCCTTGTCCGAATCCGGTGTGGACCCGAACTTCTCGTCGCTGCTGGGTGTGTCTTGGTCCGCACCCTGCTTTGTGTCCGTGGGGTCTCCCGCTATATCATTCTCTTAAATCTTAATGAAATATCTTTTTTCCATGAAAGCAAATTTCTTCTGGGACTTACAGTACATGGGAATTTCTACTACAGTGCAAAAACATGGAAGTTGTTTCAACACAGTTGATATATTGGCAAACAATTGGGACATGACGCAAATTTCGCCTTTCCACACCGATTTGAGGAAAACCATAGGCAAATGCAGGAAACGATAGCCAGCTGAATCCAGCTGCATGGCAATTCACAGCACAAACATTCACACATCTCAGCTGTCTACCCATGACCTCACCCCACCACATGTAGCGTAGCCACACCCACCCACATCTGGCCCCAGACCCACTTTAGACAGCCGCCTCCCACTAGTTCACTGCATATTAGCTGTGATTCTTCTGCAGCTCCAGGTCTCTCTCAAGCCCAAGTGCCATATTGATTGTAGTATTTATGTACTTGGTAACTGTTTCTGGTGTATAAAACTGCACTACATTGTTTATTTATTACCATCTTATTTTTTCTTTACTGTATCATGGATGAAGGTTTTTCTGTATTTGGGGTTTTTCTTTTTAAAACAAAATACCTTTAACTAAAGTGACCTGAAAAATTCCATGATTATTAAAATAACTACAAAACTTGGGGCAGGGAGAGGGCAGGGAGTGAAAAACCTGGGAGAAAATGAGGGAAGGCATGACATTGTTCAAAAAGAAATTCACTCATTACCTGACTTATGTAAGTATAACTTTTCTGTACATCACCTTTACAATAAAAATAATAGTAAAGTAATTAGAGGGTAGTCATAGGGTGTTCATTTTTGTTAACAATCTAGTATGTACAAAGAAATAAAATTTATATAAACATTACCATATAAAAAAAGAAACTATTGCTAAGTGTTAGTGGCTCCCACCTGTAATTCCAGATACTTAGAAGGCAATTCAAGACAGTCCTTGCCAGAAAGTGCATGAGACTCAGTTCCAGAAACACCAGTAGCAGAGCTGTGGTTCAAAGTGGTAGAGTGCTAGACTTGAGCAAAAAAAGGTCAGGGACAGTGCCCAGGGCCTGAATTTAAGCCTTAGGATTGGCACACACACACACACACCACACTCATATGCGTGCATACACAAACTCACACACACACACACAATCTAGGAGGACCCATCTAAACTGTTGAAGAAGTGGTTATTTAAAAGAACAGTTAAAAGATAGTGAATAATGAGAATTTGAACATGGGGTTTTTGTTTTAGGCTTTACTGATTGAACCATGCCATTAATCCTCTTTGATTTTTAGTGCTTTTTAATTTTTGTTTCTTTGATAGAGTCCACACTTTCGTCAGGGCAGTGTCAAATTTTCATCCTCCTACCTCTGCCGCCTGAGTATCTGACACTACAGGTGTGAACCTTCCATGTATGCCTGGCTTTGTACTAAAATTTCTTACTTTTATGGGTTTGATATCAAACATCATTTTGCATCATCCAAACCCCTACTAAAGATACTATTTTTTAGCTTGCATTTAGGAAAAGCTATTTTCTAGAACAGTGGATCTTAATCTTGGTAGCACATTAGAGGCAGAGTGGGTAGATAGGCTTTGTTGGTCTATCTGTATCTCTGACCTATTAAAGCAGAATATCTCAGGGGAGAACCTAGGCATCCACATTTTAAAATTCTCCAGGTGGCTTCAATATACACCTAAGGTTACCAGTTATAGTTGAAAATGTTCTCTGCCTGGAAAACATTACCTTGGGCATTTTTGTAAGTATCCATTCTCTATACATGGCACCCATGTATCTCGGGGAGTTACTCAACTAGTGCAAAGATGCTCTTAGAGGCCATGAAGCTCAATACGTATATAGATAGACTGTACTAAGGTTTCAATTCAGGGCTTTGCATTTGCCAGGCAGAACCTCTGCTGCTTGAGCTATACCTCCAGTTCTTCCTGCCTTGGTTATGTTTAGCATATGGTTTTGTTTTCTTTGCCTGGGCCCATGTGGCCTGCGAGTTTTCACCATCCAGGAGAAAACAGACATGTATCATCACACCAGCTTTTTCTATTGAGATGGGAGTGTCTTGATTTTTTTTCCTGAGTTGCCTGAAGCCACAATGCTCCCAACTTTTGCCATCCAAATAACTAGAATTACAGGTGTGAGTCATTAGCATCTAGACCCAGGCTTTGTGATGATGATGATGATAATGTATGTGTGTGTTTGTGTAATGAGAATCCTGTACACAATTTTCCCATATTCAATATATCTTATTTTGATTTCACATTTCTGCTTTCATGGCGTCTTAATTAAAATACACCTCTATTAATAAGACAGTATCCTAATATAAATTATAAGAAGGAAGGACATCTGGTCTTCTGCCTATAGTTAGTAATGTGGCTTTTAGAAGAGTTCAAACACACAGAGAACTATAAATAAAGAGGTAGAGAAAAATTCTTCTACTTTCATGTTGGAATAAGTATTGCCGTATTTCTCCAAAATTCCAAGGGAAAATGATTGGGAAGAGAGTGTTTAAACTGAGTCAAATAGAGTTAAGACCTGGTGTTTTTAAAAAAATAATTGTGATTGAATATTAAAGTAATATTGCTAACAGACATGCTATTTGTAAAATTGGACAAAAGACAACGTAGACAGATAAAACACCATGTTTAATATTAATATGAGTTGTTTAGAAATTCAAGGTAGAACTGGTCACAGTACATGCATGTAAGTCCTAGCACTTTGGTGTTGGAAACACATGACCCTCTGGTGTCAGAAAACAAATAGACACACAATATTTCATAGGATATTTCATCAAGGCATCTTACTTCTCTACGGAAGGGTGATCTGCCATTCTCCCCAGAGGGAGGCAGGGACACTGGGTCAGGTCATCTGCTTGATTGGTATTCTAACCCAAAGTGTGATATTGTCCCTTCTCTTTGATGCTAAGGAGTCAGGCTCATAATATTTTAAATAATTGCTTACCAGGATGATGAAATAATACAAGGAAGTTAAAAAATACTCTAACCGTCAGTGACAGGTCACTACTGACTGGGGGAAGAGGGCTGTTCTTTTGGGGGCAAAGGTATACATTTTTTCTCATCACAGTTGTCTGGGAATTAGGAACAGAACTGAGAACTGGGCTGGGGTAGGTTATAGTTGGAGGAGATTGGTAATGTCGGTGAAAAGTTTCTACTCAAGTTTGCATTCTATGGGAGTCCATTCTTTAACTCCATTGACCAAGATTTATATACCTAACATGATTGGCTGGTCACAATACTGATGATAGCTACAATGGGAGTCAAGAGGCAAATAATTCCAGGAAATAAAAGTATACAATGGTGACTGGTTACAAGATTGGAAACATTTTGGTTTGACAGAAAAGATTGCTTTTTCTCACAGTTTTGAGTTTGGGGCCTTTCTGGGTTACTCTGTTTTAAAAAAAAAAAT
Source organism: Perognathus longimembris pacificus (assembly GCF_023159225.1). Taxonomy (NCBI): domain Eukaryota; kingdom Metazoa; phylum Chordata; class Mammalia; order Rodentia; family Heteromyidae; genus Perognathus; species Perognathus longimembris. The sequence goes on along the minus strand of NC_063176.1, from coordinate 17,976,378 downwards.
CCAAGTTGGTCCCATATATTTATATCCAGATTAAGATGAATGGATCAAGAAATAGCTGTTGGTACCTAATCTCCACTGCAGCATTAATTCTTCTCTGTTACAAAGAAACAAACCAAAACAAAACAAAAACCCTGAAGATATCGACTCATATGTTATGGTGGAGGTAGAGGAATAGAATTTAATGAACACAAACATTAAGAGGGCAACTGGTCTATAGAAATGTTAGCTATGATAATAATGGTAACTAACTGTAAATTGATTTTTAAACATTATCACTACTCATTGGCAACCCCAAAATGAAGTTGTTCATGAAATACCCCTTTGTACAACCACTTAATGATAATAAAAATGAATTAACTACTTAAAAAAAGAAACACTCCTTCCTAGAAACAGCCTTCCCTTGGTCTAATGTGCAAAACTTCACATGAATACATTTTAAGTCTATCCTTTAAGGAATATTGTATTCTGTATTGAATTCTCTACAGAAGACTCCCACTTGTTCCTCTAGCTTCTTTTATGAAATCAGCATCTTCTCTTGTTTCCAAAGTTTAGCTGCACTGGCATGGTTTGTACCCAACCTGGAAGATAATATACATTTCTGCATAAAAATAATACTTACGTATAAATAGTGATGGCACAGCGAGTGGGAAAACCATGAATTGGAACTTCAGTTTTGCCATTCAATTTGAAACCCTGGAGTTTTTATTTGTGATTACATATAAGCAGTGAGAATGCATACTGGGAGATGTATTATTTTTGTTTCATAAGTGTACACTTTAGTTTTTGTAGGAAATTCTGTATCATATCCAAAGAATGTCTATTTACTTATATTTTCACATTTCAAGTTTCTTTAAAACTAGAGAACTAATCAAGAAAATAAGCATTGCATCTGTGTGATTTAGGAGGTTTAGGTGTTTTCAATTTATTAAAATTCATTTTTTAAAAATTGGTTATCTTACATTGCATGTGAAATTTAAAAGAGACAATCACTGTTTTCTTATTTTTTCTAGCCACTATTCTTTCAGTTTCATGACTATTATACTGATTTCGTTATATAGAGTAGGAGAGAACAGCTACTCTCTATACCAAATATTACAACTGCAACACAGCTCCTCGGTTTTCACAAAGAGCTTAAGAGTCCTTTTTTAGTGTGCCACTTTTCCCATTTTTTTCTCTTTCCTCTCTCTTTTGAATCCTTGGGCAGGAAACATTTCTCAAGAAAATGGAGAAAAGAGTCACTAATAGTATTTACAGCTCTGGCTTTCCAATGTTGCCAGGGAGGCTTAAGGTAATCCTGTTACAGGCCTGGTCAAGGATTATCTGAGAAAGCCTAAAGAAATCAGTGAGATCGATTTGTCCAATGCTTAAAGGAAGTGTGATAAGCATTCTGCAGAGACAGGTAATCTGATTTGTGCAGTCAAATGGAGATTGGCCAGATAAAAATGGCCACTCTCTGCCAGGAGTTCTGTTCAGCAGGAATCTTCAGACATTGAGTTGCTCTTTATTTCTAAGCCAAACCAATGATTTCTTTTTGAGGGTACATAGTTGAAGGAGAAAAGGAAAACAGGGTCTTCTAGATTTAGGGTATTAAACCATGAAAGTCAGAGCATGTAATTGGAGGAGTAAGTATGCACCTGGACTTCTGCTTTCAGATAGAAGGAGATGAGAGCATCTTTGGAGTGAGGCAGTCAGAACATACACAGGCAGAGAAGATTTGGAACTGGTACTCGGAGTCCTCATGGCATTTATGTACAGAATAATTGCATATTAAACAAACAGATATAAACAGAGATTTGCTAGCAGAATATGTACAACTCACCTAAATTTCTTCTTAATAATGTCTTAAATGTTTACTTGATTGAAAATATGTTGGAAATAGCTATCATTGTTAATTATTATGTATTTTACTTTCTTAAATTTTATTTATTATGATCTCCTTCAGGCACACAAGGGTCTAAAAATGTAATAAATACTTTGGTATCCAACATTCAATTTTATAAAATTGTAGTATTTTGCTATTATTGCCTCAGACATCTTTTAAGAAATAAAGCATGGACTGGGTGCTAGCAGCTTACACCAGTAATCCTAGCAGCTCAGGAGTCTGAGATCTTGGTTCAAAGCCAGCCTGGGCAGAAAAGCTTATAAGACTCTTACCTCCAATTAAGTACCAAAAAGTCAGAAGGTGAACTGTGGCTTCAGTGGGAAGGCTCTAGCTTAAAGTAAAAAAAAGCTAAAGAACAGTGCCCAGGCCCTGAGTTCAAGTCTTAGTATTACCCAACTCCCCAAGAAGAAGAATTCCCATGGATTATGATCAAAAAGTATTATATACATGTTTGAAAATGTCATAATGTAACTTATTGTTTTGTGCAATCTGTATATACTAGTTTATAAAACACATACATAAGAGAAAATGTAATGAAAAAGATGTAAAGCATGTTGATTACTATTGAAGTCCAGCTGCTCCCCATCCTGTTTTCCTTCACTCTTTCTTCCTAGTGTAAGCGCTGAACATTGCATGGTTGTCATTATATTGTATATTTGAGGTCACTGTTCACTTTCAGAGTCCAGATCAGTAGACAGTGGCTTTAGTTTTGTTCATTTCTTTGCATTTCAAGTCCATAAAAACCATGTATGACCCTTCTTAAGGCATTTCTGACAGCTGATGATCTCATGATAATTTGTCCTGGGATTTTTGGCCACCATTTTGGCCAGAACCACTGCTGTGTTGGCCATTTTTTTTTCTTTTTGAGAATCCAACAACCTTCACACAAAGGCAACTAAGTAGCATTTATCTCATACTTCCTGCAGCACATCTCTTTGTTAAAGTAGGCAAGTAATAATACAGCCATAGTTGTATACAGCTGGAAGTGCCACTAAGAAAGAGTAAAAGACCTGTGTAGTTACACTGGATTAGTAATGGGAAACGGGAGCCTCTTTTCTCGTTGGGTTGGGAAGTCATTTATATAACATCTCAGAAGGCCATTTAGAGATGATCATTCATTTGTGGCCCATATCTTTTACTGACTTTTCTCCTCTATTGTCTTCTCCTCTTTTTATTTAAGCTCTTCTCCATTTTTATTATCCAATTAAATAGACTTTGGGCTGGTCATTGTAGGGCACCTAGGTTAAAATAGAAATATTTCTGTTGTTCTAGCACTATTTTTTTTTTGCCTGTAACTTTCCACGATAGCTATCATTGTTACATGTTAGGATCCAAAGTGATATATCTAACTGTGATATATCTTCTTGACTGGAAGTCATTGAGTTCTACTTTTGCAATTTTTCCTATTGTTGGAAATATTTTGTCTTCTTCATGACATTTTTAAGCATTATTTATATAGTTTCTATTAGGTATAAAATATAAGATATAAAGGACTTATTAGAGAACCTGGCATAGAAGAGTATGATTTATATTAACACATACTTGTAACATTTTCTACAGTGTTATCTCCAAATTCTAGTATTTGGACATTTCTTATGATTTTTATTAACATCACTATATGTAACATAATGGATTTCCTTTGCCCATCCCTTTCTGTCTTTCTCTTAGAACTGTGAATTTGAAGGCAGGAATGATGTCTCATTGCTATTTTCAAACAACACTGTGCCTGGCCCAACTAACTATAGTTAATGAATATGGACTATATCTGATATTTGGTGTATATATAGATAAAGAGACACAAACACTTGGGTTATTTGTATATAATGCTTTGATTCTTTTCATAAATTTGAAATTGTATCAGGATTGTGGGCAGATTCTCTTTTGATACCATGTGTGAGTCTTATCACCGAGAGTCTCTGTTGGAATACATGTACTCTCCAACATCATAGTTTGTCTGGAAAAGACAATGTTCCTCAAAGAGCACATTTTTTTTTTTTTTTGGTCAGTCCTGGGCCTTGGACTCAGGGCCTGAGCACTGTCCCTGGCTTCTTCCCGCTCAAGGCTAGCACTCTGCCACTTGAGCCACAGCGCCGCTTCTGGCCGTTTTCTGTGTATGTGGTGCTGGGGAATCGAACCTAGGGCCTCGTGTATCCGAGGCAGGCACTCTTGCCACTAGGCTATATCCCCAGCCCCTCAAAGAGCACATTTTAAGCAATTTAAGACATAATTCATAATAGGCACTCTATAACCTTATGAAAAAATGTATCATTAGCAATAAAGCTATTAATGTCACACTTCCAAATGAGGGATTGAAATTACATCCCTCTTCAAGTTAGAAAGGGCAAGATTGATTCATTCAGCATTGTAGATAGAGACTTATTGAATGACCAGGTGGATGCTTTGGGTTAGAAAAAGCCAACATCCAAAATGACTGCAAGGCTTACAATTTGGGTAATATGAAAGAACAATCATGTGATTTAGAGAGACAGGTAAACAGGGAAAATGTGAGAAATGTAAGGAAAATAGATGAGCTTGGATCCTGACTGACTTAAATATTAAAGAATCTCCATTTATTCAATCAAGAATTAATTCATTCAATTTGTGGTGAATACCCAATAGTACCAGGCATTGTTGTAAGTAAGCTCCAAGCATGGAAAGGATCTTACGGCTCAGGCATCTTGTTAAAGAATTTGAGTCAACAAGTTTTCAGGTGAGTCAAATAAAAGTGAAAGTTTTTTTTCAGATGAAATGCAATAAAACTTTACATTATTTAAGTTACTACTATAAAATTATAAAGATAAAATTGAATAAAACAGTCCTGTCCAAAACTTTGTGTCTTTTGTATGCTATTGTTTTCCTCCTTCTCCCAACCAAATACGTATTCTTAGGCTATCTTATGTACAGCAATGCAAAGATTACATCATATTCTTATAAAATATATCAATGTACAAATGACAATCCATTTTCAAATCACATCTGGGGCATTGTATTTCATTTCCAATGTTACATTCTCCCCATTTGAGCTTAATTCTATATCAGGAGAAGAAGCATTTGAGGACCTAGGCATGTTTAGGAGAAAAACTGCTTTGAAGTACTTGATTTTACTAACTAATGCCAATATCAAAATTGAATGCATTTTAGTAGAAATACTAAGAGAGGAACAGTGGACATTATATGATGTAATAGTGTAATAATCAACATAATCATGTGCAAATGAGACTCATTTACACAAAGATTGGATGAAGGAAGTAGCAGAAGATGCTTTTAATAGACAGTGATCTTTATTTGGCTGGTGAGTAAGGATTTAGCATTCTAGCAACCAGAAATTCTACTTTATTAAATCAAAGAAAAAGTGAACACATTGCATGCCAGTGGCTCTCACCTATAATCCTAGCTACTCAGGAAGCTGTGATCTGAGGATCATGGTTTGAGACCAGCTCTAGCAGAAAAGTCCATGAGACTCTCATCTTCAATAAACTACCAAAAAAGAACTTGAAAGTGGAGCTGTGGCTCAAGTAGTTGAGTTCTAGCCTTGAGCAAAACAGTAGCTCAGAGATAGCATCCAGGCCCTGAGTTCAAGGCCCAGGACCAGCACCAAAAAAAAAAAAAAAAAAAAAAAAAAAAAGAAAAAATAAAAGAAAAAGACTCAACATAGATCTCCCCTATGACCCAGCAATCTCACTCCTGGGCATTTACCCAAATGACCTCAAGCAAGGTCATACTGAAGCTACCAGCACAATCATGATCATTGCAGCATTATTTGCTAAAATATGGAACAAACCCAGATGCTCCTCAGTTAGATGGATGGATCCACAAAATGTAGTACATATATGCAATGGATTTCTATGCTTCCATCATAAAGAATGATATTGCCCCTTTCATAAGGAAATGGAAAGATTTGGAGAAAATTATATTAAGTGAAACAAGTCAGACTCAAAATAAGCATACATTGCATGCTTTCCCTCATTTGTAATAACTAGAATATGCCTATGATATTCTTAGCAGGGGATTATCATATCCCAATTGCTAAGTGCATGGAACCATATACAATGAAACATATCAAAAAGAACTCCAAGAATTGAAAATGAGGTTTTTTTTTATTATGTACTGTCTGCAGTTATTTGTATTGTTTAGTACCTTTTTTCTGTACCCTTTGTCTTGTATATAAGTATATCTGATCCACTGAAGGAAAAGGGAAACACAGAACCAGCAGGACAAAGGATGAACTAATGCAACAATGATACAATGAGCTTTACAACTTGGAGGGGAGGGAAGTGGGGAGGGGACAGTGGGAGGAAGTGAGGGAGAAGATAATAGTGTTCACAAGCAGTACCTTACTTATGTAACTGTAACCCCCCTGTTCATCACCTTTACAATAAATAATAAAAAAAAGGAAAGAAAAAGAGAACAGAACACCTAACAATGAGATATATGTATATTGAGATCTATGCTTGACTGTATTCCAATGCTCTAGGCAGTTTTTGTCAATGGTACTGAGGAATGGCCTTCTCATAGCGGAAGAAAATAAGGATATCACTAATTTATAAGGTGAGCTGAACTAAAGGCTATTATGGTTGCATACAGATAAAAAGATATGCCTAAATGCTGATCATCATAGGATATTTAAAAATAATAAAATTTCTTTAGAATTCCTTTAATAAGTGTCTGTCAGAGCCTAGAGAACATAATGGTATAGTTTACTCATAGCCCAGTAGAAATTGCAAAGGTAAATAAATATATGTGAGTAACCACTTTAGATATTATTATTTTTCATGAGTATAAAATTATTCCTAGATATTCATTCACCTAGTCATTTACTTATTCACCACACATTTCTAAACATAAAACACAGATTCATGGGATAAGTGTTTGGGTCCCTAGCTGATGGCACTATTTTGGGAGGCTCTGAAAACTACACCTAGGTAGAGGATGTAGGTCACTGGTAAAAGACCCTGGAAAGTTATTCCTGGTCCATATTCATTTCCTTCCTTTCTGGTTCCTGCCCATTATGAGGTGAATAGACCCTGCCCCCACCATGGTGGACTTGCTTTATGACTGGTTTAGGACTATGGGCTGAAATTTCGGATACTCTGAGCCAAATTAAGCACAACCTCCTTTGTGTTGATTCTGTCCAGTATTTTGTCACAGCAACGAGAAAAGTAATACCGCACAATTCTAAATGTGAATGTACCAAATAACAGAGCCAATTAAACAAAAAGGTGAGGGGTCAACAGACAAATGGGAAAAGATAAATGGATGACGTCACCACTTTAGTTTTTGTCCTCTAGTCTCTCCTTATCTGATGAAGTTGCTTAGGCAGAAAGTCAGCGAAGGTCTGGCATGATTCAGGGATTCATGAATGGAAAGGGTTTCAGTCACATTGACACTGTGAAATTCCTTTCCCGAGCCGAAACCTATTCAAATAGACCCTATGCAGAGGCATAAAACAAATCCCCAACAAATTGAAAGTAGTTGAAATCATGCAGTGTTTTCTTTAACCAAAATTAAACCAAACAGAAGTATGTAACAGAAAGACCACAGGAAAACCTCCAAGCATTTGGAAATGAAACAACATATTCCTAAACCATTTTTTCAAAAAGAATCTTTTAAGGGAATTAAAATGCAGTGTAATGAAGGAAAACAAAGATACAGCATATTGACGTTTGTAGGGCACAAGTAACACAATCTCAAAGAGGTATGTATTGCACTATTTAATTGCTCCCACTAGAAAAAGGGAAAAGCCTCAAATCAACAATTGAAGGTCTCACTTTAAGAATCTAGAAAAAGAAGGAAAAAAAATAAGTCCAAGAGAATAAAAAAAGGTAAAAGTAGAAGTCACTGAAATTGAAATCAGAAAGTGAATGACAAAAAAACCAATGAAATGTAGTCAATAAAATTGGCATGCCTAGCAAGACAGACAATAAAAAAAAAAAAGTATAAATCACCAGCATCAGGAACCAACAGGAGGGCAATGCGATAAGGTCAGGAGCACAGAGAACGCCCAGGGGCTGCAGTCTGCATCCAGCTGTCAGAATATGAGACTCTCAGAAGAGAGAGAGAAGACAGACCAAGGAAAGGCCATGTCAAGGAGAACTTGAACTCTTCAGACTGCAGTTGACTAGGAATGCAACTGAGTAATTTCATACTTGGGAAAAAAAATAGAACCATGTTCACTCACTTGCTTCCCATTGCACATAGGAAAACGTTTTTACTTCTTTTGAGATTATTTACTTTTTCATGATTATCAAAATACTTTAGTATCAACACAACTATGTTTACATGATTTATTCCGTATAATTTCATTTCAGATCTATAGCATGAAAACACTGTACATCTGCAACCATCAAGCTTTAAGATGTTCTATAGTTCTGATGTTTTGAATGTTAAAAATGATTGGTAAACAACTTGTGTAGAGTTGTTGAGTTGTATTCATCATTGGTGGGCAACTCAGCTGATTCTACATTTTGGGTGTTGTGAAGAGTGCTGTTATAAACATGGTGTATAGCTGTCTTGTCTGTAGGGTGACTTAAATTCTTTCAGATATATACTCAGAAGGAGTATAGCAGGATTATATGGTGGTTCTATATTTAGTTCTTAAGAAACTTCTATACTGACTTCCCTAGTGGTTGTAGGAATTTACATTCCTACCAACAGTGTATGAGAGTCTTTTTATTTCTTGCCCCACCAATCCTCAGCATTTGGTATTTGTTCTCTTGATGACAGCTATTTTGACTGTCATCTCAAAGATATTTAATTTGTATTTTTCCTCTATGGCTAATGATATTGCAAATTTCTTCATATATTTCTTAGCTATTTGTACTTCTTTTAAAAACTGTTTATTTGTCCATTTACTAATTGGGTTATTTATTCTTTGGTTTTTAACTTTTGATGTCTTTATGCAGTTTGAATGCTATTTATTCTATGAACAACTAGCAAAGATTGTCTACCATTCTGTCAGTTTTCTTTTTCTGCAAAATCTATTTCTGTGCAGAATAATTTTAATTTAATGAAATCCCATTTTTCATTTCTTGTTTTAATTTTTTGAACAACTGGAGTTCTAGTCAAAAAAGCATTACCAAAATATTCCCCCCCCCCACTTTTTTTGGGTGCTGATTCTGGAGCTTGAACTCAGGGGCTTGGGTGCTACTGTCCTGAGCTTTTTTTGCTCAAGGCTAGTGGTGTACCAGTTGTGCAACAGCTTCACTTCCCTTTTCTTTTTTTTCCCCCTATATTTTTCCTCTAGCAGATTTAAAGATCCTGATGTTATATTAAGATCTTTGCTACTTTTGGAATTGATTTTGTACATAGTGAGATATAGGTGTTGAGTTTCAATCTTCTACATACTCAGTTTTCCCAGCACCATTTGTTAAAGAGACTATTTCTTTTCAGCAATTTTTATTTTCAATGGCAATCATCTCTTGATCTCTCAGTCTCATAATATCTAGGGAATAATAAAATCTATACTTGAAAGCAGGCTTCTAATGGGATGTTGCCATGTGGGACATAGGTAGCATGTGGATTTCGAGGTGTGTAATTTGTATTGCATCCAGGTTTCCTATACAGGAAATTTTGTTGAACATGGGCATTATGTTTGGTGTGTGTTAACCGTACTGGTCTTCTCAGGAATAAACTAGACTTTAAGGCTTACATATAAGGCTTTTATTTAGGCTTGACATTTAATGGTGACCACATAAAAATCACTCATATTTATGAAGTTTTGTAGCTTACAAAATGTTTTCCAGTGTGCTACCTCATTAGAAGCACACACTGCTATCATAGTCCTTGTTTTATAGCAGTGGAAATTGAAGCTCAGGGAGCTCGAGAATTGCTCGAATTCATGGCGGTCATGTGTAAGAAGAGTGACTATTCCTAAACCTGTGCTTTTTGGATGCTGAATTATGTTTTATATTTAAAGGAATGATGATTCTGAACAGAAATGGAAAAAAGAGCCTACAGAAGCTCAAAGTTTAGAATAGATTTCACAAATACAATGATGGGATGTCATTAGTTTTGAGACTTACTTTTTGAGGCCTAATTATCCCTTACCTTTGGCTACTCTCTTCATTTGACTGATAAATTTGTTGAAATATTTCTGCCATATGCCTAAAGAATTATTATACTATTATTACTCTGTGTGTGTGTGTGTGTGTGTGTGTGTGTGTGTGTGTGTGTGTGTACAGGTACTGGGGATTCAACCCGGGGCCTGAGCTCTGTCACAGGTTTTTTTTCTCAAGACTAGTGCTCTACCACTTGAACCACAGCTCCACTTCCAACTTTTTTTGGTGGTTTATTAGAGACAAGAGTCTTTCCTCACCAGACTGGCTTCAAACTATAATAGTCAGAACTCAACTTCTTGAGTAGCTAGGATTATAAGCATGAGCCACAGTGCCTGGCTGATTCACACTATTTAAAAATAAGTCTGTATTGATATAATTACAGATGGCAAATTCAGAGAGATTCCCATGGATTCTTTATCCATTTTCTTCCATTGGTGGCATCTTAAAACTCTACTCCAGTGTTGCATGCACAATACTGATATTGAAAAAGGATGTTTTATCACCACCAAGGTCTCTCATGTCGCTTTAAAAAAGCCATTCCCATATCTCTATAATCTCCATTCTTTCTTTAAGCACTGGCCACTGCTAATCTCTATAATTTCTGCACTATTTTTTTCCAAGACTGTTTTATATACAGAAGTATACAATTAAAGGATTGGTCCCCACACCTTTTCCCCCCGGCACAAACAGGCATTGGGCAAAACCCCAGGTATGCACGGACCTGCTTTGATGTGCAGGCAGGACAATCCATTGTGAGCCCAACCCAAAAGCCCAAATCTTCCCAGACCTAATGGCCTTTCCATTAACCTCTGCCTCCATGCTCAGACCCCATATAAGAATGGTCTCAGATTCACCCCCTCGCACAAACTCCAACCCGCGGGAAGGTCTGTGCCCCTCGGTGTTCCTCAATAAACTGTCCTCGCCTGTTGATGATGGAGTCCCGCCTATTCCTTGTCCATCCTCCTAACAACAATATTGAGTCTTTGGAACTTTATTCACTCATCCTAATTACCTGGAGGTTTGTCCAGGGTTCTGTGATTGTCGTTTGTTTCCATTCACTGTTGAGTTGTATACTACTGAGTGGATGGTCTCCTCTGCTTTTGTGGACGTTCTTCCATTGTCACACATCTCAGTTGTCTCCAGTTTTCAGCTCTTGCAAATAAAGCTGAATATTTAATTCATAAACAACTTTTTTTTTTCTGGTCCTGGGGCTTGAACCCAGGGCCTGGACCCTGTCCCTGTGCTCAGGGCTAGAGCTCCACCACTTGAACCACAGTGCTACTTCTGGCTTTTTCTAAGTAGTTTACTGGAGTTAAGAATCTCATGGATTTTCCTAACTGGGCTGGCTTAGAACTAGGATCCTAAGATCTCAGCCTCCTGAGTATCTAGTATTATATGTGTGAGCCGTCAGCATCCAGCTCATGCACAAATTTTTGCATAAAATGAGCTTCCAGTTTTCTAAGATAAATGCCTGTGGGATACAACGGGTTGTATTTTGCTTGCTTGTTTTGTTAGAGGGGTTGTATCATTTTGCATCTACACTACAATGCATGAGTGATTTGATTCTCCACATCTTCACCAGTGCTGAGTATTATCACTACTTTCCTCCTTTCTCTCTTTGTCTTTTCCTCCCTCCCTCCCTCCCTCCCTCCCTCCCTTCCTCCCTCCCTCCCTTCTTTCCTTCCTTCCTTCCTTTTTGTTTTTGGTGTTAGTCCTGGGTTTTGAACTAAAAGCCTGAGTGCTGTCACTGACCTTCTTTTGCTCAAGGCTAGAGCTCTACTACTTGAGCCACAGCTCCACTTCTGACTTTTTTTAGTAGCTTATTGGAGATAAGAGTCTCATAGACTTTCCTTCCCTGGTTGGTTTTGAACCATCATCTTTACATTTCAGTCTCTTGAGCAACTAGGATTACAGGCTTGAGTCACCAACACCTGTCACTGCTTTTCATTTTAAACATTTTTACCAGATGCAGTGTGATCTTTAATCTGTACTTCATTAGAGGCTAATAGTGTTGCTTGGATTTTCATATGCTTATTTATTATTGGTATACTTTACAAATGGAAATGACTTTTCAGGAATTCTTTGGTTTTCTAATATAATTTTTTTTTCTGTTGAGTCTTGAGAATTTCTTACATAGTTTAGACAATACTGTCCTATCCAATATATGGTTTGTGAATGCTTTCTTCCAATTCTTAGTCTGTCATTTCATTGTCTTCTCATAGGCTGTTACCAAGCTGTTTTGTTTGTTTGGTTGGTTGGGTTGTTTTCCTGGCACCAAGATTTGAACTCAGCATCTTCAGTTCTCGTTTGCTTATGGCTGATTGCTACTCTATGACTTCAGCCATACCTCGAGGGTAGCATTTTGTTTGGAGATAGAGTCTCATGTACTGTCTTGCCCAGGCTGGCCTCAAACCACAATCTGGGTCTCAGCCTACTAAGTAGTTAGGATTAGATGTGTAAGCTGCCAATGTTTGATTACTTTTTTTTTTTCTGTCTCTGATGAAGTTTAAGTCATCATTTTTCTTTTTATGGAAGGTGATTTTGGCACTAAGAATTCTGTCTAGGACTCACAATTTTCCTTTTGGTTTTGGTAGAAGTTTTATAGTTTCATATTGGTTCATGATTTGTGTGAGTTCAATTGATAGGAGATATGAGATGTAGCTCTGGTTTATTTATCCACTTTTGTCTTTGGATCTACAGATGCCCTCTCACCTTTTGTTACAATGTAGTGCATCAACTCCAATGCAGTGTCTTTGACTTTGTCACAAGTCGGTCAGGCATAGGTCTGGGCATCTGCTTCTGAGCCTCTGTGTTTTGATCCTCAACCTTGTGACTGCTCCTTATGCTCATGTCCTCAGAAATAACTTAACTACTCACAGATAAAGTTGGTAATGAACATAAATGTAAGGGGTCATAGGAAAACCCCTACCTTTGGAAAAGTTAGTATATTTTGTATGCATTCTGTACGTTTCTGTAGCCAATTCTTGTATAAAATGCCTTATATAGAAAGCGAGATCATGGTGGTTTTTTTTTTAACAGCACATCGTATTTGTAATAAGCTCTGCATGTTGATTATATGGTTCTTAGCCATCAAGTTATACACCATTCATCCTACTGTGGTCCCTGATGGCTTACAGTAGTTAATCCTCATGAGCTATTAATCATATGATCTCAATGGACAAAGTAAGGCACCTTCCCTTTGATCCTCATCTAATGGTAGGACCTGTAAAGCTTCTAGCACATTCAACATACCTCTTTACTTGGAGCCTATCCAAAATGGTCTTTCCTTGGCACAAGAACTACATCATACATGTGACAGGATCTCAGAGCCTCACCTTCAACCCAGTCCTGTTCTCTCATTCCCAAAGAATGATTCTTTTCTCTTCATGGAATTAAAAACAAAACAAAACAGTCAACCAGTAATTTCTTGTTTGTTTGTTTGTTTTTGTTGCCAGTCCTGGGGTGTGGATGCAGGGCCTGAGCACTGTCCCTGGCTTCTTTTTGCTCAAGGCTAGCACTCTACCTCTTGAGCCACAGAGTCACTTCTGGCTTTTCTCTGTATATGTGGTGCTGAGGAATCAAACCCAGGGCTTTATGAATACGAGGCAAGCACTTTACCACTAGGCCATATTCCCAGCCTCTGAACCAGTAATTTCTTAAAGCTATTTTCAAATGATGTTTTTTAGAGAAGCTAAACTATTTTCTAAATAGACAAGACAGAAAAGTAAGTTTGAGGTACAGTGATACATCTTATAAAAATGAATCCAAGGGGATATAAAAATGATCCAACGGGATTAATTTTTATATGATGTATCACTGTACTTTGTTATCTAGTGATTTAACAACTTGAGTCTTTTCAAGAAGGTTTTCATGCTTTGACTTTTATTGTTTGCTAGTTCACTGTACACCACGACTAGAGTTTTCTCTGCTAGATTCCTTGTCATAGAAAATACTGCACATGAAGAACTGGAACTGTCATTAATATAGTCTGTCTCTGCTTCTCACCTTCTCTTTCCCTCTAAGATCAGGCAGATGGTATTGTTATCTGTGTCTCAGGTCCTTGTATCATCAACCAGAATAACAGCTCAATAAATGCTGCTATATTTGAAGAGAAACAAATGTACCAATCTAATCTATTTCCTGTGTTCTGAGGAGACGCATCACATTTAGATTGAGACAGGGCCCTTTAAAAATAGTTATTTGATCACTACTTCATGATCTCATTCTTTGCTTAGAATTACTAAATATTTCATCTTATTCATCTCTGGTAGATGTCTGTATTATTTGTTTCTGTGATAGAAGGTTGGGAGGGTAAGTTGAATGGCCAATTTCCCTGGGTGCTGACAGACACTAATAAATCACATGGTATTGACTTAATGTCTCTGAGGTGCATAAACATGGATTGCTTCTTTTATTCTGAATTATTTGGCTAGTATTAGAAGTATAGACTATTGGCTAAATAAAAGAGGGTCCAGCTGAAAGTTTATGTATCACTTAGCACAATTCCGCTACCATGGCCAGCAAACACTCTTAAAGGAACATAGTTAATGGCCTCCTGGGTGAAAGTCTCACTATTTCTCTAATCCCATGTTTAGGTTTTATCTCAGTTACATAGCAAAGAAAGAGAAATGAATGATTGCAAAGGGATTACACATACTACTATAACACTTGAGAGGATGAAAATATTTCTAAGAAGAAACATGTGAAAATCCAAATATTTAAAGATGGTATTCTCTCTGTTTTAAGTTCCTAGTATTCACATGACTTTCTCTGCTTAGTTTGTATTTCACTGAAGGATGTTGGGGTTTTTTAAGAATGCAACATGAGTGAGTCAATAATGATTTGATTTGAGCCTTACACTAAAAAGTAGTTAATGAAAACACCAACAAATGTTTAGTAAGTTAACAACAGCACTTACTGGTATATAGAGAAGAGCCTCCTCTGGTAGCTCCACATAGGAGAGGCATACTTGTGAGGTTTTAAAGCTCTTCTAGTGCTGCCTTGGTCACCTGGTGTGCCTGAGCTCTGTTTCACTCTCCAAGTCCACATCTCCATTAGCCGAAGCTCCTGGGTGAATGTCTTGTGCTAAGCCTCCTCATAACTAGTTACTCTTATGGAAAGGAGACGCTCAGCCTGCTAACTACATTTTCTCTAGTTACCTTCCAAACTAGTGGCCATATAGGAATTTCAAGCGTTGTGGGAGCAATATAAGTTGGTGATTCCATATGGCTTTTTTGGTACCATAGAGTGTATTTAAGTGACGCCATACTTTGCACAGGATTCAATCTGCAAGTGGCAGATAAATGTGTTTATCCCACTTGGTTTTTATTGCAAAAATTAAGAGAACAATCCTGAAATTAAAAAAAGGATAAACGTGCTAAATCTGAAATTTATTCCTCTCACTGTTTTGCAATTCTATTGTAAATGGAAAAAATAGTAGAAATAGAAATATATAGATGAGAATTTAGGCTTGGTGGTAGACTGTGACATATTCATTAGTATACTGCTAATTCTTTAATCATGTAAAATTTAAAAATTGGAGTATCTCAGTAATTATTTCTCCACATTCTTAGATTTTTTTTTAACATTTTACTCACTTATAAATTCATTCACATTCCTTCTGAGTTCCTATGATGTAGCAGGTTCTGAGTACAGGTAACACGGACAATTTCTGAAGAGGAAAAAAAATCAAGCAAGTCATTTGAGACTTGTGAAAAGTTATCCAGTCTTTCCACAAATTTTACCCAACTATATCCTACTTAAAGAAGGGAAAAGCAAGAGTGCCTGGGTATATATGCACACACACATGTGTTTGAGCATCAACAACCATCAGCAAAAATTTAAGTTCACTGACTTTCTAAAATCCCACCAAAGCTTGTCATTGTTGTTTGCTTTTTGTGTCAGTTGTGGGGCTTGAACTCCAGGTCTTGGCACCTCCCCTATGCTCTTTTGCTTAAGGTTAGTGAGCCACAGCGCCAATTCCCAGTTTTCTGGGGGTTAATTGCAGATAACAGTCTCATGGATTTTCCTGCCTAGGCTAGCTTTGAACCTTGATCCTCAAATCTCAGCCTCCTGAGTAGCTAGGATTATAGGCAAGAACCACCAGTGTCTGTTGTCTCCTTCTTCTCCTCCTCCTCCTCCTCCTCCTCTTCCTCCTCCTCCTCCTCCTCCCCCTCCCCCTCCTCCTCCCCTCTCCCTCCCCCTCCCCCTCCTCCTCCCCTCTCCCTCCCCCTCCCCCTCCTCCTCCCCTCTCCCTCCCCCTCCCCCTCCTCCTCCCCCTCTCCTTCCCCCTCCCCCTCCTCCTCCCCCTCCCCCTCCTCCTCCCCTTCCCCCTCCTCCTCTATTGTCATGGGGCTTGAATTCTAGGCCTGGGTGCTGTTCCTGAGCTCTTCAGCTTAAGGATAGCACTTTACCACTTGAGTCATAGCACCACTTCTGGTTTTCTTGTGGTTATTGGAGATAAGAGTCTCATGGATTTTCCTGCCTGGGCTGGCTCAATGGCAATAAAAACATAAATGTACAAAAACATACTCAATTTAGAATAAAAGTAGCTAAGATATAGGCATAATTTTTTGTCTAAAAATGTCCACCATATTCCTGTAGTGACCATGTCTTTCTTTTCAAATTGGCATTCTTAGTGTGGATCATATGATTCCAATGATCTTTAATTTGTGGCCAGTTTAAGACTTTCTAGTGTGAACAGAGAAATTGAAACCAAAAATAAGATGAACACCCTGAGAAGATTTTCTTTTGTGTAAACAGAATATTCTCTGTGTTCCAGAGAAAATTGTTTTCGCTCTGCTTACCATCAAGAAATGGCTTTACTAGTCATCCATTGCGATTCAAGCACTCGTCTACATACCATTGGCTCCTCTAAGGCACTAGTTATATAAGTTGAGATCCCTGCACTTAGAACGATTTTATCTTGTCAAGTTTTGGGTTTGGTTTTCCTTTATTAATCCAATTTGTATGATTCCAAGTGAACATAAGCTTCTCACTTTTGTTTTAAGCCCTAGCAATTGGTATTATATGATGGCCTATGTAGTTTTTAAATGCCCATATCTAGATGGAATTTCTGTTTGTCATATTTGCCATCTGCTTGACCTTTCCCTTTCTGTGGTTCTCGTTAAGTAAAAGACAATCTAAGCATAACTAGACTAGGATGTCTAATAAGTTAGCCTGTACAAGCACATGAGAATTCTACAAAGTGGTATCAGAATTCACAAAGAACTGTGAAGGGAATCCACTTCCCTGCACACATGCTAAGGGAGCTGTTCCTTAGGCTACTGAGCAGTGCAAGCTAATGACGCCAGTGCTGTTAGCCCCTCGTCTGTAACACTCTCTCAGTGCTCTTTGTCCAGCAGCAGACATGGAACTTGTAAGCAGCATGGTTGTCTCACACACACCTCTGGAATTTGTTTTTGCTGGTCCTCGGGCTTGAACTCTGGGTGTGGGCCCTGTTCCTCAGCTCCTTTTTGCTGAAAGCTAACGCTCTACCACTTGAACCACAGTGCCACTTCCTGGTGCACACTTCTTGCAACTTTTGGAGTAGCATCATTGGTCCTTAGAGCTCCTTGTGGACCTCCTTTGTTAGTCTAGATGCTGCCTCCCCTTCAACCTCCGGAGCAGCAGCATCTCTGGTCTATATGCATTCCCAGGGGCCCTTCTCTGTTAGTGCCCTTCTCTCTACTGTTAACTTCCATGTTAGTGCATTTCAGTCAATGTTATATTTCCTGTGACACCTTTGAGTGCTGTCTTCTGTGTCCTGGCAACCTGCCTTATTGGCCTAGCATGGACCATGACCATGACCCTTTATTATCTTAAGTGTTCATCAGAAGAGGAATAAGCAGCACCAATGAATAGTAAATATAGAGTATAGGGAACAAGTCATTCCACAGAAACAATGGGTGAAGATGAAGAAGTGGTCCTCTGTGAACAGCAAGAAGTACTGGGTGTATGCTGTTCCCAACAGGACGCGTGATGCTGAGGATCTTTGATGGTGAGATGAGTGTATCAACAGGAAAGTTCATATTCTGTCACTAGGCAGGAGTCTGTCGAATGAATTAAAATCAAGCACAGAGAATGGGCGGTTGATGAGATTAGTACTGTGAGTTACAGCTAGGTCTATAGATCCCAGGCCTATTGGAAAATGCACAACATCAAAGCAAAGAGAGAGGCTGCAAGTGCTGATAATGTATTTGCTAAGAAGGTGAGCTCTTCTCCCAGTAAAGAAGAAATGGACCTATTTGGGGGAAAAGAAGCCACCAGAATGTATATAAAGAAGAAAACAGTATGCAAGATGTTAAAGCTTTGAAAGACTAATTAACAACAGGATAGTTAACAGTCCCTCAGCTGCAGGCAGACGTGATTATCAGATTCACGTATATGTCCCACGATACCTAAACAAATCCTATCTCCAAATTTCTTTGTAATCTCATCCCTCTAAACAGCCCCGGCATGGCGACTGACACAGTGAAATGTAATACAAAGTGTATTAATCAACTCTGTGTTACTATGATATAGTGCCTGAGGCAATTCACTTTTGAAGAGCACAAGTTTCTGGAGTTCTAATGCAGCATTGGGTGTCATTCTTTTGGGCCTCTGTCGTGGCTGGCCTATCATGGCTGGACTGAATGGGAGACAAGCGGTGTACACACAAGCCAGGGAGCAGTAAAGGAGGAAGGTAGCTGAGTCTTACAACCCCTTTTGAGGACAGGACCACAACCACCTGAAGACTTCCTGTAATGTCCCACTGCTTAAGGGTTTCAGTACCTCCCAATAGTGCCACTCAGAACCAAGCCTTTACCACATGGAACCCTATACCAGCAGTACTCAAACCACAACAGGGGGTAAATTAGAATGGAAGGAGACAGCAGTCTTCCCTAAATGGGCTAAGGTTTATTTGTTTGTGCCAGTGCCGGGGCTTGAACCCAGGGCCTGGGCACTCTCCCTGAGCATCTGTGCTCAAGTTTAACACTACCGCTGGAGCTACAACTCTACTTCTGGCCATTTGACTAATGGGGGATTAGGTTTTTACAGACTTTTCTTCCTGTCTGGCTTCAAACTATGATTCTCAGAGCTCAGTCTCCTAAGCAGCGAGGATTACCGGCGTATGCCACAGGCTCTCATCTTTATTTATTCTTTACTTGTTTTATAAATTCTATGAAACTTAAGGCCTCTGACTCCCTCGCTGGAATCTCGGCAGGGTCTGTGGAAGAGAGAGTCTTTGAAGCCTAACTTCATTCATTTCAAAGTAAGTCTGTCACTGGAGGCAAAAATGCTATCGCTGAAGAGGGAATGTTAGAAGGACTGGAGGCTTGAAGCAGACCTTAAGAAATCCATCGATTCCTCCCTATTCTTCCTCCTAGAAGGGCCCCAAGAAACCTTTAATGTCTCAGTTGAAAACAGCTGCCCTCTCATTTTACTTTCCACTTCCTTTATGCCTTAAGAACTAGATTTGCAGAAAGGAATGTTCATTTTTCAAATCTGGAGACAAAGCACAATTTCTTTTCAGCATACACCTTTCATATTTTTAAAGACAGTTCCCTTGTCATTTATTATCAAAAGGGTGATTTAAATCTGTACTCCTGATCTGGTGAAAAACAGCCAGACTTTCAAAATCCCATCAAAACCAAGAAAAAAACCCTCTTAAAGGGAAATGATGAATAAGTCTGGTGCTGCTGTGAAGGCAGCCAGAAGAAGTGCAATCGGGCTGCAATTAGAGATGCATTACCCACCTCTGGCTGTCGTGCCAGCAGCAATCCAGGGAGTGGTGTTTAGGTTGTATAAGGTAAGTACTTGCCCATATGAATACAATTTCGTAAGCAATGCATGAAAAGTTTCCAGCCAAATCCAGGTAGTAGTATTCAAGAAGAGATGATTTCAAGATTCCTCAAGCATGCCATAGGCCTCTTGAAATAAAAACTGCTTTCAGATTTAGTATCCAGCTTCCAGCTGTGACCTTCTAGGTACCCAGAGAAAGGATTCAGAAAGCAGTCCTGATTGATGAATAAAGATGCTTTATTCTTCCTTATTGGTGAATAAACAGCATGGTAGCAAGTGGTATGGAGTTTAATTTCTGAAAACAGAGTTCCTGCCTTAAAGAAATTACAATCTGTATTCTAATACTTGCTCATAGAAACAGTAACCAAATAAAGCATGAATGGATGGTTAATTTATAAAGTATAGAAAAGCAAAGTTTTGCTGCAGGATATGAGGGGCCTGCTAAAGCATAGGAGTTAAACTAGTGGAATCTAAATAGCTGTGATTATCTGTAAGAGCAAATAGGTGGCCAAGAGAAAGCAAACAGCAAATACTCCATAATGGTACCTGGACGGAATGATGTATGGAGGGAAGCCTGGGAGCATATTGCAGTAGAAGAATCCTCGTCTTTGCTTGTGGTCCTGAGGACAGCAAGAGGCATTGAAGACCTTGGGCACAGAGGTAGGACTCTTAGAAGAGCCATTGTTGATTATTTCTAGCTTTTGGTTTTTAACTTTTGTGTGTGTCAAGTACTGGCACTTGAACATGGAGACGTTCGTTTTTGCTTGGCTTTGCCCTTAAGTACTGGTACTCTACCACTTGAGCCAGATTTATCTTCCAGGGTTGGCTTTGAACTATGATCTTCAGATATCAGCCTCCTATGCAGTTAGGATTTTAGGTGTGAGGCACTGGTACCTGGCTGTGTTTGACTTTTTGATCATAATCTGTTTCAAAGTTTTGTGTGCTGTGAGACTGGTTGTAGTTCATCATTCTTAAAATTTATACCGTAAATCTTCCAGACCTGGCTCTTTTTTTTTTTTTTTTCAAATTTTTATTATCAAACTGATGTATAGAGAGGTTACAGTTTCATACGTTACGAATTGGATACATTTCTTGTTCTGTTTGTTACCTTGTCCCTCATGCCCCCCTCCCTCCCCACCTTTCCCTCCCCCCCCCAGGTGTTCAGTTCACTTACACCAAACACTTTTGCAAGTATTGCTTTTGTAGTTATTTCTCCTTTTTTACCCTGTGTCTCTCAAATTTGGTATTCCCTTTGAATTTCCTACTTCCAATACCAGTAAACATGGTTTCCAATATACTCAGATAAGATTACAGAGATAGTGTAGGTACAACCATAGGAAGGTGATAGAAGAACATCATCAATAATAGAAACTACACATACACATAGGACGTTGAGAGTAGTTACAACTGTGATATAGCAATCTTTTACAGCATATGCGTTTCATAAATTCTAGGATTTTGACTGGAATTACATTGAATCTGGATTCGTGAAGAATTAGTATGGTTATTAATTTGAATTTCCTATTGCATGACCACAGTATGGGTCTTCTCCATTTATTGAGTTTCTTTCATTTCTGTCGGGGATGTTTTACAGCTTTCAATATAGAGATGTTAACACTTTTGCATATTTTCCTGATACATTTAGCAGGGCTTAGTTTTATTTCTTGACAATTATTGGTCTTTTTTCCTTGAATGAAAATTGCGTATTGAATAAATAATTGTGTTTCCCTTACTGGATTGGTCATTAAGTCTCAGGTTATAAAATTTGTTTCTTACTTTTAGCAAGTCTTCAGTTTATCTTTATCTTACTTTGAATTTTATCTTTTTTTTTTTTTTTTACTGTTGCTTTTTTTTTTTTTTTTAAACAATTTGACTCCATAGCTTAGACGGCTCTGAATCTCCTGGTGCTCCTGCTTTCTCCTCCCAAGCCCAGTACATAAAGGTCAGTGCCCCTATATCAGCTTCACTTAAAAAAAATTTATAAGAAACATGCATTCATACATTTATTCATATCAATTTTTAGAACAATACTGGTTGTAGTTGTATAAGAAAACAAAATAGACTTAAAATTTTTTTGTGCTGGTCTTGGGGCTTGAACTCAGGATTTGGGCACTGTCCCTGAGTTTTTTTGTTTTTTGTTTTGCTAAAGACTAGCACTCTACTACTTGAGCCACAGCTCTACTTTTGCCTTTTGTTGATGGTTAATTTGAGATAAGAATCTCATGGACTTTCTCACCCAGGCTGCCTTTGAACTGTGATCCTTAGATCTCACCCTTCAGAGATGCTAGGATTAGAGGAATGAGTCACTGTTCCTGGTATAATAGTCTTTCTCTTAGATCTTTGTTTTCATGTGCTTAGAGCTGGAATGTCATAGATTCTTTGCAAGGTTTCGAGGCTCTTATGTTTCTGTGAAGTTTTATTGTTGGCAAAGGTGTGTGTGCTGCATGCCACTGATCCCAGGCATGTATTTCTCCTCCTTAGTTAATAGTAAAGAGCCCAGATGCATTTTATAGTGGTGAACATCTTATATTATAGGGAATATGATGCCTATTAGTATTTGTGGATGGCAAGTAGAAAGGAAGAGATTGTAGTTATTTACTTAATATTATTAATTTTGGAAGCAAATGAAGACTTGCCTTCTCTATTATAAATCACATCACTGTTTTATCCCACTTCCTCTTTCTCTCTCTCTGGCAAATTTGATGCAGTTTTCAAGATGAATGACTTTCTTTAAAACATTTCTCTTAGATTTGGAGTGTGTGTGTGTGTGTGTGTGTGTGTGTGTGTGTGTGTGTGTGTGTGCGTGTGTGTGTGTGTGCTCATACACGGTTTCAAGCATCTACTGACTCTTTCATTGTGCTTAAAGATTGTTATTGTACAGGTGATGTACAGACAGTTTGCAGTTACAGAGGTCAGGTAAAGAGTGCATTGCTTTTGGATAATGTCACCCTTCTCTTCCCTCTCTCCCAGCTTTTCCCTCTCATCTACAAGTTGTAGAGTTCATTTCCAACATAGAGTCAAATGAGTACCACTGATGCATTTGTTCACTCTTTGTTCCTTCATTTTTGTGTTTCCTCTTATCCTCCCAAAGATAGATACAGGAACAAACAAGACAAAAAGAAAATGAGACAAAAACAGCAAAAACAATAAAAACAGACTCTTGTTTCAGTTTCCTGGTGTTCATTTCGATAAATATTATCTCATATGATCATATGTACATTGGCACTGCGCCTTTGTGTTCCTTTCCTAAGAGTATCCTCCTCTGGTCTCACTGTGTGTGAACACCTAAAGCCATGTACCATTGTATTTTATAATTGTTTGTGTGTAGTGGTTGGCGTATGACAGGAGATATGTTTTACTATTATCGGCTCTTAGACAAGTTGCTTACATTCTCTATTCATTTGTAAAATGAGATTATCATTGAAATGTTTTCGGGGATTTTTAAAAGTTTAAGTGAATTAACATGGAAGATCGTTGATAGGCATAGTCTCCTCTCTTCCTTTTCCCTTCTTCCTTTCCTCTTCCTCATCCTTATCTTTCTTCTTTTCCTCCTTTTCTACATTTCCTTCTTTTTCCTTCTAGCTATTACTACTATCTTGCATACTGTAACATGAGCTACAGAGAAGAAAAGTGTCCAAAATCCTGAACTACATCTTTTATTTTGTTTTGCCAGAACTACAAAAGTGACTCATAGAAGGAAGTCTTTACTGGATGCCTATAAATAATTGGATATAAATGAGTGGATGTAGCCATTGCATGACAAAGCACTAATATAGAGACATATATATATATATATTTTTTTTTTTGGACAGTATGGAAATTGAACACTTCCAGCCTTTTCTGTTTTTGTGGTGCTGAGGAATTGAACCCAGCCTTCATGCATGCTAGGCAAGCACTCTACCACTAAGCCACATTCCCAGCCCCATTTCCTTTTTTTTTTTTTTTTTAAAGAAAAAGTCCTTGAAAATTTTGAGCTGCATGGCAGAAAATATTTCCTTGAGATATGTTCTTTCTTTCTTTTTCTTACTTATTTTTTCTTTTCAAGTTTTAGTTATTTCATATATTTTAATGTTGTTTTGAAGCATTAGATGATGCCTACAGTATATTTCTCAAGTGAGTGCTGTATGCCAGTCTATAATCCTGGGACAAGATTCTGTCTCCTGGCCCTAGCTATGAAAGCAGTTACCATTTAATATCAGGCCCATTTTGCTTCTTTCCATTTATTTGGCCATCTGGAACCACACTTTCAACCCATCACCATTTATGAATCATTTGAGTATATCCACACTGGGCTCTTATGACTCACCCGAAATCTTTGCCAGAGCTCTCAGCATTTAAAAGGTATTTTTATATTTTACTTTCATGTATTTTAACAGGGACAATTGGTGCCTGAGCTTCTATTTACTGTAATTTCAAAAATAAATACTAGGTGACTGGTTCTTACACATAATCATTGACACCTGGGATCTCTTATTCTAAAAACTCACACACTAGGACATCATTTGTGACTGCTTTCAACCAGAATGGATATAGAATTTAAATACTGTGATCTTTTATGGATGAGGAAGGAGAGTGAATACAAACTTATTCTAGCTAGGCCCCATTGGCTTACTACTTACAATCCTAGCTACTCAGGAGGCTAAGATCTGAGGATCACTGTTTGAAGCCAGCTGGAGCAGTAAAGTCTGTGTGACTCTTATCAGCAACTAACCACCAAAAAGCCAAAAGTGGAGCTGTGGTTCGAGTGGTAGAGAACCAGCTTTGATTACTAAAGCTCATGGTAAGCAGCTAGGTTCTGAGTTCAAGCCACACGACTGGGGAAAACATGAACAAACAAACAAAAACATTTTTTTCATCTTCCTATATTTATTGTGTAGGAAGATTATAAGTTCTCTCTTCTTAAGTTCTATATTTCTTTAGTATATCTTTGGTATGATTTTTAATAGGTTTAAGTATTCTTTACTTCAGTTGTAAATATTTTTATTTGTAAGTTTTCTCTACAGTATAGAATTCATCTTTAAAAATTTTTGTTTTGTTGTCATGAGAACACTTAACAAGAGATCTGCCTTCTTAAACGTTAAGTGTAAAATATATATTGTGACTAAAGGTAAGATGTACAAAAGGTCTCTAGTGGTTATTCATTTTGATCCTGAAACGACATGCCTGTGACTGGTAGGTCATTCCCCATCTCCCAGCCAGTGGAGGGTAACCACCACTGTACTGCTTGATTCCATAAAGTTGATTATTTTAGATATTTCATATAGCAGAACTTGGCTTTCTGTGTCTGAATTATTTCATTTAACATGTTACCTCCGGGGCTGGGGATATAGCCTAGTGGCAAGAGTGCCTGCCTCGGATACACGAGGCCCTAGGTTCGATTCCCCAGCACCACATATACAGAAAACGGCCAGAAGCGGCACTGTGGCTCAAGTGGCAGAGTGCTAGCCTTGAGCAGGAAGAAGCCAGGGACAGTGCTCAGGCCCTGAGTCCAAGGCCCAGGACTGGCCAAAAAAAAAAAAAAACAACAACAAAAAAAAACATGTTACCTCCAAGGTCTATCCATGTTGTACTATATTGCAGAATTGTACATTTTTCTTTCTTTGTTTCTTTTCTTTTCTCTCATCTCTCTCTCTCTCCTTCTCTCTCTCCCTCTCCTTCTCTCTCCATTATTCTGAGTGTGTGTGTGTGTGTGTGTGTGTGTGTGTGTGTGTGTGTGTGTATTGTGTGTATGTGCTGATCCCGGGGCTTGAACTCAGGGCCTGGATACATTCTCTGAACTTTTTTGCTCAAGGCTTGTGCTCTACCACTTGAGCCACAGCTCTACTTTTGGCATTTTGAGAAGTTAATTGCCCAGGCTGGCTTTGAACAGAAATCTTCAGATCTCAGCCTCCAGAGTAGCTAGGATTATAGGCATAAGCCATGGCACCTAAGCTATATTGTTTTTCTAAGGCTAAATAGTATTCCATCATATGTCTATACTACATTTTCTTTATCCACCTATTTGTAAATGTACTAACTTAAGTTGTGGATAAATCGTATTGTGAATAGTACTATAGCAAATATGACAATGCCAATATATCATTAGGATCCTATCTTCAGTTTTTGGATTTAAGATCCTGAAATGAGATTACAGGATCAGATGGAAGTTCTATTAATTTTTCAAAAACTTTCATATTGTTTTCTGTAATGCCAGCATCATTTTGCATTCCAACCAACAATATGCAAGTATTACAGTTTCTCCACAACCTTACCAACACTGGCTATTTTTTTTAATACTAGCCACTCTGAAAGATAAGGAGTGATATTATATTCTAGTTTTGATGTGCATCTTCCTGGTGATTGGGAATGCCTAGAACTTCTTCATGTAGCTGTCATGACATAGCTGTCATGTAGCTGTTCTGACATTTGCATATCTTTTTTGCAGAAGTATCTATTTGTTGTTTCAGTCTTTTTAAAAGATTATTTATTGTATATGCACAATGGAATCCTATGCTTCCATAAGGAATAATGACATTGTCCCATTCATAAGGAAATGGAAAGACTTGAAAAAATTATTGTAAGCAAAGTAAGCCAGATCCAAAGAAACACAGGCTACATGGTTCCACTCATTTTGATAATCAGAATATGTCTATAAATCTACAAGTTAATCCAATGGATAGTAAAAGACAAATAATTGTTCTTGGATATGATTAATTAAACAGCACTCTAAGCGTTCTCACAGTGAGAACAAAGGAGAATATTCTTCGGAGAGGATCACAATGGCTTAATAGCTATGTGTGTCTGACCCTAATAAAATGATGTTTATTGAAATGAATTCCAAGAAATGGAAATGAGGATTTTTAATGTACTATTTGCAGTTATTTCTTTTTTCTTCTTTCCCCTTTGGTTTATTTCCCATTGTCACTGTTGTTGATTTCTGTATCCTTTGTTTTGTATATACATTTATTTGATTTGGGAAAGTGAAGGGGAAATCACAGAAACAGTGGGACAAAGGGTGAACCAATTCAACAGTGATAATCACTAGACATTGTGTTAGAAATGAGCTTTACAACTTGGGGGGTTGAGAGGTGGGGATGACTGGGAGAAAATGAGGGAGGGGTAACACTGTTCAAAAAGAAATGTGCTCATTATCTTACTTATTTAACTATAACCCCTCTGTACATCACCTTTACATTAAAATTCAAAGTAAAAATTAGTTATTGCTTTTTTGACTATTTTTTCTTTTTTGACTAGAGATCACATAAATATTTTGAAACTTTGTTTCCTGTTCCCTTACATTTTACTTTACTGCTGATTTCTTTGTTCTGCAGAGGCATATTTGTTTATTTTTGTTTTTTCCTCCCTATGTTTTTGATGTTATAGTCATGAAATCACTGCCAAAATCAATGACATGAAGCTTTCCCTCTGTTTTCTTCTGAGGAGTTTCATAGTTGTAGGTATTATGCTTAAGGATTTAGTCCACTTTGAGCTATTTGTGTATGGCATAAAATAAGGGTTCAATTTCCTTTTCTTAGCATACAATGTCCAGTTTCTGAATGCCATCTGTTGAAGAGTTTTCCTTTCCTCCTTGCATATTCTTGGCACCTTTGTGAAAGACCACCTGACGGTCAGCACAAGCTTTTTTTTTTTTTC
Organism: Perognathus longimembris pacificus; assembly: GCF_023159225.1. Lineage (NCBI taxonomy): Eukaryota > Metazoa > Chordata > Mammalia > Rodentia > Heteromyidae > Perognathus > Perognathus longimembris. Next base: position 17,949,024 of record NC_063176.1, on the reverse strand, counting down.
TGCTTCATTGGTTTGTATTTCTGTGCGGTGCCAATACCATACTGCTTTGATTACTGTAGCTTGCTTTGTTTGGAATCAGGAACAGTGATGCCTCCCGTTTTGTTTTTCTTTCTCAAGACTGCTTCATGTATTCATGGCATGTTGTGGTTCCATTTGTATTATATAATCCTTATTGCTTTTGCCCCAAAATATGCCATTGAGAACTCAGTAGGGCTTGTATAGAATACATAAATGGTTCTACAGAAAATTTAAGAATATTAAGTTGCTATGGTTGCATTGAGTCTTCCAAGGTTTCATGAACTTAAGTTTAATTTTTACTAAGCTTTAAGAGTATGGACATGTAATCCAGGTATGGTGCTATGATGTGAGACCTTTGGGAAGTCATTAGCATGAGTAAGTTCATTAGTTTCTGGTGATTATATAAGGAGGAGAGAGACCAGAAGAGACAAAGACCAATGTACTTCTTATCTCTTGTCATGTGATATCTTGCGAAGCCCTGGCATTGTGGCAGCTAGAAGGCCATCCCTAGTTGCAAGCACTCAACTTCGTACCCTCAGAACTGTGAACCAAAATTAAGTCTTTTCTTTGTAAGTCTCTCAGACTATGGTGCTGTTATAACAAGAACAGAAAACAAGTGAATGTGGAAGTCTTCCAGTTATGAACATGGGATACCTGCTTCTAAACTTTCTCTTGTCTATATATATATATATATATATATATATATTTTTTTTTTTTTTGGCCAGTCCTGGGGCTTGGACTCAGGGCCTGAGCACTGTCCCTGGCTTCTTTTTGCTCAAGGCTAGCACTCTGCCACTTGAGCCACAGCGCCACTTCTGGCCATTTTCTGTATATGTGATGCTGGGGAATTGAACCCAGGGCCTCATGAATCCGAGGCAGGCACTCTAGCCACTAGGCCATATCCCCAGCCCTCTTGTCAATATTTTGAAGTTTTTAGCATATGTCTGTCACATCTTTTGTAAAGTTTATTCCTAAATAGTTTATTCTCTTTTGGTGCTACTATAAAGGGGGTTGTTTTTCTCACTTTGCTTTCAGATTGCTCATTGTTAGGGAATAGAAGCAAAACAGATTCTTCACATGTTGATTTTGTATTCTGTAATTTCACTGAGTTCATTTGTTAGTTCTGACAGGTTTTCATAGTTTTATTTTTATTTATTTATTACACAATAAAATACTTACTACAGTAAAGTAGATTAGCATATCTATCATCTCACACAGTTCACAGTTTCTTTCATGTGTGCTAAAATAACATTTAAGAATGTTAAAACTATTTATTTCAGAAACATAATTTCATTAACTCTCTGTTTTCCACTAGATTTATCCATCCTAATTTTAAATATGTGTGTCCCTTCCATCTTCTTTCCTTGTGGTATGATGAAAATCCAGCCCCAATGGTGTTAGCATGTAGGGCACTTGGGATGAGGTTAGGTCACGAGAATAGAGACTTTATAAATGGGATTAATGCCTTCACAGGGGCGGAGGACACCAGCCCTCCTTTTCCAACATGTGAAGACACAGGGAGGAGGTGCTGTCTCAAATCAGGGAACAAGTTCTCATCAGACACCGATCTGACAGTTTCTTGATATTTAACTTCCTAGTTTCTAGAACTGTGAGAAATAAGTGTTGTAGGTAAGCCACCCAATATTGTCATGCGATCTAAGGAAGGTAATGTAGTCCTGCTTTTGCTGTATCCCATACATGTGACCATGTATTGTTTTGATTGTATTTTTTAAATCTTCAGCTTTTTTTTAAAGTTTCTTTTGATAATTTTCTTTCTATCAATTTTTTTTCCTTGCCAGTACTGGAGTTTAAACACATGCTGATTAGTTACATGGTCTACCTATCTATAAGCCATGCCTCCATTTATTTTATTGCTTTAACTTTTTATTGGATAGGACTTCTAATTTTTCCCTGAGTTGACCTTGGGCAATGCTCTTCCTACCTGTCCCTCTCTCAAACCTGGGGTTACAAAGCATGTACCAAGTCTCACTCAGTTGCTGAGAATGGGGTTTTTACTGCCATGTTCCCTGATCTCTGCCTTCTGAGTATCTGGATTTGCAAGTATATAACACCACACCTGACCATTTTCAATGCTTGTTTGGGAGTCTGTTGTTTGACTTTTATATATTTGTGACCTTCCCTGTTTTCTTTTGCTATTGATTTCAATGTTTACTCTGGTGGACAATAATGATGGTTGCTAGGACTACAAAGTTCTTAAATTTGTTAAGACTTAGTTGATGAACTAACATCTCATCTATCCTGGGCAAAGTTTCTGATGCATTTAAAAATCACTGAGTAGAATGTTTAGTAGTTGTTGGCTAGGTTAATTTAGTCTATAGAGTAGTTCAAACTCTTTTATATGTCTAGATTATTAATCAATTATAGAAAGAGGATTATTAAAATCTACTATTACTATATTGCTGTTATTTGTTGTTTTTTATTTGCCAATGTTTACTTAATCTACACAGGTAATTTTATGTTGAGTGTGTATATATTTACAATTTTTCTACCTTCCTGCTGTATTGACCGATTATCATTTATAACTTTCTTTGCCTCTATGAAAATTTTGACTTAGAAACTATTTTGTGTCACACAAGTATAGCTATCCATGCTCTCTTTTGGTTACTGTTTGTATGGCATCTTTTCCCATTCACTCATGTTCAAGCTATTTGTGTTCTTAAACCAGAAGTGAGTTTTTCTTCAGACAGTGCATATTTAGGTCTTATTTTATATACATTTTACCAGTACATGTGTTAAAAGTTTAATCAATTTACATTTGATGTTATTATTCATGGGAAATGACTAATGACAACTTATTAACTATCTTCTAGTTCTTCTATATGTCTTTTTCTCTCTCCTTCCTTCCTTTTTTCCTTTCAGTTGTGGGGCTTGAACTCTGGGCCAGGGTCTGTCTCTGAGCCTCTTTGTGCTCAAGGCTAGCACTCTGTCACTTGAGCCACAGCGCCACTTCTGGTTCTTGAGTGGTGAATTGGAGATAAGAGTCTCAGGAGGACTTTTCATCCTGGGATTGCTTGGAATTGCAATCTTTAGATCTTAGTCCCCTGAGGAGTATGAACCACCAGCACCAGCACCAGACTTCTTTTTCTCTCTTTCTGTGTCACATCCTTAGCATGCATTACTTCCCCACATATTAACTCCTCCTCCAAGGAGTGGTATATTGTTGAAATGAGAACTTACATTGACATATCATTATCTAAAGTCATTAGCTCACAATAGGGCTTATACTGGTTATGCTGTTCTTGATTGACTTTACCCCCCCCCAACCCTTTGAATATCATGTAACTCAGGCTTTATATACATACATACACATATACATGTTAATTACATGCTATGATTAGCAGCAGGTATTCCATGTAATAATAAGATACACCCATTAATAAGATATAAAACAATTCAACTGCTCTTACTTGGCTTTCTTCATTTTAGTCAGAGGGAATAATTTTCTGAGGTCAAAATTTGGGATTTGTGAAAACCAAGGATAAGTGTAGTCCCCTGATCTCCTAGAAACAATAGGGCTTGTAAAATTGCACCATCTTAGAGTTTACTTTTAGCTTCTATAATTCCATTTTGGTGACTCCATGCTAGAGGGCTGCACCCCCACCCATGAAACCAGCTCCTTGTAGTTTGACATCTAAAATTATATGCAGCCTTGTTCCTCTCGCTACCTAGCAACCATAATAATGGATTGTAAATACGATCATAGTAATATATTATAGAAATACCCATAGTAGTAGTTACAGAAATGCCATGGCGACTGTCAGGTTGGTTCACTTATGATTGAGTTCTGGATTGTTTTAGCCCACTCATGCTTACTTAGTTGATATTAGAAAAACAGTAACAATTATTAAAGTAAAGTTGATATTAGATCAGCCTGACCACAAAATTCTGCTTCTGTAAACAGCTTGCTTAATCCATTTGTGACTTGCTCTACCCCCTATATAAACCCCCTGCCTCTGTGCTATGTGATCACCTGCTGTAGAATGCATAGCTTTTACCTTTAAAAACCCAATGCTATGGAAGCTCAGCACTGTTCTTTACCATCCTGGTGGAGATCAGAAGCTGCACACAGCTAAACAAAGACTCCTAGCCAGATTGATTGAGTGCTGGTGACATTCTTGTCGTGAGTGCAAGTGCTGGGAGGCCAGGATACTGCAGGATTATTCTTGATCCTTCTTCTCTTACCCTTAACATAGCATCATTTTCTAAGTGTACTTCTTGATATACCAGGCTATGAATCTCCTTTTTAAGAAATCTTATTTTATTATAAAGGTGATGTACTAGGGTTACGGTTATATAAGTAAGATGATAGTATTTTTCTTTTTCGTTCGTTCATTCGTCCTTCCTTCCTTCCTTCCTTCCTTCCTTCCTTCCTTCCTTCCTTCCTTCCTTTCTTTCTTTTCTTTCTTTCTTTCTCTTTCTTTCTTTCTTTCTTTCTTTCTTTCTTTCTTTCTTTCCTCTCTTTTTCTTTCTCTCTCTTTCTTTTCTTTTCTTTCTTTTTTCTTTTATTTTGCCAGTCTTGGGGCTTGAACTCAGGGCTTGAACACTGTTGCTGAGCTTCTTTTGCTCAAGGCTAACACTCTACCACTTGAGCCACAGCACCACTTATGGCTTTTTCTGTTTGTGTGGTACTGAGGAATTCAAACCAGGGCTTCATACATGTGAAGCAAGCACTCTACCACTAAGCCACATTCCCAGGCCCTGTATTTCCTTTTGAACAACTTTACCCCTTCCCTCGTTTACTCCTGCTTTTCCTCCCCTCTGAATCCCCTCCCCTCAAGTTGTAAAGTTCATTTACAACATAGTATCTAATGAGTATTGCTGTTGCATTGTTTCACCCTTTGTCCTATAAGTTCTGTGATTCCCCTTCCCTTCTCTGGGTCAGATAAACTTATATAGTAGATAGAGGGTACCAAAATCAGAGACAGTGATCATGGGGAATAGAACCCTGACATGATCACACACAAGGCCACACTAAGGCTACCAGCACAACCATGTTCATTGCAGCTGAGATATGGAACCAATCCAGATGCTCCTCAGTAGATGAATGGATCAAGAAAATGTGGTGGAATTCTATGTTTCCATCAGAAAGAATTCATTAAAAAAAACAAAACCCACCATATTAAGTGCAGTAAGCCAGACCCAAAGAAACGGCTCCATGGTTTCCCTCATCTGTAATAATTAGTAAATGCCTAGGATAGTCCAAGCAGAGCTTCACAATAACTCAGTATCTATGTACATATGACTACATAAAATGATGATAATCAAAATGATCTCTATAACGTGGAAAGAAGAGGTAGTTTTTGGTATTTTTTTTTTTAGTGTGCTGTTTGCAGTTATGTCTTTTGTCTTGTATTTTTTTCTCCTCTGGTTTATTCCCCAGGGTCACTGTTTCAGGATACAAATCTCTTCTTTTGTAAGTTTTAGAGAAATGCTGTATTTAGTAAAAACCAAAGTAAAACTTGGTTAAATTTAATGTGAGAACATCTGAATTCACCAAATGTCAGAAGTTAATACTTGATACTAGTATTGGATACTCTAAGCCTTGCTTTTTTCCACTGGTAAAAATGCGAATTTTATGTAACTTTTACTGGCTGAAACAAAACAAAGAATGTAAAAGTGTTTTACATGCTTATGTATAATGCATGTTTTGGCTTGCATGTGGCTATTCTCACTGCAAACCAGAGGGGGGCAGTGATGAGCAGGGAAGTTCCTGTACAATCTCTTGATTGTTTTGTACCTTCTTCCTGTTAGAAATTCAGATTCATTCCCATAGTGGAAAAATTTTAAGAGTGGAAAGGACTAAAAGTATATGCAGTGGGAACAAAGGGCATAACAGATGAACTCGTTCAACACAATAAAATAGCTACATTCATTAAAAGTGTTAATAGAATCAGAAAAAACAAAAAACCAAAAAAAAATCAGACCATGTATATCTAAATTAAGTGCCTCAGTTTGAGATTGACATTTGGTAAGAGAGAGAAAATACTCCACAGAGAAAAATGAATAGAAGTGAGTTCTTTTTTGATGCTTACCTAGCAGGAAATTCTGTCTCTTAAGGATTATAGGATGTTTAGAAAGTAGCAAGTTTTGGGTTTTAGGTGATAGTTTTTTCCTCAAAGGTAACAAATGAGAGATTTTTCCAAATGAGTGCAGCTCACACATTTCCTTATTGTGTGAAATACAATAAGTGGTGCTCACAGTTTTCACCATTTCATTCTGTTTAGACCTAAATATATTTGAACACGATTTGAGGAGGTCATAACCATACCTATTTAAGAGCATTTGTGGTCCTTTTCTTTCCTTTTGGTATTTGCTCTCCTGGTAAAGGTTTCTTCTATATGTTTTAGTGTTTTTGTTAGCCAAGTTTTAAACTCATATGAAGCATCACATACAGTTATTGTCTATTTTTAAAAAATTCAGACAGGAAAGAAGTAGCCTACTGTGGTTGAATAGGTTGATTTAGTCAACAAGAAAGTCAGCAAACCAACCCTTCTTCACATGTGCTGAATACATCACGGTATTTGTCCAGCTGCATTTCCTTAACTTTGCATTACTGCTTTGATTAAGCTCTGATGAAATGGAGGCTATGAGCAGAAATACAGTACTCTTGTGTAAATGCAGTTGTCATTGAGGCCTAACATGTTTGATTAGCTCCATTAGCAAGATTGCCCTGCAGGGAAACTTAGACCGAAAACATTAAAAACCTGGATTGTCAACAAACTCTTAATCCTAGCTGGGCCTCATAGCCAGTTCAGATATGGATTGCCTCAAGTACTTGACTTACCAGGGTTACAATGTCAGTACTTTATGGAAACTCTGCCTCTCTGCTTCTTAATGTTTAGCTGTGTGTCATGGACCTCTATTTCCTGGGTCCCACTCAGTTTTGATAAAACAGCACTGGGTTGTTTTTGTTTTATTATGAACCGAATTAACAAAAATTTCAAGGCAAAAGAGGAAATAAAATATATCTGTTCACAGTCAGTGTCATGTTCTGTTTTTTTTTCTATATTGATGAAATTCTTTAAAAGTTATTCTTTTCTTGGTCAGTCCTCTTATGGAAGTCAAAATGAACCAGATTGAGTTGGGTAACTTTGCTACCTTTGTTCTGTCCTTGGGCAAACACTCCAGAGATTTTCTCAGATACAATCTCAGATTTATAAATGAGTTTAAAAGTTATCTTCCCATCAAAGTTCTATATGATTGAGTTAATGTGATCTTTCTCAGATTGAATTATAGGTTTTGTCTGGGTCTTAATCATGAATCTAATAAATATTGCAATAATACTTCCTCTATTGAGACTATGGATGGACTTAATTAGGGTATATATGTCAATCACTTCATTACTTAGAAATATAAATATATATATCCATTTTCATTGTCCCTTTTTCTCCATTATTGAGACAGTTCTGCACTCATAAAAAGGTATCTTTTGTTCTGTAAATTCACATTAATTTAAATTGCCAAGCCATTATTCAGTTGTGCTATGAATCCTAAGTAACGAAAATAAATCTACAGTCTACTTTTCTTCTTTTCTTCCTTCCTTCTTTCCTTTCTTCCTTGCCATCTTCCTTCCTTCTAAGAATAATGGCAGATTAGCTGAGTGTGAATATTTTTTAAGAACCTTTATAGCCCTTCCAAGGGAGTAAGCTATGCTTGCTTAAGTGCTCACTAGTGTTCTCTCTTGTAGTCAACAGATTCAACCTTCCACATGGGAAAATGAGATTTGCCTTTTATAAAGGATAACATTAGGCAAAATATGAGACTATCTCTGTGCTACTTGGGATGAATGTGATGATCCAGAGAGGGGAAGTACTGCTTTCATTCACTGGTTTGTAGATTTTGAATATGCTTGCAATTGTAATTTGGATAGTAGTTAGTGCATGCTAATTTTTCAAATATCTCACTCTTCCCTATTTGTGATGTAGCGATTCCACAATATTTGTCTTCTGTGCTTACTTCACATTGCTTCCTCATTTTCCTTATTCCTTCCTCTCTGAGCATCAACCTTCTTCCTGAGGTTAGAGGCCCAAGACAATATCTGATCCTCCCAAGGGTATACCTACACACATCAGGCCCTTCAGAGCCTACCTTCCTTCTGAACTCCTATGTCACTGGGACTCTACCACACCTTTGTTTCATGTCCTTCACTGCAGTTCAGTAAAGTGTTCATAGAGTTTAAGTTGATCAGTTTCTATATCTGAATCTAGTCATCTTCCAGGTTTCTTACCCTGATGCCCAGGGTCCTACCATGCAAACAAGCATTTTGCACAAAGAGGTGTCATCTGTGACCCTCTGTCTTACCTCATCCACGTGTAAATGTGAAGTTCTCTATCATCTCAGCACCTCTGTCTTCTACCATTTCTTGAAAACTTCAATTTCTTAGGTCAAAATTTGATTGCATTTTGCCTGGATAGCTGTCATTGCTTTCTATGACAAGTCGGATTCATGTGCCAAGAATGATATTTGTTAAAATGCAAATGTGACCTTTTATTTTCTTGCTTCAATTTTTTCCAGTGGTTTTTGAAAAGACTTTAAAATAAAGTCCAAATTTCATAGCGTGCCATATAAAATTCTTTATGATCTAGGCTCTACCTAGCTAATCAGCATCATATCTGTGAATTTTTCTACTTCTCACTCTCAGCTTTTGCTGCACTGAATGGAGCATGGACAATATCTATATTAAAAAGTGTGAAATAGGACTTATCCTCTTAGTTTAGAATTCCTACAAAAGTTGCAAAGTTAACTGTGCACACTGGAAGTCTGTCTTTTTTGTGTGTGTTCTGGTCCTGGAGCTTGACCTCAGGGCATGGGTACTGACCTTGAGAGCTTCTTTTGCGCAAGTCTAGCACTCTCCCACTTTAGCCACAGTGTCACTTCCGGCTTTATCTAAGTAGTTTGTTGGAGATAAGAGTTTCACTGACTTTCTTTTCAGTGTTGCCTTGGAACTGTTATCCTCAGATCTCAACATCCCAAGTAGCTAGGATTACAGGCATAAACCATCAGCACCCAGCATCTATGACTTTAAAGGGAGCTGTTAGACATTTCTATAGAATCACACATCGATTTCCATAACCAATCATTACCCAATATAAGAAAAAAGAGAAATTCAAAAAGCCATTGGCAAATGGGCATTGTTTAGTGATGGAAGAAGGTAACATGCTATTTCTACTATTTTTTCCATAATCAGAGGAACTGGATTCTCTTACCCATGTAATATGAGGAATAGCTCCAGGAATATGTCTCATAAAAAAAGAATATGTCTCATAAGATGGAATCATTAAAATGAATTGAACTCTAAACATAATAGCTATGCTGGAAGTTTACCATACTATAGAATTGCTACCTTGGGCCCTGGTGTGTACTGACATTAGGTGGAGAGAGGATATCTGAAAGAATGCCCCTTGTTTGGAAATGTGTGTGAAAATGGAGCCTAATTGTTTTCATTTCTCTGGTGAATTTGAAGAGGAGTGGGATGAATGTAAGTGTGAAGTGAATAGCCAACGACTGGTAAAATAGCTTTGGTTAGGGCCACGAAAGGGGTGTTTCCCATGGGCCATGTTGGATACAAAGGATGAACCACCCAACTCCTACAAGGTAAGGTGGCCCTAGCTGGATACTCGGCCTGAGATGGAAGTGTGGTGTTCTTGGAAAAATGACAATATAGAGTTTCTTTTGGAATTCAGGGAGAGTCTCTAAAGAACATCTAAAAATTGCATGAAACAACTACATTGGAACATTCACACTAGGGGAGAGCATGAAATCTGTGTGGAGTCAGCCAAGAGAGAACTGGGGGTGACCACTAGGTAGGAAGACCTCTGCCCCTGTCTACTAATCTTCCGTCCAGCCCTTTAGTCACTACCTGGAGAAGCTGGAAGGACTGAGTAGAAGGAAGCATGGATGAAGAAACTAAGCCTCTTCCTCACTGAGGTTCCCGAGTCTCCAGCTGAGAAGAGGAAATGTTGGGGATGTTATGTGATGAACTCTTTTATCTGATGAACCTTTTTGAGCATTTATTTTCTTGCCTGACATCAGTCTAAACACAGGGAAATAAGATTTTTTGGCTGCATGGATCATATTCGATAATGTAGGGGGAGAAGTCAGTGAAGATAAATAGTTAAAAGAAATTCAATATGTACAAAAAGATTGTGGTGGAAAAATGAGTAGGAGAGGAAAGGGGAAGAAAGTGGGAAGGGAAGCAATGTTAAGGGTGCTAAGTGTCAAGAGTGTAGTGTTAAGAGTGTAAGATAAGTGTAAGATAAGAGTGCAAGTTAAGATGAGAATATTTTTCAACAAATAAAAATCAGATTTGCTGATGGATTTCCTGTGGGATATGAGAGACGGGAGTGTGATTTTTGTATTATTAGCTGGAAGGCTGTATTATTGAATTATTAGCTGAATAGGGTTCATTTGTAGCAAGAATATGTTCAGGTAAGTTAATTTTGAGATGCCTATTTTATATCTAAGCAAAATGTCATGCAAGCAGTTGGAGTTAAGGGATGAGCTTGAGTCTTGTGATAGAAATGTGATTTTTTTTTTCAGTGTGTGGCCATCATTTAAAACTATGAGACTGGATAAGACCAAACTTTCACTGGCCTACCCTGGAATTTTTTTTTGATATCTGAAATGGGAATTATTATTATTTAGGGATGAAAATGACTGATATATGATATATGAAAATGACACATGATAGTCTTAAACAAGCAGGGACCCATTCTCCACAAAGTATTGTGATTTTTCTCTTTCTAAACTTTATGAAGGTGAAAAAAAAGCCTTGCTGAGAATTATACACTAGAGCAAAAGTTAAATACGAGGTCATATACATTTATCTTATTTACAATTATGTAGTGGTTCCAAACCATGTATGTGGCTATTTCTCAGTAAAAAACCACAGACACACCAATTATACATTTCCCCTTTCTAGTCTATTCTCTTCCTTAACTTTTTCCAACTTGGCTACTGTTCACCTAGGGACATCACTTGTTATAGTCACCTGTGACATACTTGTGTCTCATGTTTCTCTCCTACAAGTTTTGTTCTGGGGTTGTTGCTGCATTTTTTAGGATGGGATGTAGCAGAACATTATGAGACAGTACAGGGTAGAAATGGTGGCTACATTGTCACTTGGAGACTCAAGCTTTCCCTTTGTTCCGAGTATCTGTTTTTCAATCCTCAAATGTCTGCATTTCCAAGGTCAACTCAGAGTCCAGGAAGGGTTTCGAAGTCCCAGCTATCGCTAAGAAAAAGAAGAAAATGAATAAACTTTCCATGGGAGGGAGGCAGCCACCTTTAATCAGCCCTCCTAGAGTGCCCATCATTGCGTCTATGCTGGTGGCTTCTGATTGGTTAGAATTTCAGTCCCATGGCAACCGCCTGCGGTAGTGGAGACTTAGCCTTTTAGTCCAAGTTGGAGTTCGTTATTGACACACAGGAAATTGGTTGGCAACTGCACGACTCCGCCATCGCTGTGTTCTTGTATCGAGGATTGCCACTTAGCACATAGTCATTTATTTTACACCACTCTCCCCTTTAGTGAGAAATTCATTTCCACAAAATGCCACACTGCTCTGTAATCTGCTCTGAAAACCCAGGCCGCCTGCTCTGTGTGCACAGGGAGGGATTCTTCAGTTTGCCCGCTTGGCCTGGCTGCTCCCGTTCTAACCTAAGTGCTCCGTTCTCACAGCTAGCAGCATTCTTCTTGGAAGGTGAGATGAAGGGCAAGGCTCTATTTTCTTCTTTTCCATTAAAACAAGTCACTTTCATGCCAGAATATGAGTTGAAAATCGAACCTGGCTTTGAGGCACTTTTCTGTCTTTTGACTGAAGGATGAATGGGTGGCAGGATGGGTCTCATTATGCCCCACAGTGCAGTGGACCACCTCCTGGGAACTCATCTCCGCTGCTTCCTTTCCTGAGAACCTTCTTCTGGCACCTCAAGCCCAAGTCCCTTCCTTCGGTGCTGCTGTTGCCATCAGAAAGGTCCCTTAAAAAAGCAAGCACTTGTTGTGTGCCCAACCACCACATAAAGCTGTATTCATTTATAAGACTTCACTGAAAAACTTGGGTAATTGCATTGATTTATCATGTTTATGGTAGAAAATGTAAACCATATAAAGTCAGGACCACTCACCGTCCAGAAGAGAGGCCCTGGAGATGTTGTCTTTCAAAGGCGTGGTATACTGCGGTTGCATGTTTCTATGGAGGGTGACTTTGCTCTCAACATTGGAATACCTTTGTAGAAGACTTCTCCTCAAACCATAGGACCTAAGTCTAGTCTAGAATTTTCCTCAACCATTTCCAATAAGCAGTGGGAGAAGAATAAAACTGTATAAAGAGTTCGTAATCACTGTGGCATTGCAAGTTTCAAGGAAAGATCCCAAATAGATACTTACTACTGTGAATTTATGATATTGTCTAGTGACAAATGTTCTCTTTAAAATCTCAATCTCTGGTGGCATTACTGTGATTTTGTTTGTGGGCTTTTGGATAGATACCCAACAGTGGGGCTGCTGGGTCATAGGGGAGTTCTATATTGAGCCTTCTGAGGAATCTCCATACTGCTTGCCAGAGTGGCTGAACCAGTTTACATTCCCACCAACAATGAAGTAGGGTTCCCTTTTGGCCACATCCCCTCCAACAATTGTTATTATTAGTTTTCTTGAGATATGACATTCTTGCTGGGGTGAGATGGAATCTCAATGTTGTTTTGATTTGCATTTCCTTTATGGCCAGTGATGTAGAGCATTTTTTCATATGTCTATTGGCCATTCTCATTTCCTCATCAGAGAAGTCTCTTTTTAAGTCTTTAGCCCACTTGATGAGGGGGCTATTGGTTCTTTGCAGTTTTGTTTTGGAAGAAGGTAATTTTTTTAGTTCTGCATATATTTTAGAGATGAGGCCTTTGTCTGTTGAATGTCCGGTAAAGATCTTCTCCCAGTCTGTGGGCTTTCTGTTTATCTTGAGAGCTATGTCCTTTGCCGTGCAGAAGCAATGTTCATCGCAGCACAATTTGTCATAGCGAGAAGCTGGAACCAACCCAGATGCCCCTCCATAGATGAATGGATCAGGAAAATGTGGTACATTTACACAATGGAATTTTATGCCTCTATCAGAAAGAATGACATTGTTCCATTTGTAAGGAAATGGAAGGACTTGGAAAAAGTTATACTAAGTGAAGTGAGCCAGACCCAAAGAAACATGGACTCTATGGCCTCCCTTATTGGGAATAATTAGTACAGGTTTAGGCAAGCCATAGCAGAGCATCACAAGGCCCAATAGCTATACCCTTAGAAACACATAAGATGATGCTAATTGAAATGAACTCCATGTTATGGAAACAAGTGATATATCACAGTTGTAACTACTTTCAACGTCCTATGTGTATATGTAGTTTCTATTATTGATAATGTTTTGTATCACCTTCCTATGTTTGTACCTACACTATCTCTGTAATCTTATCTGAGTATATTGGAAACCGTGTTTACTGGTATTGGAAGTAGGAAATTCAAAGGGAATACCAAATTCGAGAGACACAGGGTAAAAAAAGAGAAATAACTACAAAAGCAATACTTGCAAAACTGTTTGGTGTAAGTGAACTGAACACCTGGGGGGGGGAGGGAAAGTGGGGGAGGGAGGGGGGCATGAGGGACAAGGCAACAAACAGTACAAGAAATGTATCCAATGCCCAACGTATGATACTGTAACCTCTCTGTACGTCAGTTTGATAATAAAAATTTGAGAAAAAAAAATCTCAATCTCTGGCTGGGGATATGGCTTAGTAGCAAGACTGCTTGCCTTGTATACATGAAGCCCTGGGTTCGATTCCCCAGCACCACATATACAGAAAACGGCCAGAAGTGGCACTGTGGCTCAAGTGGCAGAGTGCTAGCCTTGAGCAAAAAGAAGCCAGGGACAGTGCTCAGGCCCTGAGTCCAAAGCCCAGGACTGGCCAAAAAAAAAAAAAAATTCTCAATCTCTCTCTCTCTCTCTCTCTCTCTCTTTTCCCCCTCTTAGCAAGACTCATAGAATGAGGCAATCCATGAATAGTGAGCCATTACCTGAGATTTTGATAAGCTGCACTGTAGGAAACCTTGTAGCTGAGGTCCAGGTGTCCATTGTCCACTCTCATACAGGGGAGCCATATGTTTTAACTTTAGGCCACATTGGGAAAAAAAAAAACACTTAGGCACCCTGGAGAATCTATTTGACAGTGAAGATGCACTAATCAGGTATAAAAAAACTTGATAATTTATTGAAAGACAAATTTTGTTTTCTTTGCAGTTTATAAAATACCTAAGATTCCAAGTGGGAGAGGTAGAAATAACTCAGTCTTTAACTTTTTCCCCTTTTTATTACTGTTAAGCAGTGTACAAAGTAGTTGTCATTTAACAAAGCAGTTTATGAATACAGTAAATCTTGGTCAATGTCACCTCTTTCAATATTCGTACCCATTCCTCTCCTACCTACTCCTTCCCTCGACTCTTCTTAATGTCTTGTCTGCATTTTCCCTTAAGTCATCATTTAGACATCCTATTTTTATTTGTGTTGTTAAAGACTTTTATTTTTACACACCACAAAATAAGTTGGTGACAAAAGACAAAACTTGATATATAAGGAAATTTCCCCTTCTAAAGTAAGATTTATTTCAAACAGGTTTAGGTTTACAACAACATTGAATGAAAGTACAGAGATTTTTCTATATATATTCTGTATAATTTACTTTTACAATCCAATGTAAGAGTTGATTTATATGCCATTGTGGATAATCATTTTAGGACATAGAATGGTTTAACCATAATAGTACTCTCTCAGTACTGTTTGTCATTTGCTAATCAATCATGCTGTTTTTGGATGGAAGCAACAGACCCATAATATTCAAGGAAATGGCTTCATTCCAATGCAGTTCCTTTATCTTTTTGATGAGTGAGCAAAGAGAAAGTAATTTAGCTATCTGTAAATCCTGATGCCTCAATTTAAGTAATTTGGTGTATAATGATTGGGAATCTCATGACTCTGTTATTATAGAAAGCATCTGTTGCCTGGGTTACTTTTTTAGTGGTAACTCTAAGCTTAATACTTCTCACTTAACACTACTCACTCTGGGAATTCTAAAATGGTTCTTATGCTAATTACTGTTTAGAAGATGTCCTAGAGGAAGTGAATTTAGTACCAGCCTTTTTTGTGAGTTCCAAAGTTTACACTGAATTTTGTTAATTTCCATTGCTCCATTTTTTTTTCTTTTATGGGCTCTTTAGGGAACGTTTAAAAAATCCAATAGTGTAGCAACTTGGATCTTTCATATTTTTACCATTTAAGTTTCTAATTCTCTAGAGTGTTATATGTTTGTGTGGTGGAAGAAGAAACGCACAGAAAATTATTTAAAAATATGTCTTGCTGGGTTTTTTTTTTTGGCCGTGGGGGGGACTATTATACTGAATTTTATTAGCCAAGTGTGTATGCATTAGTTGAAATCTTTTTTTTTTCTACCCTTTCTAAAATGTGTCAAGATTCTCCACATGTTCGCCAGAGGTTGGGTGTCTTCTTAGGAGAAATGGACCTGGCCTAAATTGTCAGATAACTATTTCAGAAATATTTTCCTGGAGCAGTAAATATTTACTTGTAAATGTAAGAGTTATACTGCAGTTGGTAGATGCTTGTATCTCTTCTATAATTCAATTGCCAGCTCTGCACAGAATGAATTTTTCAGACACGCTGTAGGTCCTGGTTAGGTGACGTGAAGTGCAAATGGTTAAGGTACAAAGGAGCTTACACACACATACAGACACACACACATACACACACATACATTAATGGTCTTTTGAAGCTGAAGTATGAGTTCGATGAAAAATGGAAAAGAAAACTGATCGGAGTAGAGGGAAGGTTGAAACAGTGGATGTGTTTAAAATTATTAATGTAGACTAAGGCAAAAAAGCATGTGGAGGTATGACAGGAAGGAGGTGCTTAGTCATGAAAGGGTTTGTGTACGAGTGAAGAATTTTGAACTCAAATATGAAAATCAGAGGGATATACAGTTGAATGTTTAAGCAGAGAAAAAAATATATTTACATTTTAGGAACATCATTCTGGCAGTAATTAGGAGTAAGAGTTGGAAGCAGGCCAAATGGAGAAGGCCACTTTGTTATGGCATATTGCAATATCCGGGCAGGGGGTGGGGTCAGAGGTGAGGATTTAAACTTAATGCAACAATGATGGAAATAGAGGAGAAAGTCAGACTAGGGACTTGAACATGCTTTCTCTTCAAGAGACTTGAGGTTGTTGTTCTTTTTGGTGTATGCTCTGCATCCTTAGATAAGCAGGTAGGTTTGTGGTAGTAGGCCACAATAAAGGAACTTTAGAAGGAACAATAGCTTGCGTATATGTGTGTGTATATATGTTTATTATTTATCAATGGATACTTGGGATTTCGTCCATATTTTACCTAGGGTGGGTAGTGCTGCTCTGAACATGGACATGTGTTCATTCAGGCATATTTTAAAGATTTTTTTCGAATTGTTTTAGATATATACTGAGAAGTTTAATTGCTGGGTCATATGGTAATTTGAGCTTTAATTTTCTGAAATGTTGTTTTCCACAGAAGGTGAACCATTTTACCCAACAATATGCAAAGGTTCTAATTTTGGCAAATCTCTGACCACACTTGTTCTCTGTAGCCACCCTCATGCATGTATTCTTTGGAGTTACACTTCTCTAATCACTTGCCATGTTGAACATCATTCCATTTGTTTGTTGGCTATTTGTATACCTTCTTTGGAACAGTGAATTCTCAGGTTCTTAGCCGGTTTTAAAGTGTTTTTCATGCTTTTGTTAAATTGTATTTCTTTACATATTTTAGAAACGAATCTCTTGTTGGATGCATGTTCTATAGGTACTTGCTCCCATTCTTTGTTTGTACTCCATGGATAGTAGGTTTTGATGCACAACTTTAAAAATTTATCATAAAATGCAATGAGACTTTTTTTTCTTTGCCCTTCCTTTGATATTATATCTGAGAAACGATGGCTAGTTCCAATGTTATGAAGCTTCTGCTTTATATTTTCTTGTAATTGCTCTATTGTTTTAGCCTTTTATGTTGAGTAGATTTTTGTGCACAATGCTTGCTAAGGAACCAACTTTACTTTTTTGAAGGTGGGTATACAGTTTTTCAGCATCATTTGTTGAAAAGATTGTTTTTTTCCCCATTGACTAATCTTGGCACCCTTATAAAAATCATATAACAATTTATGGGAGTATTAATTCTATTCCATTGGGCTATACATGTATCTTTACACCAACATGACAATGTTTTGATTACCATAGTTTCATGTATGTTTTCAAATCAGGAAATGTGAATCATTCATCTTTGTTCTTCACTTTCAAGATAATTTATTTGGGAATCTTTTGAATTTTGTATGAATTTTAGGAAACACTTTAAAAAGTGTTCAAAATGTTTTAAATAGAGTTTTGAGGGGAAAAGTAGAAGAAGGAGATAGTGAAGAGGGCAGTAGGATGAAAGATGGAAGGAAGAGCAATACTTTAGAATTGAGAGTTCTGAAGTTATGGTATTACAGCACAGAGGAACACACTGAATCCTTTTTACAGATCTGCTTTACTTGAGGAAAATCTTAAATTATTCCAAATAATCTCCATTATATATGTTAAGCAAACTGTCTCTGAATTTTCCATACAGATCCATTTCAGGGTAGGTTTTTGGTCTATGGTTGAATAAATCTATAGACTTTTGAGCTTGTTTGAAAATAGGCTGTTCTCAGAGGAGTTTGGGACACATAATACATTTTTGGAATTATCTACTCATTAATACTATTAGGCACAAATAAGTTTACTGTGGGCTGGGAAGTAAGCATGATCCTAAAGAAGCAAAAGAAGGGGAGACATTACTCACTCTTACAGTTTCCTCTGTTTTCTTTTACTTTATGTTTCTAATGCCTTTGGATCTTTTTGGCTCTTTTTCTTGGCAAAGTTATAAGAACTATGCACTGCTAAGATAGACTACTAAAATAAGAAAAGATGGCCCAAAAGGATCTAATTAATGTCAGGATTATATTCTTTAGATAAGAAAATTGAGAGACATCAGGAGATGAAAATAGTGAGCAAAAGCAAAAGCTTGAGACTGGTAATTGAAAAGTACCATTTACTTTTCCTTCTAAATTCAATCCTACCACAGTCTCTTGTGCAGAACTGTCCAGAAAACTCTCAGTCTCCAACTTCATACTTCCTCTCTCGGTTACTTACACTTGTTCTCTTTTCCATGATTAGCAAATAGAATGCTCAGTTAAATGTAGAGCTAATATTACATCAAACCATATTCCAAAGAGTGGAGGACTCCCTGGAGCCCTGGTAAGAAAGCAATGACAAATAACTAGGCTGCAAACACATACCATGAACCATGTTTATCGACAGAAACTCAAAGCTATAGGAACAGGGCCGGCAATGAGCCCACTTTGGGATAACCAACAGTATCTTACACCAGCAGGCAACAAAATCCAAGAGAGGCGCCTGTCTGTGAAGTTAAGTGTGCTCCTGAGCTAACCTAAACTTGGGCACAATAAAGGGTCAGGTTTTAGATCTTTGGCTCCCAGGCCTGTCTTTCTATTGCTGTATCAGCTAAGAAAAGCACCTGCATTTCAATAGGCCCCTTCAAGGACTGGGACTCCAGTTCATTGTTGATATCTCTGATAGTGACCGTGATCTTGGCCTCAATGACTGGAGTTGATCAGGTTTAGATGTCAGCTCTAACTGGTTTTTGTTGTTCTTTAGTTTTCCTTCTGAGATACTCACCTACAGCAACCATGTCTTGACAAATTAACCATTTCCTACAATATTTGTAACTACCAAAGTGCCTTGCAACTCTACAGCAGGTTCTGTGAGGCAGGAATCCCAAGAGCACTATAGCCTCTTCCATATGGTCTTAAGAGTCATGGTGGGTCTACATTCCCACATAAGACAGATTTGGGTATCTTTTTGTGTGTGTTTCAGTATTGGGGCTTGAACTCAGGACCTGGACACCATCCCTGAGGTTTTGTGCTCTAGGCTAATGTTCTACAATTTGTGCCACAGCTCTGTCTAGGATTTTTTTTTTAATGGTTAATTGGAGATAAGAGTCTTAAGGACTTTTCTGACCTGGCTCGCTTCAAACATTGATCCTCAGATCTCAATCTTCTGAGTAGCTAGAATTAGTGGTATGAGCCACAGGGGCCAGATAATGAGTGTCTTTCTTTCTTTTAAAAATTGTATTGGAAAGGTGATGTACAGAGGGATTACAGTTACATAATTCCGGTAATGAGTACATTTCTTTTTGGAGACTGTCACTCCTCCTCCCTCATTTTCTCTCAGGTTTTCCCCTCTTGACCCCCCTCATGTCAAGTTGTATAGTTCTTTCCCACATAGTGTCTGTGTGTTTTTCTTTGTCAAAGAATATTTCTTATTGATTTAAAGAATCCTTCTTTAATAAAATGTTTGCATTTTTCACTTTCTTTTTAGCACTAGCTCTTTCAGAGCCTTAAGTTTTAGCAAACTCATTTGCTAAATATTAAAAGTTCATATAAGTGAAACTAGTGGGTGCTCAGAAAGGACAAGGAATGTGGGCAAACACTGTCTTTATGTCTGTTACAGATAAGAAAATAGAGGCTTTGAAAGTTCACTTAACTTATTCAAGTTTACATAGCTAATCAGAAATTGAACTGGAGTTCAAGCCCAAGTTGATATGCCTGAATCCCAAGCATGCTCAAACTATGGCTTGTGAAAACATAGGCCATGCCTAGATTTATGGGGTCATTTTTAGGGCTTTCAAAATCTCCTGAATTCCTATAACATGCCATCACATGCTGATGTAGACATGGTATTTCTCTCTCTAGTTTAACCTAAACATCATTTCCATAAGCCATTGGTTAGTAAATAGAACTTGCTGAAGATTTCTCAGAGGAGTTGGAGTTTACATATGATATAAATGACTCTAATTGTCCTCATAGTCTGTACCATTTAAAAATAGTCATATTTATTTTGCCATTGGGAAGAATTTCTCTCTTTTCTCACCCTAGTGACCTCTTCTTTCTTTTATTTCTTTCTCTGTTTTTTGCCATTCCCTTTCAGGAGCAAGCATGCAGGAAAAACAGCTAATGAAAAAAAGTCATCTTTTCCTGTTTATTTTTTTAAACAAAGCAATTGTTTCTCAGAAACTTTAGTATTGAGTGTAAGAACTTCTGTTTTTGGTACTTTCCAGCATATCCTTCCTTTTCTTTCCCCCCAAACAAACTTACCTTGTAAGATGAACTCCAACTTTCTTTTTGGTATGACTGGCAGGTGGACTATACTGTTGGGGACTTGACCCTGTACAGGAAGCCTAGCTCTGCATGAATATGTTGCTTTGCCCCATTTAAAATACTTCAGCTGGAAAGATTAGTAAGGAAAAAAGGAAGGGAGGGTGGGAAGGGCAAAGGAAAGGAAGAGCAATGGAACTTGAAGGGGTCTGGTTTTTATCTTCCTATTTTGGGGGATGTAAAAGTCTACTTTGCATGTGGACTTTTGAAATGCAAATTATATTTTGAAAGTGCCTTTTTCTCCACTTATTTTACTTTTGCTCTTACTTAGAGAATGACCTTGAAAAATAAACAACAAAAAAAAGCAGGCATTTTTGTGGTAGAAAGAAATTGGGGGGAAGGAGAGCAATGTTAATTGCTTTCATTTAGCTATCACGTGTGTTAGAAATTATAGAATTATTGAAGTAATTTTTCTTAAACTGTTTTTCAGAGAAGGAAGGCATAACAAAATGAGTACTTCTTTCACGTATGTGTCCAGAATCTTTTTCTAAAGAATTTTTTAAGGATTAGAAAAGATCTGATTATTATTATTATTTATAAAATAACAATATTGCTTTGTAGAACTGTAGACTTTTGCTTTTTTTATTATTATATTCTGGACCATGATCCAAGGCTGTTGTCTAAAGAATGATTTGTTAGTGTAAAGTTAGCCACATATGTTCATCCTTCACTTTCAGTTTCTTTCTTTCTTGTTTTTAATATTATAGTCATGGCTTGAAGAGCCACGATTAAAAGTCCATTTATTCTTTGAATAATTTTTTATTATCTTTACATAGGTGTACAAAGGAGTTGCCATTCACTAAAGCAGTTTATGAATGTGACCAATGTCACCCTTCCAACATTCTCACCAAGGGGAGAGGGATAAACTTACTCCTTCCTTTACTTACCTTAATATTAGGTTATGTATTGATTTTTTTTTGCCATGTCACAAAGCAGTTTATGTATACAATGAATCTTGATCTGTGTTTTCACTTCAACATCTTCGTCCTCTTTGATCCACTTCTTCCCTTATATTTCTCAATTCTGCATTATATACATAACCTACTCATTCATCAGAAAGAAGGATACTGTACCCTTCCTAAGAAAATGGAAAGACTTGAAAAAAAAGTCATATTAAGTAAGCCACACTTGGAGAAACATAGGTTGCATGCATGGTTTCCCTGACTTGTGGTAGCTGGAATGTGCCTATAAATTTATAAGTAAATACAGTGGACGGTAGGCAGAGGGTTACAAATGAATTAATTAAAAAGTATAATAGATTCTATGGAGAGTGGAATAGAACAATTATTTAAAAAGACTAAGTCAAAGCCCAACAAAGTCAGTGCCAGGATCTGTGTACTTGTCAGAGGGGAGGGTGGGGCCAAATGGAGAGGGATAAAGAATGAAGGGAGGAAAGGAGGGGCAGGGGGGTACAGGCAACAATTAACTGTATATATCACATGTCCAATTTCTTTGTCAGCTTACGTGATAACTTCCTGTTATGGAACAAAATGCCTGAGATAATCAGCTTAAACAGAGAAAGGTATATTTTGGCTTATAGTTTCAGAGATTTCAGTTCACATTCGCTGACTCTACGGATTTTGGGATTTGGGATTTGGGATAGCAGTATTATATGGTGGTTCAATTTCTAGTCTTTTAAGGAACCTCTATGCTGTTGTCCATAATTTTCATTCCTGCCAACACTGTGTAAAGATTCAGTTTCTTCCACATCCCTGCCAACATGTGCTGTTTGTGTTCTTGGTGATCAGCATTGTTACTGGGGTGAGATAGAATATCAGAGTTGTTTTGATTTTTGTTTGTTTTCTAGACAAGGGCATTGAACTTTTTTTTTTTCAAAGAAAGATGTATTTATAGGGCATTTGAATTTGTTCTCTTGAGAATTGCCTGTTGAATTCATTTCCCCGTTTGCTAACTTGATTTTTTTTCTTATTTGGTGTTTAATTATTTGAATTCTTTCTATATTCTGGATATTAGTCCTTCATACAAGAAACATCTGGCAAAGATTTTCCTTCTTTCTGTATATTCCCTACTGATTCTGATTATTGTTTCCCTCGCCTTCCAGAAATTTATTAGCTTAACTTACTAGTTTTATTACTTCCCATTTGTGAGTTCTTGTTCTTATTTCCTGAACAGTTGGAATCCTAATCAGAAAGTTGTTAACTATGCCTATATTTTCAAATGCTTCCTCTATGTTTTTCTGCAGTTGTTTCAAAATTTTAGGTCTTATATTAAGCTCTTTGCTTTGATCCACTTTTGAACTGATTTTGTATAGCATGAGAGAAAGGATTTTGTTTGTGAGTGTGTCTTTCCGAGATGTCTTTTGCATCTATATTAATCAAACAAAATTGAGATATAAACTTCACTCTCAATGATGTCATGATCAGGTGTTGGTGAAAGATATATATGGAAAGATCCAGTTTTCCCAAGACCATTCTTTGAAGAGAATGTCTTTTCTTCAATGTATATCTTTGGCATGTGTGTTGACCATCAGATGATTGTGTCCTTCACAGCCTGTTCATTTTTGATGTATAGAAAAGCTAATGATTTTTCTATATTGATTTTTTATCCTGCTCTTTTCTTATGAAAACTCTAGACATTTTTCTCTAGTAGACTCTTTAGGGATTTTTATGTACAGGATTGTATCATCTTCAGATAGGGATAATTTGACTTCTTTTTTTTTCCCCTCCAATTTGTGTCTCTTTTATTTCTTTCTCTTGCCTTCTCTCTCTGGAGAATTCAAGAATTGTATTGTATAAGAAGAGAAAAATGAATATTCTGGTCCTATTCCTGACTTTAGAGAAAAAAATGGTTCTAGTTTTTCTCATTTCATAAAATGTTTGCCACAGTGGTTTTTAAAAATATAGTAATTAGGGGCTGGGGATATGGCCTAGTGGCAAGAGTGCTTGCCTCGTATAGATGAAGCCCTGGGTTCAATTCCCCAGCACCACATATACAGAAAATGGCCAGAAGTGGCGCTGTGGCTCAAGTGGCAGAGTGCTAGCCTTGAGCAAAAAGAAGCCAGGGACAGTGCTCAGGCCCTGAGTCCAAAGCCCAGGACTGGCCAAAAAAAAAAAATAATAATAAATATACATATAGTAATTATTATATTTAGGCACAAATATATTCACTGAGTCTTCAGGGCTGTTACCTTGAAGGAATGTTGTATATCCTTTCTAGTAAAAGAATCATGTGATTTTATTTTTTCCCTTGATTCTCTTTATGTGTGATATTAAGTTGATTGATGTACAAGTAATTGAACCACTCATGAATCCATAGAATGAGGTCAACTTGATGATGGTTCACATTTAAAAAAAAATGTGTTGTTGAAGTTTGTGAGTGTTTTTTGAGGTACCTTTTGCATCAATACTAATGTAACAGAGTGATGTATAATCTTACTTTCAATTATATCATGAGCAGATTTGGTACCGGAGTTCTACTGGCTTTATAAAATCATGTTAGTAAGCTAGGCGCCAGTGGCTCTCACCTGTAATCCTATCTACTCAGGAGGCTGAGATCTGAGGATTGTGATTCAAAGCCAGCCTGGGCAAGAAACTCCATGAGATAAACTATGCAACAAACTATCTTCAACAACAACAACAAAAAGTGAGGAAGCTTCTGAACCACTTACCAGGCTGATTGATCAAAATCTTTTCCTGCCGGGTGCCAGTGGCTTAAGTCTGTAATTGTAGCTACTCAGGAGGCTGAGATCTGAGAATTGTGGTTTGAAGCCAGCCCAAGCAGGAAAGTATGTGATACTTTTTCCTTCAATAAACCACCAAAAAGCTGGAAGTAGGTCTGTGGCTCAAGTGGTAGTGCGAGCCTTCAGTTAATAAGCCCAGAGACAGTGCCCAGGTCCTGAGTTCAAGGCCCTATGTTCAAACCACAGGACCTGTATTAACAGATAGACAGACACAATGTTTTCTTGCATAAAGCCAGTCTGTAAAGAGTGTGATACATAGCTGTTTTTTTTTTCAAATGTATTCATAAAACCAGAAAGTTACAGGAAGACAAAGAAATGGGAAATAATCCAATCAAAGAAATAAAATAAATTTGCAAACTCTTATCTGAATCTGAAAGAAGAGGCTCTATTAGCAAGGAGTGGTTGCGTATGCCTGGAGTCTCAGCCCTCAGAAGGCTGATGGAGGAGGGTCTTTGCGTTGTTTGAGTCTGCAATTCAGGGCCTGAGCACTGTACTTCCCTTTTTTTTTTTTCTCCCTTTTTTGCTCAAGGCTAGCACTCTGACACTTGATCCACAGTGCTACTTCTAGCCATTTTTTCTGTATATGTGGTGCTGGGGAATTGAACCCAGGGCTTCATGTAGATGGGGCAAGCACTCTTGCCACTAGGCCATATCCCTAGCCCCAAGAAAGAAAATTTTAACTGATAGTGAAAGCTACTTTGTTATGCCAGGCTTGCAGAGGAGGTATTAAATCACGTTCTCTAGGAGCCAGGAAACCATAAGAATTGTAGTTGCTAATGTACTTATAAAACACAGTACCCACAGATTATGTGTAAGAATAATCTTTCTTTCATTTATATCTGTGTATTGATGGCTCTCTTCCTAGAGCTCTAGTTTGTTGCCATAATTTTGGTACCATTGGATAGATTGAATACCATATGTTTAAATTCCTGACTTATTTACTAATTCATCTAAAAATATTTACATAAATCTATTAACTCTCCAAATTTTAAATGCACAAGTTTCAGTGATATTAGATTTATACGACAATTAAATCAATGCTGCAGGATCCTCTATGTCCCTGGCTACCAGTCTATATGTGCTATGATTTTTGCTATGATAGTTTATTTTACTTATAGCCCTTGTATGGAAACAAGCACAAATGAAATTCCAGAGAGAACCTGTTAACCTGTACATTACTTTAATAAATATTCCCTATTTATCATTACAGTAGTACAAGTTATATTACTTATGTTGGTGGGTATGAAGGACTTCCATCTGTGATAGATCAAGAGTGCAATAGGCTCTGTGCATGCATATGTATGTGCATGTGTGTATGCGTGTGTGTGTATGCGTGTGTGTGTGTGTGTGTGTGTGTGTGTGTGTGCCAGTACTGGTGCTTGAGCACAAGGTCTTACACTCTTGCCTGGGTTTTTCACACAAGGCTGGCACTCTTCCATCTCAACCATACCACAATTTCTGGCTTTTTGGTGGGTAATTAGAGATAGGAGTCTCAAGGACTTGTCTGCTCAGGCTGGCTTGAACCAAGATCCTCAGATCTCAGTCTCCTGAGTAACTAGGATTACATGTATGAACTACTGGTGCCAAGCTTTTATTAGTGTGTTTATTTCTAGATTCAATACATAATAAAGTTAAATCAATGAATAAAAATGTTTCTATGAAGACTAAGGCCTATTGTTTCTTATTAAAGAACACCCTTTGTGTTTAATCACATAATTAGTTTTTGACATGCATACACACTTGTACACAAAGTGAATGATTTGATGCTCTATCTTGTTTGTGTTTTCTTTCTTTTTATCACCTTGGCTTCCCTTTTTAATTCCCTCACTCAGAAACCAAATCATATCCATTCTGCTGTTACAATATTCCCTAGAAAAGCCCTTCGTGCAACCTGGGATTAGCTATACATACAGTCTCTCTGAAGTTCAGTGTGTAGTTTTACAAGATGCCAGTTTCTTATATTTGTTGTGAAGATTAATTAACTAGCATGTGTACGTACCTGGCACTCAGTAAGTGCTCAATAAGTAGAGGGGAAGAAATGACCTTGATGAGAGTGATCAACCTTTCTCAGTTCATCTTCTGCTTGGTGAAATACAGTCTCTTCTGGAGACAGGTTCCATTATTCCCAAACATACTCTATGTTTACCTGCTGCCATTTGCATCCTGTATGGGCTGAGATCCACCTCAGGGTTTAATTTCTCTCTGCACTGCTTCTAACCTCACAGCCCGCACTGACCCTCAAAGTGGGAAGGGGTTTTCGCCTCTCTGCACTCTCCCAGAGGTAGTCCTTGGTGCCTCAGGCTATCCATATCCTAGCCATTCTAAATGCCCTCTGAGTTGTCTGCAGGGGTCCAACAAATTAGCTGGTACAGAGTGCAACCTTAAAGAACAGGCAGCTTCCCCTGCATTTCTAAGCCTTCATTCTGCAATGATTGCCTCCACCTCACCCGCAGCTGCCAAGGTGGCCAGCCTTTTGCCTACAGCTATTCCCACCCTTCCCCCAACATGGCCACTTCCTCTGTTGCCTCCTAGGTTCCAGTATTTTACAATCATTCCTTAGACTCCTTTCTGTTCTCAGTTGTTAAGCAATGCTGTACTTGTTTTCTGTGTTTCCTATTCTCAATTAGAAGAAACTGCAGAGTTGATGGTTATATTATCAGTGTAGTATTAATTAGTATTTTGTAATTAAGTATGGAGATATTAATTGATATCTTTGACTACCACTCCTCGGTTTGACTTTATGAGTTAGACTGACCTTTTAAGGAACAGTGCACTTAACCTTCAGCATCTAGCTATGTCTAAAATATTATTAATTATTCCTTCATCCCCTTGGTTTATGCAATTCTGACCAAGGAGACTCACCTTCTTCGGCTTCCATTCATGAGTCTTAGTTTGAACTGGACTTCCCCAGTTTCTAGGCCCCATCTTTTCTTCTATTCCCATTATGCTTCCCCACCTGGGAAATCTGTACTAAGTATTGTGAGCAAACAACTTGATCCACTTCTCATGTATCTGGTACACATCCTATTCAGTCTTTGTTGATGGGTGTTGATAGCTCTTATTTATTCACTCACCTATTTTTTATATTTTAATTTTTAAAATGATCTTTAAGTGGTTGCATAAGGGGTTTTAAGTCAACATATTAATTTATGGGTATAATGCATCTTGGCCAATGTCATCTTGTTCATTGTTTTTTCCCTGTGGTTTTTTAGTTTGTAACTCCTACTTCCCACCAAAGTTTTGAGGATATGGAAAGTAATATTAATCACTTTTATATTCTCCACAGCCACTTCTTTAGTGTCTTGAAAATATAGACTTTAAGCAAATGATAAATCAATAGAATTGATTAGGATTAGTGCTTGAGGTACCCTTGTGTATCACATGCAATTGTTTCATGTGTTGCTGTTCATCTATGTTTTTTTCCCTTCCAGTTAAACACTTGACTTTTACCCTGGGCACTTGTGTATTTGTTAAAATATGCAGACTTTCAGTGCTAAGAATTACTCTTCTACTCATCCATCAAACATTAAAAAGGAACAAAAAAATCCATGGCTCAAGTAGTCACTTCCTTCTTCCTTCCCAGGTGCATAGAAAAAGGAATGGGGAAAATGTTGGTTGGCTTACAAAGTTCTCTGCTCAGGATTCCTACTGCAGTGCCAGACACAGTGCAAATACTGTCCTTGCTTTTCCCTGCTGCTTGTCCTACATACCTTGCTGGTTAGGCTCTGTGTGCTCATTTTAGTGACATGACACAGGTACTTCTCTAGAGGAACTTAGTGTGTCAGTGTAAGGCAAGTGCCAAGTCTGAGTAAAAATGCTAAAAATAGGACTGGGCATTGGTGACTTATGTCTGCAATCTTAGCTACTCTGGAGGCTGAGATCTGAGTTTTGTGGTTTGAAGCCAGCCCCCGCAGAAAAGTCCATGAGACTCTTATCTCCAGTTAACTACCAGAAAACTGGAAGTGGTGCTGTGGCTCATAGTGGTAGACCATTAGCCTTGATTGCAAAAGCTTAGGGACAGTGCCCAGGCCCTGAGTTCAAGCCCCACGAGTGACAAAATAAATAAACAAAAAGAAAAAAAGCTTACAATCTTTTATTTGTAATAAAAGATTTCTTATAAATCTCTCTCTATTAATATATTCCATATCTATATCTAGTCAGTGGGCAGATATCTACATCTCTTTAAATATATCTACATATAGAGACAACCACATCTATAGATACTTAGCTGTCATCTATCCATCTATCTATCTATCTATCTATCTATCTATCTATCTATCTATCTATCTATCTTTCTATCTACCTACCTATCCATCTCTTTTTTTTTCCGGTCCTGAGGCTTGAACTCAGGTCCTGGGAGCGATCTCTGGGCTTTGGAGTACAAAGCTAGTGCTCTACCACTTTTAAACCACGGCTCCACTTCAAGCTTCTTAGTGGTTAACTGAAAATAAGAGTCTCACAGACTTTCTTCCCTGGCTGGCTTCAAACCACAATCAGCCTTCTAAGTAGCTAGGATTAGAGGCGTGAGCCACCAGCTCCTGGCAAAGTGTTCTTGATCCAGTTATCCAATGTAGGGCATCTAGCTTGTTTCCAAACTTGTCTCTGGTGAATAGCATAGCAATGAGTATGGTTGTACAGGAATCTTTATTGTATCCTGATTTGTAATTGATTTTTTATGCAAAATTTTCTTTTTTTAATTCTTTAGGCAGTTATAAAAAGGAGTTTCTATTTAACAAAGCAATTTCTGAATACCATGTATTTTGACCAATGTCACCCCTTTTAACATTCTCATCCATGCAATTTTTTTTTTTTATAAATACATATGAGTTGTATCCTTGGATCAATCACGGGGTAGTTCTATTTTTATATTAAAAAAAAAAAATCTTGGGCTGGGAATGTGAGTTAGTGGTAGCATGCATGAAGCCGTGGGTTTGATTCCTCTGTACCACATAAACAGAAAGAGCTAGAAGTGGCACTGTGGCCCAAGTGGCAGAGTGATAGACTTGAACAAAAGTAGCTAAGGGACAGGGCTCAGGCCCTGAGTTCAAGCCCCAGGACTGGCAAAAAACAAACAAACTCATAAAACATCTCTGTAATGTCAGCTTATAGTTGTTCTAGTTGACCTTCCAACCATCAGTGTAATAGGGTTCCTTACAAATCCTCACAAGCATTCCCTGTTGCTCATAATCTTGATGACTGACATTCTAAATGGAGTAAGATCAAATCTCAGTATTGTTTTTATTTGCATTTCCTGTATGTTCAGGGATATATTTAGTGGCTATTTATATTTATTCTTCTGAGAAGTATCTAGCTCCCTTGCTCATTTACTAATTGGGCTATTAAATCTTCAAAGAGAGGAGATGGATCTCGCTGCTGTGGTACATGCTCAAGCCCAGAATGGCTATATTTGCAGGGCTGAGGATGAGGTTTAAGTGGTACAGATCCTGCCTAAGAAATGCAAGGCAATAAGTTCAGAGCCCAGTTCACTGCCCTCACGGCCCAAATCACAGTGATTACATTTGCCCTCCAAAACTCTTGGACAACAAATCCCCTCATGAGTCTCTAAGTCTTCCATTTATGGATTCCTGATGTAATTTGCATGAAGCCGTAACTCCCAGTAGTTGGGCATGCACGCACAGATTGTTAATTATCTAAGAAGTTGTCACAGACTTTAGTAATTATGAACCACACAGTGGATTTCAGTAAAAACAAATCAACAGAACATCAGAGAAAGCCCAAATGATAATCCAGTCCTAGGAACCTGAATTTATAAAGCATATTTAATCTTCAGTCAGATCCTGTAAGGATTCTGAGCAAGAAAGCTCCTTAGAAATTCGAAATTGCTCATTCCTTTTAAGTAAATTAATATTAAGTAAATATTCTAGTGCTGGAGGCTGATTTCAAGTAAACTGCTTCTTCTCTTACATCACAGGGCATTCATGAGCTAGGAAGTGATCGTTCTGGGCGCTGGGGAAGGTGTGGCATTTGTGTTCACTGTGGGAAGTGTCTGTTAGGAATGATCCACCAGGGACCTAGGACTTGCTGATCAGAATCATGCCAAATTCCACAAGAAGGGGATTCATTTTGATCCCACCTCTGCCTGTGCCTAACTTAGCCTGAATAAGCTCGTTTCCAGCGCTTACACACAAGCCTTTTGGCAGCATAGCACTTGTTAACTAGTTTCCTCACATATAGCCACCATTCTGTGATCCTAGAGAGTCGGTGTTAGCAAACCACATGCGGGGTTCAGGTTCTCCAGAATGTTGTTGATTCGCTTATGGCCAAAGAAAATGGGATTTTTGACGAAGAGATATGAATGTAATAAAAGTGTAGAATTTAATGGTCGTCCTGAACATCAACAATCACACATCTATCTATTTAGCCATTTGTTTGTCTATGGTCCATGTCGGTGATGCCTTTCCCACATTTCTTCTGATAATCACTTGCACTCGGTGTATTAAGGTTTTGTGTGGTTTCTTATTTTAAAGCACAAAGTGAAACTTGATATGAAAAAGGAAACTGTTTGAGTAGATATGCACTGATTTTAATTCATGGTGATATATCTGTTCTAGGTAGAATGTTCATATCTAATCAAACTTCATCCAGAATGCAAGATCCTTTTAGAAATTAGCATCTATTATAAAGGATAAATATCACTCTTCACCATTTTCAGTCTTTTATGTGATATGTAGCTTAAGCATTTTAAACGCATCCACATCTAAGATGAATATTTAAGAAAATTTGAGAGGTAGAATGGGTATTTAAGAAATAATAGGCTAGGGGTAATGGGGAATTTTGTCAGATGAATCTATTTTAATAACTGAGGTTTTTCTTTTTAAATCACAGTGATTATTTAATAACCCCTGTCCACCCTCCTTTTCCCTTATTAACTCTACCTTCTTGTCTAGACATAAGGTATATGGGACTATCGTCCTCACCTGAGGGGTATAAATCCACCCAAGCTGAATTTCTCTCTTATCTATCTGTCTTTCCCATTTCTTCTGATCTTGCCCTTCTTTATTGCCATAAGTTTCCCTTGCTTCATTGAGGGTTGGATTCTCAGGGCTGAAACCATAAAGGTATTAATGACATCAGCTAATTAATTATATTAACTGAGCCAACTACTGTCAATCTATTAGTATAGAGCACTGAACTTCCAAACAAATTCTGGATCTATCCATAAACTGTAAAGGCAACATTGGTTGGCTGGGAATATGGCTTAGTGGTAGAATGATTGCCTAGCATGCATGAAGCCCTGGGTTCCATTCCTCAGCATCATATAAAAAGCAGTAAAAGCTGTAAGTGGCGCTGTGGCTCAAATGGTAGAGTGCTAGTCTTGAGTAAAAGAAGCCAAAGGACAGTTGAAGCTCCAGGACTGACAAAAACAGAAAAAAGAAAAGCAACATTGGTTCTGGAGTAGCTTTCTATAGTAAAAGTTGGTGTTTTTTTTTTAAAATCAAACAAACACACACACACACACACACACACACACATATTTTTCACTGTCTCCATAGCCAGTTCCAAGTGCAAAATATGGCTGGGTCTACGGAATGATATGAGGAGGATAAGTAACTTATTATTTTGAAGTAAATCCATCTTTTTAGACATCTCTTGAGATAAAGTATAACCACTGGACATCAGACCTGACCAGCTGTGAATGGAATGCTGAACTCAAACTTCCTTTTGGAATAAGACATGAGGGCATGAGAAATAGAGAGAATTCCATTCTCTGGAATTCCTGTGCCTTTTATTGTCTTAGATTCTTTCTAAGACACTTACCTTGGGTCTCCTTATTCATTAATAAAGAGGAGAGTCAATTCATGTAAAATATGTAAGAATATGATTTCATTTGTTTTATATTTTACAAAACATGGTCTGCATGCCAAAGCTCCTTGTATTCCTATCCTTTATCAAACTATGTCTCCTTATTAAATTGATAAATATTACTTGAAAATAAAGTGATAATGGTAAGAGAATTCTCATTCCTAAACTTATGACCATCACCTACACATCATCTAAGTAAGGTTTCTAAGTGATGCCGGGTGCTAATGGGTAAATAAACTAAAAGGTTTAGGTTTCCTCAGCTTCCTGTGTAAAAGAAATTGTTAGTGGGGCTGGGAATATGACCTAGTGGCAAGAGTGCTTGCCTCGTATACATGAGGCCCTGGGTTCAATTCTCCAGCACCACATATACAGAAAATGGCCAAAAGTGGCACTGTGGCTCAAGTGGTAGAGTGCTAGCCTTGAGCAAAAAGAAGCCAGGGACAGTGCTCAGGCCCTGAGTCCAAGGCCCAGGACTGGCGCAAAAAAAAAAAAAGAAATTGTTAGTTACATCTTTGTTTGATAGTTATAGAGGAATTAGGAAGCCAATCAAGAAGGTTCCTAAATACCTTCAATCTATTTTGCTCTAAAGTTAATATTTTTACACAGCATGAAATGTGTCAAGATTAAGAGGTTAACAATATTGCATTTCTACTAGCTGAACTGCAGAGTTTATTAGGATGTCTCCAATTTTGCTGTTAACCTTTTTTTTTCCTTTTTTAAAAAACTTTATTTCTTTATTGTCAAAGCGATGTACAGAGGGTTACAGTTTCAGTGCGTACATTTCTTATCCGACTTGTTACCTCCTCCCTTGTTTTTTTCCCTTCTCAAGGGTCTATTTAAAGATGCAACTAACACAACAAAGTTACTTGCTGTTTCCTGCCCCCTGTTTTTTATGATGCTTTTGTGGTCTTGCTTTTTGTGATTTTGACAGCTTTTCAGAATACTGATGCCAAGCTTATTAAAAAAAAAAGCAAACAAAAATGACTGTAATTTGTTAAACTTTAGTATGCAGTTGGGTATGTAAACACTGTGTAGATAAACAAAACTGCAGATTTCACTGATTTCAGACAGGGGAATTTCACATGCAAACAAAGGTAACTTAGTGGATGATCTAAGCAAGTATAAATTGATCAATAAAATGCTTAGATACAACAAACTACTCTGAAGAGGTGCCGTCTATCACTAAAAAATGAGGTAACGGTATTTTTTGGACAAACTACAATTTTATTTCTTATTAAATAAATTTATCATCAAGTAACATAAGAGTGTTTGGAAAATAATAAGATCCTTAAGACCATCTAATAAAATTTATCATGCACAATATTAGTTTGTCTATACCTTTTTATTGACCAAATACTTAATATCTTTGTTGTGGTCTTGATTTTCGAGTTTTTGTTTCTCCTTGTAGAGAATCACATCTTTCGTACTCACCAAAATAAATGTGGTTTTATTTCTATTTGTTTTCTTTTGTGTATGTTTATTAATGTCTTCTTAGCTATGCTCATTTTTTCTAATTAATGTTTACTTTATTTGCAATTGTACAAATAGAGAGAGTCTGTATTCTTCTCACAGTTATGATCTGAAAGAAATTTTGTTCATTGCAGAAAATAGCTGTCTTCTGAAAAAGTAAGTTTATTTGTTCTCAAAGTCTATTCCCAGAAAACAGTGAGTAAAGTAGCTTCATAGACTACTGGCAAATGGCACTTGAGCATGGAGTCCACACAAAATATTCAAGATGGCGACCAGCCAGTCATTCTCCTTCATTCATGATGATGTCTTTAATAAGGCTTTGGATATTGGCAAGATTTCAATACTAACACCACCACACTCTTTCTTAAATTACAATCTCAAAAATTATGACTTTTCATGAAATTGAATATCTGCCAGTGGCAGATGTACAGCTTTATTAACACAAAAATGAGTCATTGATTAAAAACACTGTTGATACTGTAGCATTTCTCCTTAGGCAAAGGCACTATTGATTTCCTTAATGGACCAAGAACTGAATAAAATAAAGTCCCAGGTCATAATCAGTGAATAAGTCATGTTTTGTTCAAATGTGATCCAGATCATGAATCAATTCAATTTAGTATTAAAAAACCAAGTATTTCTGCATTACATTATAAAGAGGACTAAGCTCTTATTTCATTTTACTTTTATATTTGATCTGTGAGGGGCATATTTAAAGTTATTTGCA
Source organism: Perognathus longimembris pacificus (assembly GCF_023159225.1). Lineage (NCBI taxonomy): Eukaryota > Metazoa > Chordata > Mammalia > Rodentia > Heteromyidae > Perognathus > Perognathus longimembris. The sequence goes on along the minus strand of NC_063176.1, from coordinate 17,914,935 downwards.
CAAAAAAGTGATAAAAGAAGCTGTGTAAATCAGGTCTTCAAATGATCTGCTTTCGGTTCAGCAGGCACCTGTCTGATACGTGATTTCCTCCTTGTACAAGTTTCCTATTAAGGATGGCTCTTCAGTTTACTGTGTGCTAGCCCCAGTCACTCTTAGATAAGGTTTTATATTTAGTCAATGCAAATCCTGTGTAAAAATTTTAACTGAATTTATGCTATCATATTCTGGGGTTTGGTGAGATATATGGATAGCCCAGGATTTAGAATGACTGTATCTATCTGCTGATGCTGGATAAGCCCCAGGGAATTGATAACCTATAGAGGTTATTGATTAGAGGATCTATCTGGTGAGAAGAACAATGTCAAAGTGTTTAAGGAACCTCTGGTAATAATCCAGTTGGCAATGGGGAAATCACATGGAGTACATTGTTGCAATGTGAGATTCCAATTATATCACAGCAAGTGTTACAGAAAGGGAGCTATACTGTACCTAAGAATGAGTTTCACAGTGTTATCTGTAAAATGTGTAGCAGGATGGAAAGACTTCAGCTATTATTAGCCCAGTGAAGGGGATGTGGGGTATCTGCAGGGGACTCATAACAAAGCAAGTACTAAGTAAATAGCCCTAGTATAAGGATTGATGCCTGAGACACAGAGGTGAGAAAATTAGTGACTGGGAAGAAGATAGGAGCATATACTAGTTCAGGGCCTCTGAGAGATGGTCATCAAGACAGCATGCAGAATCCAAGAATTTACTAGAAGAAAGCCACCATATGAGAGAAAGTAGGGAGGGAGTTGTGAAAGTGAGATCCTATCCTGAGTGGAAGAGAAGAGAGGGAAGGCTTAGATAAAGCATCCTAGTCCCCTGTGTGTCTTCTAAGAGACTCTGAAAGGTTTGAGAACTGTTGAGACACGGACATCCACTAGAGACTTCTCAGGAAGAAGAGTCACTATCTTTTCAACAATGATCTGATAGTCAGTCCGACCACTAAACTCTGACTCTGATTTACATTAGCTTTAGAACCTGCTCAATTCTCTGTGTTTGGAGAACTCAGGCAGCACACAGGGAAAGAAGTGAGTGGTGGAGAGAAGCCTGCTTGGATTGGTTGCCAAGAATTTCTCAGCTTTAGCTTTCTGTATGAACATAGATAATCCCCACATGAAATGGTTCTTGATTTTGTACTTTATCGTCTTGTGTAATTTCAGAGCTATCAAAACTTCCCTTCGTTTCCCTTTATTGTCAAAGTGACGTACAGAGGAGTTACACTTTCATATGTAAGGCAGTGAGTACATTTCTTGTTCAACTTGTTACCTCCTCCCTCATTTCCCGCCCCCTCTTTCCCTGTTCCCCCTTGTTTACACCAAATGGTTTTCTAAGTATGGCTTTTGTAATAATTTGTCTTTTTATCCTTTGTCTCTCGATTTTGGTATTCCTTTTCCCTTCCCTAGTTCTAGTACACATATATACAGTATCCAGAGTACTAAGATCAGATACAGTGATAGTGGGGGTGAAACCACAGGAAGGGAATACAAGAGAAAATAAATCATTTTCTTTTCTAATGTTTTTATCACCCCAGTGTCAAGACATTTTGTAGAATATTTGCGCATATGCTCATGTTTTTGCATATTTCTCTTCAAAAGAAAGTTTTCTAGTCTTACATTTTTCATAAAAGCAGATGCAGACTTTTTGTGGGACACAATAAGAATGAAACACTATTCTGTGCATCTGACTCTGATCACAAAATTTCGAGGCAATGTATAACTTATTTGTGCAGATTGATTTTCACATGTTATTCTGATAGCTATTACCATAAATTATTCATGCTATTTACTTAAATATTAATGAAGAAAACCACAATGTGAAAAGAAATTCTGAAATAATTTATATTAAAGATAGCAGGTTTACATGCTCTGTCTCCTTGCTATGCAAATGCTGTTTGGATTTACAGATTTGAATGTTACAATGTGAAAAGCCATAAACTGTACGTAGAAGGAAGCTTTATGAGATCTTCGGGTTAGGAAAATATGATCTTCTTGAGTTAATGGTCCCCAACATCGCTATTCTTAAATTTATCTCCTCATATATCTTTTTCTCTTAAGATTTTTTTTTTTTTGGTGACAATGAGTTTGAACTAAGGGCCATAATCTAATCCCTTTTGGGTTTACTCAATTTTTAGGTAGTCTTGCATTTTATTTAACTTTGGTTAGCCTGAATGTCAATCTTCCTACTGATGCCTCCTGCATCTCTAGGGTTACAGTCATGAAACCGGCTTACTTGTTGAGATGGAGTCTTGCAAACTTTTGCCTGACCTATGGTCGAATACCAATCCTCTCAATCTCTGCTTCCCAAATTGCTGAGATTGGGGGCTGGGAATATGGCCTAGTGGTAAAGTGCTTGTCTTGTATACGTGAAGCCCTGGGTTCGATTCCTCATCACCACGTATATAGAAAAAGCTGGAAAGGGCGCTGTGGTTTAAGTGGCAGAGTGCTAGCCTTGAGCAAAAAGAAGCCAGGGACTGTGCTCAGGCCCTGAGTTCAAGCCCCAGGACTGGCCAAAAAAACAAAAAAAATTGCTGGGATTATAGGTATGAGTTCATATGCCTGGTTCTCTGCTCTATTTCTATTTTCATAGCTTGGTCATTTTCTGTGCATTTAAGAATTGGAATGTAATCCTTACAGAATGTAATTCTGTTACCTACTTTATACTCTGCATGTTTTATTGCGAAAGTAGCTACATCTAAGTAGTAAGGAAATAAGGAAGGAATAAAAGTTATAATATTAAGCTTGCTAAGTTTTAGTTGTCACTGATCCTTTACTGAAAGCTGTTCCTTAAATTGTCTTCTAAAATATAATCTTCTTTTGGCTTCTAATTAATTGGGAAAAAAGACAAAAGGACACATGCATGCATGCATGTTTACCCAGACAGATGCTCACTTTACATACTTCTTTCTCTCTGGAAGTTCTACCAGTCATGGTATTGTTTTTCAGTTAGACTTAATTTCTTTCCCTTCTACTTGTGTTTTCTTCAATGAGAAGTTTAGTACCCAAACATATTCTTTGTGACCTTGCCTTAATTAAAGGTAGCATCTTTGCTGAATCAAGTATGTCCTGTATTGACCTCACTCCCAGCAGATGACACAATGAGGCATGAGAGATACTACAGGCCAAATAATTGGTGCTGTTTTCACTTAAGGGAATGGTTCTTACTTCTATGGACTTGTCAAGTGCTTGCTGTGGAGCACAGTAGAGTTTGTGTAACCCACTGAAATTCCTCTGTGGTCAGTTGTGACAAGAATGACTATAGCAAATCACCCCTCTTTGTGTCCACTCACATTTATATGATACATGTGACCATTTTGCTTCTGTGCTCATGTGCCCACCATCTATGGCCCTCACCAAAAAGACACAAGTCCTAAGTACTTTCCTCCTACATTGAGGCTTGAACTCAGGGACCTCACACAGGCTTGGATTATTTGCTCATAGCTGGTGGTGCTCTACCACTTGAGCCATGTTTCCAGCACAGTGGTTTTTCTGGTTAATTAATAGTCTCCGATTTATGTCACATACTTTTTTTTTGGCCAAGGATATCTTGGAACCATTGTCCTTTAAGTCTCAGCCTCCTGCGTTGCTAGGGTTACAGGTATGAGCCACTGGTGCCCAGCAAGCACAAGGCTTTCAAGCTCTGTGATGGTGAACTAACCTTTCTCTCTCCCTGAATTATCTGCTCTAGGTATTTGAACATATAAAGCCATCTGCTAAATAACCCTTTTTCTTTATAGATTGGTTGCCTCTGTCATTTTATTTTTAGTAATGTGAAGCTAATACAAACTATAGTATCTGAGGATGAAATGTAATTCAAACTATTATTCCACAATTGTAAATTTCTCCATATTGCATTTCCTTAAAATTTGTGTCATATTTTGGACTTAAGAAATGATACAGTTGTCAGACGGCAGCCGAGCACGGAGGACCTCACATCGCAGAGACAGCGTGAGTACCCCCAAAATTTATCATCACTTGTGCCCACAGTCCAGCTTCTGGAAGGGATCCCTGTCCCCACCGCCAGAGCAAAGCGCCATCTTTGACACTGGCATAGGGTCAGACCAGACTGGAACTGAAGCGGGCCTGGGGAAAGTGAGGTCAAAAAAGCCATCTTTGAAAAGGGCAGGAGGGGCGGAATCAGTGAGAACCAGCCCAGCCCAGAAGAACGCCCCCTGCCCCCCTGCCCTGGCGGGAGGCGAGTCCGGGGCTTAGCCAGAGATGCCCCGCCCTGCCCGCCGGAACTTCTAAACTTAAAGCAAAAGCTGCGAGCAGCTACCAGGGGCACGGAAACAACAGACGGAGGAACAAACAGTTCCAGGGACAGCTAAACGGTCCCAGCACAGAGGAAGCTAATTCCCAGCCCAAAACGGAGCTGTATTCCATAGCTACCTATGCCACAGAGGCCGCCTCCCTCAGGCAAGCAACACTCAGCGGAGCAAAACAGCCCAGAGGCGCCCCACCCTGCTGTGGTCACAGCGTAGTCAAGACCAGGCATCAAAGGCAGCTGCCCCACAGCAGACAGAGGAGCCACAGTTCCTGAGACTGCTCACGTCCCCATCGACAGAGGACGCCCAAGGCCTGCCTGCAAGCTGTGGGAATCTCAGAGACCCACAATTGCACCAACAGGGGAGAAGGTCAGAACAGAACCACCCCTTGCCAACTGAAATCAAGTCAAACCAGCCAATCAGGAAAATAGACTGCAGTCCATTGCAGGGAAATCAGAAACTGGTTTCTTTTTCTTTTCAAACATTTTTTTTTTTATTAACTTTTCTTTTAAATTTTCTTTTTAATTTTTTCACACCTGAAACATCATTGGCTGGTTATTTTATTTTATTTTTTTTTGGTTTGTTTGTTTTTTGTTTGTTTTCCATTTTTATTGGTTTGTTTTATCAAGTTTTTTTGTGTTTGTTTATTTGTTTGGGTTGTTCTTTTTCTGTTATTTTCCTTTTTATCTACTTATGCTTCCTTTTTAAATAATTTTTCTCTGTTTTGTGTTACTGTCTTCCAGTATTTTTACTTCATTTCTCTCGATGCGTCCTCTTCCTTTAAAAATTACTTTCCTATAAATAACACCTACACCCTTTTCTGCTAACTCTCCAGTGTCTGTCATTTTATCAATGTTCTTTCTACTGATTCTACTCTTCTCCACATTTCCACGTCACTGAAACTAAACCAAAATCACCCCCCCCATACACTTTACTCTATTCTCTTTACTACCCCCAACTTACCCGCCTGACTTACTGCCTGGACCTCCAGGTTCCATTGACTCCTGGTTATTGGATAGAGGGTATCCCAGCTTAATACGAGTGAATCAAAGGGGTTCATAGAGAAAACCAGTCCTAAAAGAACTTAATATAAAAACAAGAATTGCATATAGGGTTGTAACAGTAAATAAGTAACTACTGAATACAGGGCCCAGGATCGGATGTTATATTGAAATTGTATTCTTTAGGAACACCAAATCTAACTTTATAGACAGGTATACAAGGTATCTGTATATAATTGTGAAATTGTAAGATTTACACAACAGTGCTTGGTAAGGGCTGCTTTGGGTCTTAAACAGTGCACACAGGTGCTGGTAGACTGGCATTCCCAATTCAAATGGGCAGAAGAAACACAAGAAAGATGGCAAATAATGAAGTTTTATCCCCCACTCAAAACAAGCAGGAAGCAGAGCAGTCAATCAAAAACATAGAAGAAAACCCCCAAAATGCTCTACAAAGTTTACTGATAAACATGATAAATGAAAAGTTTGAATCTCTTCAGTCAATTATGTTAGAGCGTGAGGAGGCAAAGCAAAAATTAATGGAGAATTTCATGGCATCCACAAATAGAAAGATAAGTGAGCTTCAAGAGTCAAATGAAAAGATAGCTACCCAACTTAAAGATTTGAGAGACAACACTCAAAACCAAAGTAATGAAGTTAATGAAGTAAAGAAGTCCATACAGGACCTAAGAAATGACATGGAAATCATCAGGAAAGACCAGTCAGAAGGAAAAGAGATTCGAAATCAAGTTGCTAGCCTACAGTCCCGACTAACTGAAGCAGAGGATCGAATCTCAGGAGCTGAAGATTCCTTAGACTCTATGGAGAAAGATCAAAAATCAATACAAATCCAGTCCAAGCAACAAAACAGATCGCTACAGGAGATTCAAGACACAATCAGGAAGCCCAATTTAAGGATAATAGGTATTGAGGAAAACTTGGAGAAAGAGGTTAATGGGATAGGCAACCTATTTAACAGAATACTAGCTGAGAACTTCCCAAACATCCAGAAGGAAAGGCCTATACAGGTACAAGAAGCATTTAGAACCCCAAATCGACCTGACCAGAATAGGACTTCCCACCGACACATTGTGATCAAAACAGCTTCAGCAGAGTGCAAGGAAAAAATACTCAAAGCTGTTAGGGCAAAGAAAACAATCACATATAAAGGAAAAGCAATCAGAATTACCCCAGACTTCTCAGCAGAGACCATGAAAGCAAGGAGAGCCTGGAATGAAGTATACCAAACTCTAAATAAAAATAACTACCAACCAAGAATTCTGTACCCCGCCAAACTCTCCTTCATAGCCGAAGGTCAAATAAAAGTCTTCCACAATAAGGAAAAAATGAAACAATATATCTCCACCAAACCAGCTTTACACAAAATCCTTAAAGATGTACTCTACAGGGAAAATAATCAAGATCCCAACACAGACAGAGAAATGAACCCTAATTAGTAAACACTAGATCAAGAAATGGGAAGACACACCTTTAAACAAGATAGTGATAATGAAAAGAACAAACGATCACCTCTCAATCCTAACTGTCAACATTAATGGACTTAATTCTCCAATCAAACGACATAGGCTCATAACTTGGATCAAAAATCAAGATCCATCTTTCTGCTGCCTCCAAGAGACACATCTATCCAGCAAAAGTAAACATCTTCTAAAAGTGAAAGGCTGGAAACAAATCTATCAAGCAAATGGCCCCCATAAGCAGGCTGGAGTTGCAATCCTAGTATCAGACAAAATTGACTTCAAATTAAAAAAGGTAAGAAGAGACAAAGAAGGTTACTACATACTAGTAAAAGGATCTCTCCAACAGGAAGAAATAACCATCCTAAATATCTACACACCAAATGCAGGAGCACCCAACTTCATCAAACAAACACTATTGGCTCTAAAAACATTCATAGACCCAAACACAATGATAGTGGGGGACTTTAACACTCCACTATCACCACTGGACAGATCAACACGCCAAAAACTGAACAAAGAAACCACAGAACTAAACAATTGCATAGACCAACTAGACTTAATCGACATCTACAGAATATTCCACCCAGCAAGGACAGAATACACATTCTTTTCGGCAGCACACGGAACATTCTCCAAAATAGATCACATCTTAGGGCACAAAGAAAATCTGTACAAATTCAGAAGTATCAAAATCATTCCCTGCATTCTTTCAGACCACAATGGAATAAAATTAGAGCTCAACTCACTCAGCCACCACAGAAAATCCCACAATTCATGGAGACTAAAGAACACACTGCTGAACCATCAGTGGATCATTGAAGAAATTAAAACAGAAATTCAAATGTTTATGGACTTCAACCAAGTTGAGGACACAAAGTACCAGCTCCTTTGGGACACAGCAAAGGCAGTACTCAGAGGAAAATTTATATCTCTGAGTACATACATCAACAAACTGGAGAAACAGCAACTCAGTAATTTAAGAAAGCACCTTAATTTTCTGGAGAGAGAACAGCAAGCCAAACCCCAAGTCAATAGACGGAAGCAAATAATTAGAATCAAATCAGAATTAAATCAATTAGAGACTAAAAAAACCATCGAAAGAATCAACAAAACAAAGAGTTGGTTCTTTGAAAAAATCAACAAGATAGACAGACCCCTGGCAAACCTGACCAAAAAACGAAGGCAGCACACTCAAATAAACAAGATAAGAGATGAAACAGGTAGCATCACCACAGAAATAACCGAAATTCAGAAAATAATAAGGGACTATTTTGCAAACCTTTATGCCAACAAATTCGAGAACTTGGAAGAAATGGATGATTTCCTAGAAAAAATTGATACCCCCAAACTCAACTATGAAGACTTAAACCTTCTAAACAGACCCATATCCAGTATTGAAATAGAAACAGCAATAAATGATCTCCCATCCAAGAAAAGCCCAGGTCCAGACGGATTCACCGCAGAATTCTACAAGGCCTTCAAAACAGAACTCACTCCAATATTTCTCAAACTCTTCAATGAAATTGAAAGAGAACGTTCACTACCAGACTCATTTTATGAAGCCAGTATAACCCTCATCCCAAAACCAGGCAGAGACTCATCACGGAAAGAGGACTACAGACCAATCTCCCTAATGAACATAGATGCAAAAATTCTCAACAAAATTCTGGCCAATCGACTTCAACAGGTCATCAAAAAAATCATACACCACGATCAAACTGGATTCATCCCAGGGATGCAAAGCTGGTTTAATATACGCAAGTCAATTAATATAATCCACCACATCAACCGGAGCAAGGTAAAGAACCACATGGTTTTATCGCTGGATGCGGAAAAAGCGTTCGATAAAATCCAGCACCCATTTATGCTAAAAGCCCTGGAAAAACTGGGATTCCAGGGAACATTCCTGAATATAATCAAGGCAGTTTATGACAAACCAACAGCAAGCATAACTCTAAATGGTGAAAAACTAAAGCCATTCCCTTTAAAATCAGGAACAAGGCAGGGATGTCCACTCTCTCCCCTGCTCTTCAACATAGTACTAGAATTCCTAGCCAGAGCAATTAGGCAAGAAGAGAATATAAAGGGGATCCAAATAGGAAAAGATGAAGTTAAACTTTCTCTCTTCGCAGATGACATGATCCTATACCTAAAGAATCCCATAGACTCTACCCCCAAGCTACTAGAGCTGATCCAAAACTTTGGCAAAGTTGCAGGATATAAAATAAACCTTCAAAAATCAACAGCCTTTCTCTATGCTAACAACCCGAAGACCGAGGCTGAAATCAGGAAAGCAACTCCTTTTGCAATAGCCCCCAAAAACATAAAATACCTAGGAATAAACTTAACCAAAGAAGTGAAAGACCTCTTTGAGGAGAACTTTAAAACCTTGAAAAACGAAATTAAGTCAGAACTAAGGAAATGGAAAAACCTCCCATGCTCCTGGATTGGGAGGATTAATATAATCAAAATGGCAATATTGCCAAAGGCTATCTACAAATTCAATGCAATACCGATTAATATCCCAACACCATTCTTTAATGAAATAGAGGAAGCAATCCAGAAATTCATATGGAACAATAAAAGACCTAGAATAGCAAAAACACTCCTAAGCAGAAAGAACAGTGCTGGAGGAATTACAATACCCAACTTCAAGCTGTATTATAAAGCTATAGTAATAAAAACAGCTTGGTATTGGCACCGGAACAGGCCTGAAGACCAATGGAACAGAATTGAAGACCCAGAATTAAACCCACAGAACTACGCCTACTTAATCTTTGATAAAGGAGCTAAAACAATAGTATGGAAGAAAGATAGCCTCTTTAACAAGTGGTGCTGGCAAAACTGGCTCAACACATGCAACAAACTAAAACTAGATCCTTATATATCACCCTGCACCAAAATAAACTCCAAATGGATTAAAGACCTTGAAATCAAAACAGGCACCCTGAAAACACTAAAGGAAGGAGTAGGAGAAACACTCGGGCTCCTTGGCACAGGACAGAACTTCCTTAACAAAGACCCTGAAAGGCTACAAATCAAAGAAAAGTTGGACAAATGGGACTGCATTAAACTGCAGAGCTTCTGCATGGCAAAGGACATAGCTCTCAAGATAAACAGAAAGCCCACAGACTGGGAGAAGATCTTTACCGGACATTCAACAGACAAAGGCCTCATCTCTAAAATATATGCAGAACTAAAAAAATTACCTTCTTCCAAAACAAAACTGCAAAGAACCAATAGCCCCCTCAACAAGTGGGCTAAAGACTTACAAAGAAACTTCTCTGATGAGGAAATGAGAATGGCCAATAGACATATGAAAAAATGCTCTACATCACTGGCCATAAAGGAAATGCAAATCAAAACAACATTGAGATTCCATCTCACCCCAGCAAGAATGTCATATATCAAGAAAACTAATAATAACAATTGTTGGAGGGGATGTGGCCAAAAGGGAACCCTACTTCATTGTTGGTGGGAATGTAAACTGGTTCAGCCACTCTGGCAAGCAGTATGGAGATTCCTCAGAAGGCTCAATATAGAACTCCCCTATGACCCAGCAGCCCCACTGTTGGGTATCTATCCAAAAGCCCACAAACAAAATCACAGTAATGCCACCAGCACAACAATGTTCATCGCAGCACAATTTGTCATAGCGAGAATCTGGAACCAACCCAGATGCCCCTCCATAGATGAATGGATCAGGAAAATGTGGTACATATACACAATGGAATTTTATGCCTCTATCAGAAAGAATGACATTGTTCCATTTGTAAGGAAATGGAAGGACTTGGAAAAAGTTATACTAAGTGAAGTGAGCCAGACCCAAAGAAACATGGACTCTATGGCCTCCCTTATTGGGAATAATTAGTACAGGTTTAGGCAAGCCATAGCAGAGGTTCACAAGGCCCAATAGCTATACCCTTAGGAACACATAAGATGATGCTAAGTGAAATGAACTCCATGTTATGGAAACAATTGATATATCACAGTTGTAACTACTTTCAACGTCCTAGGTGTATGTGTAGTTTCTATTATTGATGATGCTCTTGTATCACCCTTCCTATGGTTGTACCTACACTATCTCTGTAATCTTATCTGAGTATATTGGAAACCGTGTTTACTGGTATTGGAAGTAGGAAATTGAAAGGGAATACCAAATTTGAGAGACACAGGGTAAAAAAAGAGAAATAACGACAAAAGCAATACTTGCAAAACTGTCTGGTGTAAGTGAACTGAACACTGGGGGGGGAGGGAAAGGGGGGAGGGAGGGGGGCATGAGGGACAAGGTAACAAACAGTACAAGAAATGTATCCAATGCCCAACGTATGATACTGTAACCTCTCTGTACATCAGTTTGACAATAAAAATTTGAGAAAAAAAAAAAAAAAAAAGAAATGATACAGTTGCATCCAGGATGATCCTAGAAGAAGATCACAATAGCTTACTAGCTATGTCCATATGAACACATAAGATGATGCTAAGCAAAATGAACTCCAAGTTATGGAAACAAGTGGCTTATCATTGTTGTTATTTTCAACATGCTATGTGAAATTATGCCTTTTTCTTTTGTCTTTCTTCCCCATGGTTTTACCGTTGATATCACTGTAACTGATTTTGGTACCCTGGATATTGTATAGATGTGTATTGGAACTAGGGAAGGGAAAGGAAATACCAAAATCGAGAGACAAAGGGTAAAAAGACAAACCAATGCAACAGCAATACTCAAAAAGCTATATGCTGTAAAGCAAGTATACAACTGGGGTGGAGGTTGCAGAGATGGGGGTGGGAATTATGGGAGGGGGAAGTGGAAGAAAAATGAGGGAGGAGGTAACAAGTTTTATGAGAAAAGCACGCACTGACTTATGAAATTGTAACTGCTCTGTACATCACTTTGACAATAAAGAAATACATTAAAAAATAAATGATACAGTTGGAGGATGGGAGGGAAAAACTGGGAGAGAGTGAGGGAAGGGGTGACATTGTCCAACAGAGCCCATTTACTTTTTAACTGATTCATGTAACTGTAACCCCTTTGTATATCACCATTATAATTACAATACATTTTTTTAAAAAAAAATCACAGTTCTTTACTTAGATGCAGAAATAAATTGGAGCATTTTTCTGGATATTCAAAAGAAGATATTTATCCCATGGAAACATGAACTCTCTGTTAGTATAGTACAGGTACTATATCAGATAAGTATGTATATTATACATAATATACAATATATACCTTCATAATATTTCTAATATTATATGTATCTTATATTCTCTTCAGGGAGAAGCTTCATAGGCACAATATCTATAGTATATGTACTATACAATAGTATATATACCATAATACATGTATCACTACTATGTATAGTATATAGCATACTATATATACACCATATATAGAAATAGTATATGCAAATGTATAGCATACTATATAAAGTATCTATATCTATCATAGGTCTGCATAGGATACTGTACTATGTCAGACATCATAGTGTTTCTTTTTCTTTTTTTTGTGTGTCCAGTCCTGGGCCTTGGACTCAGGGCCTGAGCACTGTCCCTGGCTTCTTGTTGCTCAAGGCTAGCACTCTGCCACTTGAGCCACAGTGCCACTTCTGGCCATTTTCTGTATCTGTGGTGGTAGGGAATTGAACCCAGGGCTTCATGTATATGGGGCAAGCACTCTTGCCACTAGGCCATAGCATTTCTGATGAAGAGCTTTTGTGTAGTGTTTAAAAATTATTTTAACTGTCCATCCCCTACTGGTTTGCCTGACTGCTGTTTATCTCATTTGAGATATGTAAGCTTTCCTGCAGTTTCGCCTTTGTGTTCTTGAATAAGAACGAAAGTCTTCGTTACCTGATTATGGAGAGCTGCTGACAGAACCTCCCGACCTGGTTTTGGCTGGTTATCTGTAGACTTGAAGCTGAGAATTTTTTAATTGAGAAAAATGTGACCTATTCATTTTTTTGTTGTTGCTATAAGGGAATTAGTGGTTTCCAAGCAACCAGTTGCCAATCAGATTCCAGAGCAGAAATAGTTGCTAGGTAAGTCATCTGATATTTTGTTTTCAGGAAGTACTGAATTTATCCAAACATCTTGAAGGTTTAAAAAATGATCTAGTGGCATCAGAAAGACAAAAAATATGACAAAACAATGTGGTCTTTCGGTAGGCCACTGTGCTATAGTTCTGATGCTAAAATGTATTTATTGGTATATATCCTTCTCCCTGATCCATGTGGGTTTTCCTATTTCCAGACATTCCATTATCTCTCCAGGCCTCACCTTTGTCTCCCATATCCACAGGGTTAGAATAGGGAATAATGGGCCTCCTCCATGACTCCTTTCCCGAAATTTTCAGTCTCACTCCTGGACATGACTATGCCATATATTTCAATTTTAATTTAATAAGAATAACTGATGGAACAAATGAACAAAAGTGTATAAAACAGTCAAAAGAACCTGGGCCTGTGACAAAAGGAGCTTCTTCTGTTACAACCTCATAAGAAACTACTAGAGTACCATTGGTATGGTCCATGCCTGTATCTAGATCTTGTGGGTTGAACTTACATGATCTGAGAAGACATGGTAGTGAAAACAGTGTAAGTTATTTTAGGTGACAATGTTTTTCTTTAAGCTTAAATTATATCTTAATCTACAAACATGGGGTATTTAGGCAAAATAAAGCGTAATTTGCAATGCCAGTGGATGACGTAAAAGTCAGCAATATAAACTAGGTGACAGTGACTCAAGTATGTAATCCTAGCTACTGAGGATGCCGGGATCTGAGGACTGAGATTGGAAGTCAGCCCATACAGGAAAATCTGTGAAACACTTATCTCCAATTAATCAAAAAACCAGAATTGGAGCTGTGGCTCAAGTGGTAGAGCACTAGCCTTGAGTACAAAAGCTCAGGGTACTTAGACCTTGGTTTCAAGCCTCAGATTCGGCATATATACACACAAAAAAATGTCGGCAGAGGGACTCTGACAGCACAGACGAATTATCAACCCCAGAAAACCCAGAAAGCTTTTATAGGCAGTCAAATAAAAAGAAAAAGACGAGTTATACTTACAGATCATTGATATGTTTTATGCATGTCACTGAGTTTTTTTCTGTAACTGGATTTACAAACAACTGATTATAGAAGCACAACTGTGGTCACTGAGGATTTCATTTTGCAATAGTGTAGTAAAAGACTTTTTCCAGAAGGGTGTGATTATGCATTGGATGGTTTTTGCATCATGAGATTTAGAAACAAAACTGTAAATCTTGTTCATTGTAAATGTTTCAGCTTAAAGTGAGTAGACAACACCTCTTGCTAACTTACCTAAAGTGACTAATTAGTTATCTTTAGAAAGAAGTGAGGCTTTATACTAGCAAACTGATAAGTCACAAAGCTTCAGAGCCCTGGATTCACTATGGAAACATGAAGAACACAAAGAAATTGGCTGAATTAACTTCAGAGGAGCTCTCAGAAACAGTCAAACATCTATAGCAACTGACTATGTCCTCAATTAAACGTACTCTCACTTTCCAAATGGCAAGCTCTGAACTGACATTTTTATTTACTTTTTTCCCCAATGACTCCTCAGTCCAGTGTGTTCTTCATATGGAGGAGTGGGTATCCTTATTCCTAGTTAGATCTTTGCTTAGACCAGGAGGGAACAGAACAGATCTTATTTGCAAAGTTCTAAGCTGTCTAGGGGACTTTCTGAAGGACTGCTCACTGTCTTAAGACTTGAATTTCAAGGAGGGAAATGCAGCAAGTAGTGCCCGTGAAAACTCAGGGAAATTACAGACCTATAGGTTTCTGAGACAAAGGGGTACAGTAGGGTCATACACTAAACCATCCCAGGCCTCAAGGAGAAGCTAGAACAATGATTTTGGACATCTTGGGAAATCAAAAGTAGCCATGTGTCTGAGGAAGTGTTTAAGTACGCGTGAGTCCAGGGCAAGAATATTCATTCACAGAAAAATCTGAGGACACCTGAGCCTCTCACCTAGGACTGATCTCCAATATCAACAAATTTTGGTATAAAATGAAGGCCGCCATCGGTACTGACCCAATCTGCAAAGGCAAAAAGGTATAGCTGCTTTTTTTTAGAGCCCATCTTTAAAAACAGCTATCACAAGGCACACAAAAGAGGAGGAAATTATGGCTCATTGTCTCTGAGGAAAATATTGGATTTACTAGACTGAGATTTTAAAATCACTGTCTTTTTTTCTTTTTTTTCTTTTTCTTTTTTTGCCAGTCCTGGGCCTTGGACTCAGGGCCTGAGCACTGTCCCTGACTTCTTTTTGCTCAAGGCTAGCACTCTGCCACTTGAACCACAGCACCACTTCTGGCCGTTTTCTATGTATGTGGTGCTTGGGACTCGAACCCAGGGCTTCATGTATAGGAGGCAAGCACTCTTGCCACTAGGCCATATTCCCAGCCCTAAAATCACTGTCTTAAATAGATTCATAGATAGAAAAGAAAACATACACATGATAACTAAATCAAACTAAACCAGCTTATTGATATTAACAAACAGAATATTAACAGAAGATAGAAATTGTAAAAAGGAAATCTGAACTTGAAAAATACTATAACTCAATGGAAAGTTTATTAGAATTCAACAGAAGACTTGAGCACAGAGAAGAAAGAAGGGACAATCAAAATGATTGGGTATGATGAAAACAATAAAAAAGGCTGAAGGAAAGTAAATAAAATTTAAGGATCTTATGTGACAACATTAATGATAATGTAGATCTTTGCCACCAATGAAGGAGAAAATAGAAGACATGTTATTGGAAACAAATGCCAGCTGGTAACTTCATAAATATCACAAAATAATGGATGTACAAATGGAAGGAGTTTCAAGAACTCTTGGGTAAATCTTGTAGGACTGATTGAGAAACATTGTAATTGCACTGTTAAAAGCCAAAGACAGGCTGGGTGCTATTATCTCACACCTGGGATCCTAGATAATCAGGAGGCTGTGATTTGAAGAACTGAAGTTCAAGGGCAGAAACTTTTGAAAGACTCTGTAAAATAACCAGCAAAAGAATGGGCTAGAAGCATGGTTCATTTGGCAGAGCACCAGCCAAGCAAGTGTGTGTGAGATCCTGAGTTTAAATCCCAGTGCTGCAAAAAGAAAGAAAACAACGCTGAAGGCAAAGAGATAATTTGAAAAACAGCAAGAGGGAAGTAACTTATCAAGTAGAAAGAATCAATAAGATTATCAGTGAATTTCTCAACAGAAACCAAGTCACCCCAAAGGCAGTGAGACAATACTCTCACTCATCCCTGATAAGATTCCGCAGAGTGCTCTTTGACACAAAACACCTGCTACTCAGTTTTATTTAGGTATTTGATTTAGAATGGAGAAAGGAATTTCTGGACAGGGTACAAAGGTAAGAAACGATTATAGGTTTATTTAGCAAACAGAAAGTGAAAGAATGCTTGACAAAGTGGCTATTTTGATGGAGATGCACTGAGAAGGTTTGATATAAGGAGTAATTGTGTGAAAAGTAGAACAGTTGTTTTTTTTTTTAAAATAACACTTCTTGAGATTAGTGCATGCCTTTGTTATGAGTACCTGGCTCCCATCAATCATGTCAATTATTCGTGTGTGTGTATGTGAGTGGTCATGGGGCTTGAACTTGGGGCCTGGGTGCTGTCATTGAGCTCTTTTGCTCAAGGCTAGCGCTCTACCACTTTAAGCCACAGTGCCACTTCTGGTTTTCTGGTAGCTAATTGGAGATAAGAGTCTTACCGAATCCTCCTGCCTGTGCTGGCTTTGAAATAATCCTCAGATCCCAGCCTCCTGAGTCGCTAGGATTACAGGCATGAGTCACCAGCACCCAGCTTCTTTCAGTTATTCTTGCTATGTCTCGATATTATCAATGGGCCCAGAGAACATCAATAATCTAAAGCAAGAAAAATGAGACTTTGTAGGAATCATGTTTTGTTCAATTGAATTTAAGTTTGTATTCTTTCAAATGAGATGGCTCGCATTTTAGGATGATGCATATATTTCCCTTGATAACCACAGAGAGAATTTCTATAGAATATTCACAAAAGGAAATGAGTGGATATCAAAATATATCAGGATGCTACAATAGTCAAAGGCAAAACACAAAAGACCATCATAGTTACCAGGTGTGCAGAGGAAAAAGCCACAGGATTCTGTGATTTAATAAATGCAGCCTTCCATTGTGAGAGGATGAAACGTTTCTGAAGGTTGGTGGTGACAGCTTCACACAGTGTGAACGCACACAGTGCTTCTGAACTGTGCGTGTGCTTACAGTGGTTGAAACAGCGAATTATATGTTACGTAGGCCAAGCCACAATGAAAACAAGAACAAAACCCAAAACACATGAAATGGTAAGAAGCCTAACTTAAAAGCACCCTGTTTTTGATCATTTATTATGAATCCACTGGCTATTTTACATTAAAGTAGCTCATTTCTTCTACTCAATGACTTCATTAGAACCAATGGATAACTAAATTAAGGCACATAAGGCTAAATATTTTTTTTCTCAAATTTTTATTATCAAACTGACGTACAGAAAGGTTACAGTATCATACGTTGGGCATTGGAAGGCTAAATATTTTGCCTAAGGATAATGAAGGACAAAGTAAAGATGGGATTTTAACACATATTGTTCTAAATAAAAACGTATCACCTTTGAAATTTCATTGAAAAGAGAAAGAAATGTATATGGAGAATTTAGAAAACTTATGATGAATGTGAAATTAACACTTTACATGTTATCAACGTAGAAATAAAGTAACTCCTCTTGTTGGACATGTTTGTGTATGAATGTTATGAAACATTCTGGCTTAATATTCTATAAGTCAAGGAAAGAATTTATTGAGTGAGGGATGAGGTAACAAACAGTACCAGAAATGTATCCAATGCCTAGCGTATGAAACTGTAACCTCTCTGTATATCAGTTTAATAATAAAATTTTTAAAAAAGAATTTATTAATAAAAATATCTTTAGTCAAGGCGGTAGCAGAATATCTCATACACTCAGATGGTCTCTTTTTATTCTTGAATCACAGCTCGATTTTCTTCCTAGTCTCTCTCCAATAAGGAGTTAGCATATAACTGAGCTCTCTCCTTATTAAAAAAAAATTGCCATACACTTGTCCTCTAAAATCATCCACCCCCAATACCTTCCATCTCTTCCTCTCGCGTTTAAAATTAGAGATAATATTTATTGTGACCTTGGTAATAATTAAGTTGGCATGATCTCTGTCACAATCAGTCATCAAATGATTACAATGTCAAAAAACATCCTATGGAGTTTGACATTCACTCAGTATTTTCCAAGTTTGATAAATGAATTTCTTTTTATCTTTAAGTAGTCGTACAAAGGAAATGCCATATAACAAAGCAGTTTATTAATACAATTCATCTTGTCACCCCTTCAACATTCTCATCCCCCATTAATCAACTCTTTCCTTTACTTTTCTTATCCTTTCTCAAGACAGAGAATAAGTTGTGATTTTTCTGATTAAGAGTGTTCGTATTATAACTATTACAGGTATTCTAAAATACCAGTCACAATTTCTGATGTTCAAGTCTGTGTTCTATTTGTGATCAGAAAGATAAGGACTGGCCCATCCGCATGATGGCGGGAAGGGAATTTTCTCATCTCCCTATGGAAATATTTATTTGGATAACTGTTGTATTAGTTTTAAACTCTGACAAAGCACCCAAGAAAAATCAACTTAAAGGAAGAAAGGTTTATTTTGGCTTGCAGTTCCAGAGCTTTCAGGCCATGGTTGCTCTGTCCCACTGCTTTGGGCCCCAGACCCAGCCAAATATCCTGGTGGGGAGTGTTTGCCAGAGCAAAGCTCCTGACACCATGACAGGCAGGATATAGTGGGAGGTTAGCTTTTGTAATCCAGCCCCTCTCCACCAGCCCATTATGCTGCGGCTAATCCACAAGTAGGTGACTCCACTGATGAGCTCAGGGTTCTCTTCATCCAATCACAACTCAAAGGTCCCTCTTGGAACACTGCTGGATTGAGGACCAAGTCTTTAGCACATGAACATTTGGGGAACATGCCAGATCCAAACCATAACAGATATAAGTGTGCAAAACACACTGTGTTAAAGAATCAAAGTGGAGATTACAGAACTTGAATAGGTACCCAAATAAAACCACATATTGAAGTGAGAAGGAAAGACAACTTTCACATTAGCTACAGCAGTGAAGGGTGAGCAGCACAACACAGATAGAAACATCTTCTGTGTGGGAAAGGGAGTGATACAATATCCCTCCCTCCCACCCTCCCTTCTTCCTTCCTGTTTCTCCTCCCTCCCTCCCTCTCTCCCTCCCTTCTTCCCTCCTTCCCTCCCTCCCTCCCTCCCTCCCTCCTTCCCTCCCTCCCTCCCTCCCTTCCTTTTTTGTTTGGTGCTGACACTGGGGCTTGAAACGAGGGCCAGATTCAAGGCTGGTACTCTACCACTTGAACCACAGCTCCACTTCCGACGTATTGATGGTTAACTGGAGGAAAGAATCTCACAGACTTTATCTGGGTGACTTCAAACCTCCATCCTCAGACCTTAACCCCCTCAGTAGACAAGATTATAGGCATAAGGCACCAGGCACCCAGCTAGCCCAACTTTCTTTGCATGAACTTTAGCATTAGAGTGATTACAGATAACCTTGAAACAAACCTTCCTGATCCCAAGTTACAGATTGATGCCTGTGGACTCAAGCTCCAGGAAATTTCCTATGGACTCAGAGTTGAGACTCCTTCAATACCAGGCTAGAACCCTAGACTCTAGGCAAGTCCCAGAAGATTAAGGCATCTCAGTGCCTGGCCAGGGCACCATGGACACAGGTCTAGGGAACAGAGGATTTACCAACACTATACAGAAAGTGATTATAGTAGATACAGACAGATACAAATGTATCTGTACAGATACACATCCTTTTACCCAACAGCTTAATACACATTATTCTCAAACACATTCAGAACATTCTCCAGGACAGACCATGTATTAGATCACAAGCAAGCATTAATTTTAAGATGGTAAGAATCATCTTAAAATCATCTGTTTTTCAGTCACAATGAGTTGAAACAGAAAAAAATTCCTAACCCCCTAAAAATTTAAAAAAATATTTGAAGACATAAAATAGCATCAAAACTACAATGTATTAATGAGATCATGTAGTGTTGTTCCTGTGTCCATTTTATTTCATGTAGCATATCTTGCCACATTTATGTCATCACAAGTGGCAGCGTCTCCTTTGAAATAAGCTTTCCTCTCTAGTGTTAAACATTAAATTACTGACAGCTCATTTCCATCTCTTGCCTCCTGTGAATGATGTTGCAATGAACATGGGAGCAAAGATATTTCCAAGAAGCTTATTTTGTTCACATTGTTTATAGCTAGTAGAAGCATTTCTGAGAAATAGTGTTTACTTAAGAAATTGCTATGCTGTTTTCTGGTTGTACCTATGTACATTTCCACTGCTCCTCACTCTCACTGGTATTCATTTTTTTATGGCATTCATCCTTAGTAGGTGTGGAGTGATATCATGCTGTAGCTTGGAATTGCATTTCCCCAAACACAAGGGCTAATAAATAATACTATGGTATTGAATGTTGAAATTTTGCTAAGAGAATGGACTTTTAGGTACTCACCACACACACATATGTGCAAACAGATAAAAATGGAGGGTGATGAATAAATTTTCTTTTTGTAATCACTTCATTGTATATGTGTAGAACACATTGTAATATATATATATACGTATATATATATACGTGTATATATATATACGTATATATATATATACGTATATATATATATGGTATGAAATCACTAAAACGGAACACCACTGTAAGCCATGATCACTGTTAGGATGGCTATCATCAAAAGGACAAAAATATTGACAAAAATGTGATTAAGGAAACTTTATATGGAAAATATAAATTGGTACAGATGTTACAGAAATAAAACTGCCATAGGATCCAGCAATATCACTTCTGAGAATGCATCCAAGGACGTGAAAATACAGTCTTTCTAAGAGATATCCACACTTCAATATTCATTGAACCATTATTCACAATAACCATGATTTAAAAACAGCCTAAGTATCTGTTCTTTTTGTTTTCTCCCTGGGACCCAAACTTAAACTGAGTCTGGTACTTTTATTCACAAGCTAGCACTCTACCACCTAAGCTACACTCCCAAGTTCACCAAGTCTCTTGATATATACATACATAAGAAATGAAATTTAATGTAATCTATGTATCTGTGTATGTATGTATATATGTATGTATATGTATATTTCCATCCATAAATCTCTATCATCTGTCTGTCTGTCTGTCTATCTGTCATCTACCTACCCATCTACTGACCTACCTACCTTCCTATTGAAAATGAAATGGTGATCAAAGGCTATGAAATTTCAGTTAGGTAGATTGGGTAATTTCTGGAGGTCTAGTGTATAGTGTGTTTGTGCTAGTAATATGGTGTACTTGAAATTTACTATGACAGTAGATCTTAAATATTCTTACTACTCAAAATGGAGATTAAGTATTTTACTTGGCTAGACTGCCGTAATACTTTCCTATATATCAAAACATTATTATCATATGTTAATAAAGCTATGAATATAGCACTGAATGTGTGTCACTATAAATTAATTTATTGAAATTCAGTCACCACTATGATAGTACTCATGAGAGAAACTAACCACTAACCACCTCAGTGGTTAGATAGACATTCTATTGTAAATGAGGTCCCAGAAAACTTTCTTGCCCCTCCACAGGCAAGGTGAAGGAACCATGTATAAACAGGAAAGTGGTCTTTCACCAGATAATCTGTGATGCCTTGATCTTGGGATTCCCAATATCCAGAGCTATGAGGACCAAAGTTCTGCTATTGATAAGCCACCCAGTTTATTGTAGATAGAAATTGTGACAAATATATACAATTTTTATTTGTCAATTATATCTCAATAATGTTGAGAAATAAAGCAATATTTTTCATTAAAACCTCAACATTAAAAATAATTTTGTTTTAAAAAGAATTACAAGGTGACTATCAGTGGAGAAAATAAAATTGCATGTTTTATTTT
Source organism: Perognathus longimembris pacificus (assembly GCF_023159225.1). Taxonomy (NCBI): domain Eukaryota; kingdom Metazoa; phylum Chordata; class Mammalia; order Rodentia; family Heteromyidae; genus Perognathus; species Perognathus longimembris. The sequence goes on along the minus strand of NC_063176.1, from coordinate 17,893,050 downwards.
GTGAAACAAAACCCCAAAGTTAATGTTAATAATATTGATAACCCCCAATATAATACAATTATATTAATCTAAAAGTATACAAGGTTAAATGTATACTTATCTCCAGTTTAACCACTAGACAGTCAACTCTGAAGGAAGGATTTTGCCCTATTGAATTGTTTTGTAGTTTGTGTCTAAATTCCTTGTGTGCAGTAGTCTGTAGTAAATGTTTAAATAGTCAAGGAAACAAATCAGCTGAGAGACTCTTCATGGAACCTTGAACAAAATATTCATTGGTACTTTAGGGGTTTTTGTTGTTGTTGTTCTGTTTTGTTTTGTGTCAGACCTAGGGCTTATACTCAGGGCCAGAGCTCTGAATCTCATGGATTTTCCTGGCCCGGCTGTCTTTGAACTGCAATTCACAGATCTCAGCCTATTGAGTAGCTGGGATTACAGGTGTGAGCCTTAGGTTTTTCTTTTTTTTTCTTTTTTTTTCTTTTTGCCAGTTCTGGTGCTTGGACTCAGGGCCTGAGCACTGTCCCTGGCTTCCTTTTGCTCAAGGCTAGCACTCTTCCACTTGAGCCACAGAGCCACTTCTGGCCATTTTCTGTATATGTGGTGCTGGGGAATTGAACCCAGAGCCTCATGTATACGAGGCAAGCACTCTTGCCACTAGGACATATCCCCAGCCCAGGTTTTTCTATTAAGAGCTTCCAGTTACCTCAAGATAGTGGTTATAATAGTGAAACATTTTACTTAAGATTTTTAAAGAAAAGTAGTTTTTTCCCAGTTAGAAACTTTCTAAGAAAATAAATTTAGAAACTGTATAGCAGTTGCATAAAATTATATTTATACTAATAATTATAGTGCTGCATGCATCTGTTATACCAAATCTGCACAGATAATTATCAAGCACAATACTCTATTACTCACAATCTTTAATGTAAACTTGAATATTTCTTGTTGGAGACAGTAATGTTAATTATGTCTTTCTTTACAATGACATTTAATATCTGCATACTTAATAATTGGCCATTGAGTAGTTTATGATTATATCTATGTATTTCATGTGAAAATTACAAATAAAGATTAGCATACAATAAAATGTCTAGTTTATGTAACATTTATGGATGTAGAGGGAAATTTATTCACTTGTGTGCATCCAGTTTGAAAAACATCTGTTAAAATGTTGCACTAGTTATACTTTGAAGAGACATTAAATTTCCTAGCTCTACTGAATTCTGTTGAAAGTTTTCATAGGATGTTAACAGATGCTTAATTTGTCCATCTATCACAAAGAAAACTAGGATTATGAGGTGATAGTTTGCTTCTATTGTTTTAATACATTTGAAATATTGAAAATGAAATAAAAAATTGTACAAACAATGATCTACTGAAGTCATGTGTCACCTCAAGGAGGAGGAATACATTCTGAAAAATGTATGCTTTCTCATTGTCATCTATGTAGAACTATTGTTTTAAGCACTGATATAAGTTTACGTGGTATAGACTGATCCTCTTATGCAATAAGGAGTCATAGGAAGTATGGCATATCTGAGGCTTTTGCTTGCATGACAAAACATGCTCTTAGAGAGCAAATGAACTTTTTATAATCAGAGGAAAACACTGTACAGTAATGACCAAAAGCTCAGTATGGCAAATACAAAAACTAGTAACAGAGGTCTTTGTTATCATTATCAGTGTGCCCCCAACAAGTATTTATGCGACACTTCTGTGGGGCTGGCTAGCACAATATGTGTGTTTCTAGCACCATCACCATAAAAACATGAGTAGTATTGTTGTGTTACTATGTCACAACAGCCACCATCACTAGGTGATGGGAATTTTGTAGCTCTTTTATAGTGTGTGTGTGTGCGTGCGTGCGTGCGTGTGTGTGTGTGTGTGTGTGTGTGTGTGTGATGGCAATGGGGCTTGAACTCAGGGTTTGGGTTCTGTCCCTGAGTTTTACACTCAAGGCTGGTGCTCTTTTCCTGGAACTACCTCCACTTCCAGCTGTTTGGTGGTAACTGAAGATAAGAGTCTCACAGACTTTCCTTGCTCAGGCTGGCTTTGAGCTGCAAACCTCAAAACTTAGTATCCTGAGTATTTAGGATTGAGTCACTGGCACCCAGCTTCTTCTATAATCTTAAGGGACCACTATGACAATTGTGGATTGTCATTGAAATGTAATCACATGGTATATGACTGTGAGGTTTTGAGGTGTTATACACTTTTTCAAGAAATTGTGTCTTGGGCTGGGGATATAGCCTAGTGGCAAGAGTGCCCGCCTCGGATACACGAGGCCCTAGGTTCGATTCCCCAGCACCACATATGCAGAAAACGGCCAGAAGTGGCGCTGTGGCTCAAGTGGCAGAGTGCTAGCCTTGAGCGGGAAGAAGCCAGGGACAGTGCTCAGGCCCTGAGTCCAAGGCCCAGGACTGGCCAAAAAAAAAAAAAAGTTAAAAAAAAAAAAAAAAAAAGAAATTGTGTCTTATTCCACCGATACTGTAATCTGGACAGGATCAATAGAGACCAAGCAAAGAATCCTTAAAGCTTCCAGAGAGAAGAGAAAAATCATATATAAAGGAAAACCAACTAGAATTACTCCAGATTTTTCAGCAGAGATCATGAAAGTCAAGAGAGCCTAGAATGAGTTATGCCACACCCTAAAGAAAAAAAACTACCAACCAAGAATACTCTTCCCAGTTAAGCTCTCATTCATAGCCAAGCATCAAATAAAAACCTTCCACAGCAAGCAAAAACTGAAGCAATATATCTCCACCAAACCAGCATTACAGAAAATTCTCAAAGATGTTCTACGCATTGAAAATAAACAAGAACATGACACTGACAGAGAATTGAACCCTAAATAGAAAAACAGGTTATTAGAGCAAGAATTGAAAAGGCACAGCCCTTAAAAAGATAGATATAATGCAAGGAACTAACAAACACCACTCAATCCTAACTCTCAACACTAATGGACTTAACTCTCCAATTAAGCGACATAGACTGATAACTTGGATCAAAAAACAAGATCCATCATTCTGCTATATTCAAGAGACACATCTTGCAAACATTCTGAAAGTGAAAGGCTAGAATAAAATCTATCAAGTAAACGGCCCCCATAAGCAGGCTGGAGCTGCAATCCTAGTATCAAGTTAAATAGACTTCAAATTAAGAGCAGCAAGAAGAGATAAAGAATGTTATTACATACTAATAAAGGGATCTCTCATACAGGAGGATATAACCATCCTAAACATCTATATACCAAATGCTGGAGCACTCAACTCTATCAAACAAACACTACTGACTCTAAGAACACACATAGATAGAAACACATTGATTATTGAAGACTTTAATACAGCACTGTTACCTCTGGATAGATCAACATGCCAAAAACTGAACAAAGAAACCTCAGAACTAAACAACTAGACGTAACTGACATCTACAGAAATATTCCACCCAGCAACACCAGCATATCCGGTCTTGGCAGCACATGGAATATTCTCCAAAATAGATCACATTTTAGGGGACAAGGCAAATATCTACAAATTCAGAAATACTGAAATCATTCTCTGAATTCTGTCAGACCACAATGGAATAAAATTGGAGCTCAACACAAAAAGCAACCATAGAAAATCCTGCAACTCATGGAGAGTTGCTGAACCACCAGTGGGTCATGGAAGAAATCAGAACAGAAATTCAAATGTTTATGGCATTCAATAAACAGGAACACACAAGATACTGGTTCCTTTGGGACACAGAAAAGGCAATACTCAGAGGAAAATTTATAGCTCTGAGCGCCTACATCAACAAATTGGAGAAATCTCAGTCCAACGAATTATAGACCCATTTCTTTAATGAAAATTGATGCAAAAATTCTCATCAAAGCTCTGGCTTATTGACTCCAATAAGTCATCAAAAATACAAAATGAAAAAAGTCTCAAATATCTCGTATATCAAGCAAATGTGAACCATGCACTAAAAAGGGAATTGTTTTGAAAATTTTATTAAATTTATTTATTTATTTATTTATTTATTTATTTTTGGCCAGTCCTGGGCCTTGGACTCAGGGCCTGAGCACTGTCCCTGGCTTCCTTTTGCTCAAGGCTAGCACTCTGCCACTTGAGCCACAGCGCCACTTCTGGCCATTTTCTGTATATGTGGTGCTGGGGAATCGAACCCAGGGCCTCATGTATACGAGGCAAGCTTTCTTGCCACTAGGCCATATCCCCAGCCCCTAAATTTATTTTTGCTCTTTACATTATTCAAGTTAAAGTTAAACCTTATTGTACAGTTAATTGATGTTAATAAAAATGTGGAAAAACTGAAAAAAAAAGTTATACACTATTATCAAACTGCATTCATCCCAGGGAGGCAAAGCTGGTTTAATATACATAAGTCAATTAACATAATTCACCACATCAATAGGAGCAAGGACAAGAATCACCTGATTCTTTTCTATAGATGTGGAAAAGCATTTGACAAAATCCAGCACCCATTTATGATGAAAGCTTTGGAGCAACTAGGAATCCAGGGAACATTCCTCAATTTGATAAAGGCTGTGTATAACAAACTTACAGCTAGCATTATACTTAATGGTGAAAAGTTAAAGCTATTTCCTTTCAAATCAGGATTAAGATATGGGTGTCTGCTCTCTCCACTCCTCTTCAACATAGTACTACCATTCCTAGCTAGAGCAATAAGGCAAGAGGCAAAGGGGATCTAAATAGGGAAAGATGAACTTAAACTCTCTCTCTCTCTGCAGATGACATGATTCTGTATTTAAGGAACCCCACAGACTCTACTTCCAAGCTACTTGAGCAGGTCCCAAACTTTGGTAAACTAGTGGGATATAAAGTAAATCCTCAAAAAACAATGGCTTTTCTGTATGCCAACAATGTGAGGAGCAAGGCTGAAATCAGGAAAGCAACTTCTTTTGCAATAGCTTCAAAAAATAAAATACTTAGAAATAACCAAAGAAGTGACGGACCTCTATGTTGAAAACTGTAAAAAGGTGAAAAGGGAAATTAAAGCAGAACTAAGGAAATGGAAAAACCTCCCATGCTCCTGGATTGGGAAGATGAACTACATGAAAATGGCAACATTGCCAAAGGCTATCTACAAATTCAATGCAATACCCACCGATATCCCAACACCATTCTTCCATGAAATAGAGGAAGTAATCTAAAAATTCATATTGAACAATAAAAGACCCAAAATCAGCAATAACAATTTTGAGCAGGAAGAACGGTGCTGGAGGAATATCAATACCAAATTTCTAATTCTATTACAAAGCTACAGTAATAAAAACAGCTTGGTATTGGCACAAGAACAGGCCTTCGGACCAATGGAATAGAACTGAAGACCCAGAGATGAACCTGCAGACCTATGGCCACTTAATCTTTGACAAAGGAGCTAAATAAAATAGGGTAGAAGAAAGACAGCCTCTTCAAAAAATGGTGCTGACAAAATTGGTTAAACACCTGTAAAAAGCTAAAGCTAGATCCTATATATCACCCTGCACCAGAATCAATTCCCAATGGATCAAAGACATCAAGGTAAAAGCAGATATCCTGAAAACATTGCAGGAAGGAATAGGAGAAGCACTTGGGTTCCTTGGCACAGGTGGAAACTTTCTTAATAAAGGTTCAGAAACACAGCAAATCAAAGAAAGGTTGGACAAATGTATTGCACCAAACTACAGAGGTTTTGCACGGCAAAGGACATAGCTCACAAGATAAATAGAAAGCTCTCAGATTGGGAGAAGATCTTCACTGGCCATACAATAGGCAAGGGTTTCATATCTAAAATATACGAAGAACTCAAAAAATTAAGTTCTCCCAAAACAAATCATCAAAGAAACAACTTTCCCCTTAATCAATAGGCCAATGACCTAAAGAGAGATTTATCCGAAGAGGAAATGAGAATGGTCAAGAGGCAAATGAGGAAACTCTCAACATCTCTGGGCACGAAAGAAATGCAAATCAAAACAACATTGGTATTCCACCTCACCCCAGTAACAATGTCCTTTATCAAGAAAATTAAAACAACAGATGCTGGAGAGGATGTGGCCAAAGGGAAACCTACTATACTACTCTGGCTTTTTTTTCTATATACTTTTTTTTTCTTATTTATTGTCAAAGTGATGTACAGAGAGGTTACTGTTTTATACGTTAGGCATTGGATACTTTTCTAGTACTGTTTGTTACCTCCTCCCTCATTCCCCCCGCCCCCCTCCCCCTTTCCCTCTGGAAAGCAGTGTGGAGCTTCCTCGAAAGGCTAAACATAGAACTCCCCTGTGACCAACTTTTGGGCATTTACCCTAAGGATTGCCAGCAAGACCACACTAAAGCTACCAGTACAAGTATATCCACCGCAGCATAATTTACCAAAGCTAAAATATGGAACCAACTCAGCTGCCCCTCAGTAGATGAACGGATCAAGAAGATGAAGTTCATATGCAAAATGGAATTTTTGCTTCCATCAAAAAGAATGACATTGCTCCATTTGTATGGAAATGGAAAGACTTGGAAAAAATCATACTAAGTGAAGTGAGCCAGACTGAAAGAAATATAGATTCTATGGTTTCCCTGATTGGTAAAAATTAGTACATGTCTAGGATAGTCCTAGCAGAAGATCACAATAGCTCAATAGCTAGTACTTATAAACATATAAAATGATGCTAAGCAAAATGAACTCCAAGTTACGGAAATAAGTGGTTTATCATTGTTGTTATTTTCAATGTACCATGTGAAATTATGCCTTTTTCTTTTGTCTTTCTTCCCTTTTACCCCTGATGTCACTGTAACTGATTTTGGTACCCTGGGTATTGTATATACATTTATTGGAACTAGTTAAGGGGAGGGGAACATCATAAAAGGCCAATAGATGCAACAGCAATACTTACAAGACAATATACTGTAAACCAACTGTACAACTTGGGGTGAGGGGAGGGAAGTGAAGAGAGTGGAAGATGGAAGAAAAATCAAGGAGGAGGTAACAAGTTTGATAAGAAATAAACTCACTGTCTAACATAGGAAACTGTAACCCCTCTGTACATCACTTTGACAATAAACTAATTAATAATAAAAAAGAAATTTTGTCTTCATCAAGGCAAAATATTATGAAAATAACAAATGTAATTTTTCTGAGTTATTAGTCTGTTTACTTTAAATTTGCATCTCTATGTGTATGTAATTTCTGTGTTTTGTCACATATTAGTTCTCTCCAGTTTTGATTTAAATTCCCATTTTATTAAAACATGTTTTGTGTCTAAAATTTACTCACTCAGTTGTTTTTCTAGCTTGTTGAACATGTGGGATATGGCAATCACATAGTCCTTTTCAACGAGTTTTTATCAATGTGTAAGTTTTATGTGTGCTTCAAGTGATTGATGTTTCCCTACTCATTATTAGTTATATGCATCTGCTTGTTTGTATTTCTTTAAAACTTTTAATTAGATAGCATACATTCTGGGTGCAGGATATGTTAGTGTTTCTGAAACTGTTGCTGAGTTTTTATTGTGGGACACAGTCAATTTACTTAGAAATTGTTTGATCTTTCTGAGTCTTGCCTTTAAGCACTGTTAGGTGGAATTAGATCCAACTATTGAAGAAAAATCCCTTTTGAGTATTCCCAATGTCCTGTGAAATCTGGAGTCTTCTGGCTGGTGGAATCAGGAATGTTTGATCTTTTGGATGTTTCCTTTTTTCTCCCTCCTCTCCCTCTCTCCCTCTTACCTCTCCCACTCTGACTCCCCCCTCCCCTCCCTTCTTATCAGTGAGCCTTGCTGCAGCCTTGGTCTTTTTCTTGCTATTTGTAAGATATGTTCTCCCTTCCATCACTGGCACACGTCTGAGAGTGATCTATCTACAATAGGCTTCCTGGTAAACAAGTTTTGAGCAGGCCTGTGCCATTGAGTTCAGCTTCTCACTTAGAAGGCCTCCTGTAAATTTCTTTGCCCTGGCTGGCCTCAAACCAGGATCCCAACAATATCAGCCTCCCAAGTAGTTAGGATGTAGGTGTGGGCCACTGGCACCTAGATCTGCTCTTGGTCTTGGGTACATTAATTTTCCTCCAATTAGTACATAGTTGAAGGCTTGCGGCTTTCTTTCTTAAATTTTGGTTTTTTGTTTTTGTAACTCTGTGCTCTCTTTCCTTCATTTGAATGACATAGAGATAGATATCACAATTTGATATCATATTTTCTTGGTTCACTCATCAGTGGTAGGGTATCTTGGCAGTTTTAATAGTTTTGTTATTGTGAATAGTGCTACAATAAACATGGTACTGGTACTTGTCTGTATTATATTCTGACATACATCCCTTCAGGAGTTCTATTTTTAGTTTTTTGAGGAAGCTCCATACTGATTTACATAGTGGTTATACAAATTTACATTTCCACCACTAATGTAAAAGGGTTCCCTTTTCCCTTTATCCTTGCCATTATTTCTTGTTGCTTTGTATTCTTGATGGTAATCATTTTCACTATCATTGTGACTTGCATTTCCTTTATGGTCAGGGACCTTGAGCATTTTTATATATTTGTTGGCCAATGGTGCTTCTGTGAATTATATAACTGGTACATTTGCCTAATTTACTTACTTTTGAAGACACTGGGCACTCTACCACTTGACCATCTCCTGTGTCCATTTTGGGAACTTTAGAATGATGTGTCATTATCCCCAAAGAATCTACTTCCTAGTGGCAGAAACTGTCAGATGTGTAAGTAGAGCATTATGGGAGATTGCAGGAGATGTGGTGTTAACGTGCACATGGCTTTGAGTAGAGGTGTAAGAAAGTCTAAACAGACAAGTTTGCTCCTACACTGAATTCCAAAGACTGAACAGGATTCTTAGTCTGGAATCAAAGAAAGAGCCCTGTGGAAAAACCCTTTCAAGACCCTGCCTAAATAAAGACCTGGCTTTGAATGAGATGCTAATGAGCCATTTGAAAATCTACTTTGTCACTATTACAAGAAAGCTTTACAAGAAGCATAACTTCATTGGAGATGGCTGGACTATTCCTTTCCCTTCTGAAAATTGTAACTATGAGCTGCTGGAATATTGAATATAAATGTCTCCCCGTGAAATGCAGTCTTCATTAATCCAAAATGGTCAGGTAGCATATTTCAAGGAGCTGTATCAGCAGCAACCAATATAAGCTAACAAAATCAGAAAATTTACTTCATGGCGAGCAAAGCAGGGAAGTGTGTTTACTAAAGAAAGAGCATGCATTCAAATGAACTTATTAACTGGAATCTAGCAGCTGCAAGCTTACTGCTGAGAAGCGAAGAGCACTCCTTCCCTTGCTCTCTCCTAGGTTTTCCCTCTTGTCCCCACCCACAAGTTGTAGCATTCATTTCAACATAGTATCTAGTAAGTACCACTGCTGTGCTTGTAAACCCTTTGTCCCTTCATTTCTGTGCCTCTCTTCCCCACCCAAAGACAGATAACCTAACAAACAAGACAAAAGAAAAAGAAAACAAAAACCTCTTCTTCCAACAACTAGCTCTACCATACTAAGCCTTATGCCAAACTTTTGGTCACCTTAGGGTTTTTTTTTTTTTTTTTTTTTTTGCCAGTCTTGGTACTTGAACTCAGGGCCTAGCACTGTCCCTGGCTTCTTTTTGCTCAAGGCTAGCACTCTGCCACTTGAGCCACAGCGCCACTTCTAGCCTTTGCTATATATGTGGTGCTGAGGAATCAAACCCAGGGCTTCATACATGCTAGACAAGCACTCTACCAACTAAGCAACATTCCCAGCCTCACCTTAGGGTTTTTGCACTGGCTGCTTCCTACTTTGTTTTTCCCCCAAATGTTCCCCTGGACTATTGTTGTCTCTAGATCCAGCACAACAGTCACCTCTTCCCATTCTTCTTTCCTGACTGCTCTTCTGGAATGTTGTTCCCCCTTTATCTCTCTTCAGCATTCCAGTATCACTTACCACAACCAGTAACTACCTTGACTTCAAGTTCTCTGTCTCTCATCCCCTGGAATGTCTATTCCATCCTAGCCCATAAAATAGTTACTGGAAGTAAACATATGTAGAGTCAGAAGGGCACAAAAAATAAATAAAAGGGGTGCTCGGTGGGTACTGGTGGCTCATGCCTATAATCCTAGCTTCTCAGGAGGCTGAGATCTGAGAATCAAGGTTCAAACCCAGGCTGGGCAGGAAAGTCTGTGAGACTCATCTCCAATTAACCACCAGAAAACTGGAAGTGGAGCCGTGGTTCCATGGTAGAGTGCGAGCCTTGTGCAAAGAGCTCAGGGACAGTGCCCAGGCCCTGTGTTGAAGTCCTAGGACCCACAACCAAAATGTTTAAATAAATAAACAAGGGAAAGCTGTGCATGGCGGTCAGCACCAGGAGCCTCAGCTACATGAGAGGGTGAGGCAGGAAGATTGTCTGAGTCCAAGAGTAGAGGTTCAGGCCAGCCTGAGCAACATGGCAAGACCTCCATCTCAAAAGAGAGAGAAGGAGAGAGTAAAAAACTGGTCTTGGTGGTGTGCACCTGTCATCCCAACTAGGAGGGAAGGAGGTCCAGGCTACTCCACCTGGCATAAATTAGAGAACTTATTCCCAAAAGAACTAAGACAAAAGGGCTGGGAAATGAATCAAGGGGTAAAGCACTCACCTAGTAAGTGCAAGGCAATGAGTTCAAATTCTAGTAATGTCCCCCCCACCCCCCAAAAAAAGGGGAGAAAAGGAGATGGGTGTGGGTGGAGAGAAGTACATTCTAACTAAGGGAATAATGGAATGAATGAAACAAATATAGAAGGCTAAACAAACAAAACGGGAGGACTGGGAATGTGGCTTAATGGTAGGGTGCTTGCCTAGCATGCATGAAGCCCTGGGTTTGATTCCTCAGCACCACATACACAGAAAAGGCCAGAAGTGGTGCTGTGGCTCAGTTGGTAGAGTGCTAGCCCATGATCACAGATAGGCTCAGGGACAGTGTCCAGGCCCTGAGTTCAAGCCCCAGGATAGGCAATAAATAAATAAATACCTAAGTAAATAAAAAAAAGAAGTGAAGAGCAGAGCCGATTGCAATGTAAATCACAAAAGAAGAGGCAAAAAAACACAAGAATATTTTCTCAAAACCTCAAAAATCACATCAATTGGGCTGGGGATATAGCCTAGTGGCAAGAGTGCCTGCCTCGGATACACGAGGCCCTAGGTTCGATTCCCCAGCACCACATATACAGAAAACGGCCAGAAGCGGCGCTGTGGCTCAAGTGGCAGAGTGCTAGCCTTGAGCGGGAAGAAGCCAGGGACAGTGCTCAGGCCCTGAGTCCAAGGCCCAGGACTGGCCAAAAAAAAAAAAAAAAAAAATCACATCAATTGGCATTACTTAATTTAAAAGATCGTTACCTCCCTTAATATTTGTATTCACAAATTCCATTTTTACTTACTCTTCTTTACATTCAGTGACTTTATATACACTATAATTTTATAGATTAGATGCTTTGTAGAGTCAGAGCTTCAGTCTTGATAAAAGACCAAATCAACAAGAGTATTCTCATATTTTATTTAGACATTATGTTCAATTAGTATACAATATGAAACTTTTCCTCATCCCTCAGAAAATACCATTGGCATTTAACTAACAAATTTCTGTCTCAAAAAAGACATATATTTAAATATGAGATACTCCAAACTATCCATGAATATTGGCAGATTTCTGTGCACCTACAAACCATACTCATCCAAATAGCAATCTACTATTAGACAATCAAATGGATGGCTAGACCCCTCCGTGCCCCTGTCATAGTTTATAATGCATATTCTGATCATGTTTTTACCATGTAGAGTTTGTATATTTGTCTTCAGTATGCAAGCATTCACCACAGCCACCCTTTAGGAAAAAAGTGCTGCAAGATCTAAATTAATAAATGCTTTCATACTGAATATTGAATATTCTTTCCTATAACAGCCCAAAGCATTATACATTTAATTTATATTCATATTGGCCTGAGTTGAAGAATATATTATGAATGAAAATTTTATGGAAAGGTTAAACATATGGTGAAAAATTAGCTTTTGAGTTGAAGAGAGAAAGAGAAAGAGAGAAGTATATCCATTTCATCTTGATTACTTCTTGGGTTCTGAATTTGCTAGCCAAAAGAGCACTATAGGAATTAGGCCCTGGATTGGTCCAGAAACAAAAGAATTAATGATAGAACCCTTACATGAGAAGCAGAGATTATGCTAGAACAAAATAAAATATTTCCAGCTGTATCATTTGTGAGAATTCATTTTGCTATGTTATAACTCATGTGCCCGTGTCATGACTCCAAAACGTAAACAAAACTATGGTTTCTCTTTTCTTTGTCATTCCCCACAATACCTGGCCCAAAGTAATGCAATTAGCAAATGAACTATAATCACTAATAGTCCGTTGGCTACATTTACTTTCCACAAATTGAACCCATGACCAGCCTCAGTTGGCAGGCATCCAAAGTGCTACAGGAGTTCGCCTGCAATAGTCCCGTTCACTCACCTTGACCTGGATGCTGACTCTCACCCTACTGTTAAATATAGAATAGAATGGAAACATTTTGTAGTTTTAAATTATCTTTCCCAGGACTTTTGGTGGATGATTGTGAAAGTCTATTATCTATAATTTTTCTAAAATATAAAACACAAGTTCTTTGAAAATGTTGCAAATCTTCTAAGATTTGAGTTTTTTTTTTTTTTAGAAGTACCACGATGGGAACTGAGAGTCTCACACTTGCGAGGCAGGTGCTCTACCTCTTGAGCCACAGGCACCCCACCTCTTCCTCTCCTCTGAGTTCCTAACTGCAGCTGCTGTGCTGTCAGGGACTCATCTTTCATTTACCTGGGAAGTATTCATGATGTGGAAGGTTGGGAAAAATCTTCAGCACCATCCTTCATGGGAAAGCAGTCCTGCTCCTTTCTGCTCACCCTCTTCCAAGCTTCTCACAGCTCCATCACATCCACACAGCCAGTTGTCAGCCATGCATTAGAAATTAAAGGCTTTCCTTTCCCCACCCTCTCAAGACTACATATGCTTGTAATAGGGAGTCAATGCAGAGCCTGAAGCCGGAGCAGACAGAGTCTTCATAAAAGCCATCTTGAAAGACTGCTTTCTACTCTGATGCAGTAGAGTGGCTCTCTGCTGTGCTCTCGTTTCATGATGTGAGTGCTGAGGATTTCAGGGAGCAAACCCTGACCCTCACAACCAAAACTTCGCCTTTCAGATGCTGAGCTTGCTTTACTATTTGGCCTTCAAAGATTCTTTACCCAAGTCACATGACTCTAGTATGCTCAACATCAAGGGAAACTTTTTTTTTTCCAGAAAAAAAGTACAAGGAGTAACACAGGATGAATATCCTATCCTTTCTGAAACTGCCTAGATACAGAAACTGCCTACAACTGATGAGTGAACCAAGAAAATATGATATGAAATTGTGTTATCCATCTATATATCATACATATGAACAGTGAAGGGTTGTCCAGCCATGAAGAGGAATGAAGTTATGTTATTTGTAGAGATGAATGGATCCTGAAGCCATACTAGTAAGCAAAGTTCAAAAGAAAAATGTCACGTTTTCTCTTATATGTGTATGTTAGACTTAAAAGACAAACCTATAAATAAATGAATAAATATATGCACAGACTATTCCCACAAATAAATAAACAAATGAATACATATATAAAGTCCCCACATTTGGGTATTGGCAAGCAATAAACAAATATCAAATACAAAAGGCATAATCTAAAAACTTAAGGCTGGTGAGTATTCATGCCTTTCCCCAGTCCCTCTAAATGTGTTTTTTGACCACTGGATATATTTTTCACATAGTAGGCTGGCAGAAAGTCTTTCTTGGTTTCTAGTTCATTCCTTTGCATGCTTATAAACCAAGATACCAAGTCTCTTATTGGTCAACACCTATTCTGTAGTATCTCAGTGTGCTCCAATGATCTCGAGTGGTTTTCTGGGTCTAAGGGAGCTTTATTGTGCTGAACTGATAGCTGACAACTTTTGTTTTCCGATTATTTCTTATGCCATCAATAACTAGAACATGAGTTCCAGGAAGAAAATTTCATCTATTTTGGTCTCAGCTGTACTCCATAGAGGAATGCGTGATACATCAAAAATGCTCAATTTGCTGCATACATCAAATGTCACTATGTTATTCTTGTTCTTGATCTGATTTGTGTTTCAGAGGTAAATGCCTTTTCTGTTGTGTTTAGAGTAGATAATACTATATTTAATGCCACAGTTCTAGTAGGTAAGCTATTTGTTTAATCTGCTACTTATCTATTTCAGAGATATTATTATTATTATTATTGTTATTCTGTGCTGTCCTGGGGCTTGAACTCAGAGCCTGGACGTTTTGTCCCTGTGCATATGTGCTCAAGACTATTACTTTACCACTTGAGCCACAGCTACATATCGGACCTTCTGGAGATAAGTCTTAAGGACTTTTCTACCTAGGCCAGCTCTGAACCTCAGTTCTCAGCTCTCAGCCTCCTGAGTAGCTAGAATTAAAGGCATGAGCCACTGATGCCTGTGGTCATTTATGTATCTTACTCTCTGATGTATTCAGTTCTATAGCTAAAAAATAAAGTGTGTAACAGTATTATGCAAATGCACTCTTGGCTCTTTCTGGAAACTTCTGCTTCTGAATCCAGTAGAGAGATATTTAAATAAATAAAAATGTAGATTCATTTTTATATCTGCCAGTGAAGGTCATGGTGGCATCATCTTATTGTTTTGCTTTTTTTAAAATGTTCTAAGTGCGCATTTGCTGTTTTTTCACACTGAGGAATAAAGCAGGGTCCATGCTGGTCACACATACAGTCAACTTCAGAATCATGCCATCTCTAAGTGCTTATACATTTGGTTAATGAACTTTAAAAGTCTCAATCATAGTTTATCAACATACTCCAGACTTTCCATTTACCTTGAACTTGCAAATGTCACAGGCCACAATCACGCAGCATCTAAAACAGATCTTACAAGTAAATCATTAATAGGGGGTAGAAAAGGTGCTCAAACACTAAAGTTGTTTTTAAATGGATGAATTAAGATGTTGAAATGTGGCAGGCTCATGCCTGTAATCCTAGTTTCTCAGGAAACTGAGACCTGGAGTATCATGGTTCAAATCTAGCTAGTCTGGGAAGAAAAGTCTGGGAGAGCTGAGCTGAACAAGTATGAGGACTCAATTTCAAGCCCTAGTATCAACATCTCCCTCTCCCCCATACATGCGATCACAATGCTGATTATAGATTTATGCCCTGTGAAAGCAAGAAAAGAAATTAAATTGTTACTTAGTAAAGCAAATTATTATCTATGGCTTTGAGGGATTGTTTATAAAGTATTTGTCAAAATATATCCCAAAGCCATTCAAGAATTTATTGGAGATTCCATTGAAAACTCTTTTGTTATCAAATTTAGATATGGTCTTTTAAATTTCAGAGAATATTATTTCTCTGTGTACATGGTATATTATGAATTGTAATACTTTTGTTTGGAATTTTTATAGATTGTTTTTGTCTTCAAGGTTCAGTGTTGGAAAAATAGCATTTGCCTAACATGACTAATATTTGGCAATGTATTGGCAGAAAACAAACATAAAATTTAGGGAGCTGACATTAGATTAATAACAGGAATGAAAGAAATCTCACATTTTCAGCCCAACTTCAGAACTTTAGATTCACTGTGTAAATTACAGTTCACTCCAAATGAGTGAAAAGTCTACCCAGTTATCCCTGAATTATTCTTTGTAATTGAGAGTAGTACTGATCCAAATGTCAAGCATTTGGGATATTAGTCTATTTGTGGTCTGTCCAGCCAATTTGAGAGACTAATACTTTTTCAATTGCAGCCCCTCCTCCCCAGTTCCAAATTGTCTGCTGAAATGTCTTGGATAACAGTTTTGGATGTATTTCAGACCTATAATTTTTGTCTGGCATAGAAGTGTAGTTTTACAAAACAGTAGTGTGTGTGTGTGTGTGAATATTTTATATTAACTTCTCAATAATTTGATTAAGGCCAACAGTGATGAATCTCTTGACTTGGATTAGAGGCTAAGTGATACATTATATTCTCACTAGAGGGCTATTAATTCTTCAGGAAGAAATAACTGATTTCTTCAATCCTTGAGTTGAAGCCTATCTTAATAGAAAAGTCCTAGTTTATAATGTGGCTCCTGCCACACTTTCTACTCAGGGAAGATGACACAGGGAGATGAAGTTGAGATAGTGCCCTGTTGGCTGACAATTGCAACCAATTTCATTTTCAATGGGAAAAAAATTTAACCAAAATGAGATATTGATTCAATTTTAAAACTGTACTTTCTTGATAGAAGTTTGACTCACTTCTCACAAATTAGAAATTATTTGTCTATTATGCCTGTGAATTTCCTCTCTAAATATTTTAAACAGAATTAGTGAAATATGGTGAAAGCTAGATTTAGCATATCAACTTAAAAATAAATATATTGGGTGGTATGAAAGTATTAATGTTTTAACTGAAACATGGTAGATTCAAGGTACTACTCAAATTGTGCAATTCCCAAGAAATAGAAAGTTGAAGTTCAACAAAACAAAGCAACAGGAAGCAAGCTCTCAAAAGGATAGGGTGGAGTCAAGCAGAAAGGGATAGACAAATAAAGAGACAAAGAAGAGAATGCAGTCAAGAATCCAACATATGGCCTACAAGATGAGAATGTTGAAAGAAGTGACATCGATCAAGATATATTGAATTCATCAACTGCTTTGTTAAATGGCAACTAACTCCTTTGCACAACTACTTAAAGACAATAAAACAAGAACTTCAGGTTTAGTGTGTTAATAATCAAGGAGAAAATCAATTTATGCATATTAATTTATATCAAAGATATTTAAAAAACAAAACAAAAAAGAATGCTCAAATTTCAGGTTTGTGATATAATTTAACAAAATCATTAAATGTAAGTCTTTCATTCTGAGTTTTTAGCCTTGTAAGAAATGTTAAAAAAAAAAACTCTAGTATCTTAAAAATACTAAGATATTAATATAATTTATTTTAATGTTTTATTTAAAAATACACACCTGTGGTTTCCTTTTCTATTTCTTATTACATTATCATAATATTGTTTCAGCTATGTGACAGACACAAAAACATCAAATTCTTTGACATCACTCTTATTTGAATCAATGTTTATTGCCTTGTAAATGTACTGTTCTTTTGTAGTGATGACTATATTTCACTACCCTAACAGACACTATGAAACAGGCTAACTTGATAAAAATTAATAAAAAATTTATGTTACCCACAGTCTCGAAGGCTCACAGTGCAGCTGGCCTACCTGGGCTCTTGTGAAGGACCTGGGGCAGGTGGCAGAGCTCAAAGCTAGAGGAAGTGTGGGAGGAAGGGCTGTGTCACCAAACCACAGGCCAGGGAGTAACTCACAGGTTCTGGGATAATTTCTATTTCTTTTGTCTGCAATGCAGAAAGAGAATCAGCACAAACATCCAAGACAAACATCCCAGGTTCCTTTTCCTGGGAGCAATGCACAGTGACAAGATAGGAAAATTACTCTCAGAAACATAGACCAACCAACACCTGCCTCTCTTCTAACATGCCTGTATAAATAACTGTTTGACTTTTCCCCTCATTCTTCTCTTTCCTTACTAATGGGGCAGTGTCATTCTTTCTGATAGAGGCATAGAATTCCATTGTGTATATGTACCACATTTTTCTGATCCACTGAGGGGCATCTGGGTTGGTTCCATATTTTAGCAATGAAAAATATCATTCTAAGGGAAATGAGCCAGACCCAAAGAAACATGGACTCTACAGTTTCCCTCATAGGGAATAATTAGTACACGGTTAGGTTAGTCATAGCAGAAGACCACAATAGCCCGATAGCTATGCCCGTATGAACACTTAAGATAATGCTAGGTAAAATGAACTCCATGTTATGGAAACAAGTGGTATATCATTGTTGTAATTATTTTCAACATGCCATGTGAAACACTACTCTTTTTGTTTTTCTCTTTTTTCCCCTCTCATATTCCTTTCCCGTGGTTTTACCCCTGCTATTACTGTATCTGATCTTAGTACCCTGGATACTGTATATATGTGTATTAGAACTAGGGAAGGGAAAGGGAGTACCAAAATCGAGAGACAAAGGATAAAAAGACAAATGATTCCAAAAGCAATATTTACAAAACTACTTGGTGTAAACCAACTGTACAACCCATGGGGGAGGGGGAGGGAAATGGGAGGCAGGTGGGAAATGAGGGAGGAGGTAACAAGTTGAATAAGAAATGTACTCACTGCCTTACATATGAAACTGTAACCCCTCTGTACGCCCCTTTGACAATAAAGAAAAAAATTTAACAAACTTTTATGATGTTTCTTTCTAAAGGGAATCCTAGAACCTTTCCCTTATGATAAAAATATTTCCCTCATTTGCTCAGGAAAACATTAAGTACTTAGTTTATTGTAAAAAAAAAATGAAGCAAAACACAAAACATAGCTGAAACATAATATTATTTTACCAGAGTTTAAGTTCTAATTGGATTTCACCATGATGAAGAGTGTTTAATTTATTTTCACCAAAGGCCTAAAATAGCACACTGGAGGAAATGACAATAGATTGGATGTGATACTTCTTGCCAAGCATGAACTCTAGGCTAGGCACTTCCCCTAGAAGCTCAGCCAAATTCAGACTTCAGTCTCAAAATCCCGTCCTCAGTCTCAGTGCCACACACATCACTTCAGCGCCTAGAGACACCTGCTGCTCTCACCACCAAAAGTTGGTCTGAGGTCCAAAAGCATGTATATGGTCTCTCCAGCTTGTTCAACTCTCACACTTTGTGCAAACCTCAGCCTACGTGCAGTGCATTCTCAGTTCTTTACCTAGCTTGAGAATTGAATCCCATCATTATTTTGCAAATTAAAGTGTGGAAAATTCTCTTTCTGTTGAGGTTAGAGGAGACCTCATGGAAGTAGAGGACATGGAGTGGACAGCGTCCACTGGGAGGAGAAAGCTCACGGAGGCCAAGGCTAAGCGAGGCAGGTTGTTGAGAGGTGGGGGTTCTAATGGCATTTTAAAAAAACAAAATATGACATTTCTTCTGATGTTTTGAGATAGCATCCAGGGAACACCATCCTTGTATTCTGAAATAGTAGTTCATTAATAAAATAAAAGATTAGAAAATGGGGGCCAACGATTTCTTTTTGACGAATAGAGGCCATATTTGTGGCCAGCTGAGCTTGTTGGTTCTGAAGCCCTGAGGGGACAGGATCCTGTGGCCTTGTGAAATGGTGGGTAAAGACACCGAGGAACAGAGATAAGAAGCTGCGCTATCCCAGAGCAGACTGGGCCCTTGAGAAAGAGGGTGCTTGCATTACCTGCCCTATCTACTCTTCCCAGTTTTCCCCATCAGGTCTCTGAGTCACCCAGAATTGTTGAGGATAGAAGGAGGCCAGGCCCAGGCTAAGGACTGAGGAATGACTTCTCATGTACACATTGAGTGGGAAATTATCATTCTCAAAAATTGATTTCAGAGGGGAGGGAGGGGCCAGATGAGCCTTGTATGACATAATTAGATTTAGACTTTATAAGAAAGGCAGTGGGTATTGACTAAGGACTTTTTAAGAATAGACTTAAAGGAAACAAATGGGGCCTTGGGACAGATCACTGTGCAAAATGATGCTGTAGGGGGGATTGTTGGGGATTGGGTTCTGTGGGAGAAAGATCGGCTGACAGCAAGGGAGTGGTTTGAGAGTCTTTTCCCCGACCTTGGCTAGAGGGCAAATGCCTCATCTAAGATACTGCCAAAGACTGAGACAAGGATTCTCCTTGGGTCAACTATATTGTAATTACAGTAGTCCTCTGCATCAACCACACAACTCATTGACTGCAACCCATGCTTTGAGCATTTGCTACAGGTATAGATTACTACGAGATGCTGGTGGCTCAAGCCTGCAATCCTAGCTACTCAGAAGGCTGAGATCTGAGGATCATAGTTTGAAGGCAGCTTGGTCAGGAAACTTCACAAGACTCTCATCTCAAAGAATCTACTCAGAAAAGTTTGGAAGTGAAGGTGTGGCTCAAGTGGTAGAGCACTAGCCTTGGGCAAAAGAAGCTCAGGGATAGTGCCCAGGCCCTGAGTTCAAGCCCCAGGATCACACACACACAGACACACATAGACACACAGACACACAGACACACAGACACACACACACACACACACACACAAAACCACAACACACACATACAGATAATGTGAGAGGCAGCTTTAGTTTCCTATATAAAATATCTAAAGACAAATTATATGGCCTGCCTCTGAGGACTGTATAAATGAGTAGCTAAAAAGGACCATAATAAAGCACATTGATGCTGGAAATACTTTCACTTGTCATCTTAGCAGTTGTAGTGTTGACACTGGTTGTCTGCTACTTCTCATCTGTCATGACGTACTTGGTGTTGATGTCTCACTTCAATTACTTCCTGTTAGGATGACATCTGACAGCAGACACTGATGAGACTCACACCGGGAACATTAAATCTGTGCCAATTATTTATTCTTCGCAGTAAAAGCATGTCACATGCCACTTCAGTCATTAGAAGAGGGAGCCAGGAATTAGGCACTCATGCCTGCTTTTATTTGTCTATTAAGGTGTGAATATTCTTTTCATAAAACCTTCCTAGACAAAAGTTCAAACAATGCAGAAAAGTACAGCGTAAAAAAAAGCTTAAATGTCACATCCAATAACCAAAAATTGATGTCATTTCAAAAATCAAATCTTTCTGTCCACATGTATGGATAATTACTTGTTGTCATTCTTGCAGTATTGGGGTTTGAGACTGGGTCTTTATATATATATATATATATTATTATTATCAAACTGAATTACAGAGAGGTTACAGTTTCATACATTAGGCATTGGATACATTTCTTGTACTGTATGTTACCTCGTCCTTCATTCACCCCTTTCCCCCTCCCTCTTTCCCTCCCCCCCCATGAGTTGTTCAGTTCATTTACATCAAACAGTTTTGCAAGTACTGCTTTTGTAGTTGTTTGTCTTTTTTTACCCTGTGTCTCTCGATTTTGGTATGCCCTTCCAATTTCCTAGTTCTAATACCAGTATACCCGGTTTCCAATATACTCAAGTAAGATACAGAGAAAGTGTAGGTACAACCACAGGAAGGTGATACAAGAAGATCATCAATAATAGAGGGTACAATTACATATGGCATGTTGAAAGTAGTTACAGCAATCGTTTCCATAACATGGAGTTCATTTCACTTAGTATTATCTTATGTGTTCATAAGGGTATAGCTGATGGGCTCTTGTGATCCTCTGCTGTGACTTGCCTAAACCTGTGCTAACTATTCCCTATAAGGGAGACCATAGAGTCCATGTTTCTTTGGGTCTGACTCACTTCACTTAGTATAACTTTTTCCAGGTCCTTCCATTTCCTTACAAATGGAACAATGTCATTATTTCTGATAGAGGCATAAAATTCCATTGTGTATATGTGGTACATATACCACATTTTTCTGATCCATTCTTCTACTGAGGGGCATCTGGGTTGGTTCCAGATTCTAGCTATGACAAATTGTGCTGCGATGAACATTGTTGTGCTGGTGGCTTTAGTGTGATTATGTTTGTGGTCTTTTGGATAGATACCCAAAAGTGTGGCTTCTGGGTCATAGGGCAGTTCTATGTTTAGCCTTCTGAGGAATCTCCATACCACTTGCCAGAGTGGCTGAACCGAGACTGGGTCTTTGTACTTGCTAGATAGGTGCTTATCTCTTGAACCACACCTCCAATGCTATTTTGCTTTTTCAGAAAGGGTCTTGCATTTTTTTTGGTCCAGGGTTGAACTAGACCATAATCATGCTATCTACGTCTCTTGTAGAGCTGGGATTACAGGTATGCACCAGCACACATGGCTTTTTGTTATTTTTATTTTACTTTATTTTTGCTTATTTTGTTTTACCTGAGTGGGCCTCTAATGGTGATCTTTCTTCTGCCTTCTATATATCTAGCATAGTAGATGTGTGCTACCACATCTGACCATACAAATGGATTTTGAAAACATCCTTTCAGAAAAATAAATTTACTACATTATCACTTCAATTTTAGCATTAATTTAATTTTGTATGTTTGACAGTAGACTTCTTTGAAATGAAAAAGGATTGCTAAATTATCTGATACATCTTACCTCTGATAAATGTTTCCTTACCACAAGAGACATTCTTTGAATTTCTAAATATGTCCTGAGAGCTAAAAAATCTCTATAAACCTTAGAGCACTCATTTATGTGTTTGTATTTAATAAGGTTATTCCCACCCCCACCCCCCCACCCCTCCGCCATTAGCCAGTATCAAAAAGGAGAATAACATTAGTTGACAAGTTCACACTTCCTCTGCTTTCCTTCTTAGGGAATTGCATACTCTAACTTTTCTGCCAGAATCCTTGATCATTTATAGGACTTTAAAGAGTCATTGTAGACTTTTGATTTCTTCTAAAGATGTACTGGTGTTAATCATTTTACATTAAAATCTCCTACTGGATTTTAGGAACTCATTTTAGTTTGGATAACTGCTCCTTTTGTTCTTTGATACATAGCCATTTCAGTCTTCAAATTTAATTTTCATTTTGGTAATCCTTTTGTTTCTGACTTTTTTTTTGTCTGTCGTGGGGCTTGAACTCTGGGCCTGGGCTCTGTCCCTGAGCAATTCAGCTCAAGGCTACTGCTCTACCACTTAAGCCAAAGCACCACTTCTTATTTTGGTAATCTTTTTGCTGTATTTTGAATCCCTCCTCCATTTTAGTTGCTTCATTCTCTACATTATGAGCAACAATTGTTTTTCAAGTAACTCTCATATTTCTTAACTTGTTAATAATTACTATTTTTTGTGGAATGTCTATTATTTTTGTTGTTGTTTTTGTGTGTGTGTGTGTGTGTGTGTGTGTGTGTGTGTGTGTGTGTGTGCTGTCAGTTCATTTATTCCCCTTAAAGAGATAATGCTTGGGCTGGGAATGTGTCTTAGTAGTAGAGTGCTTGCCTAGCATACATGAAGCCCTGGGTTCTATTTCTCAGTACCACATAAACAGCAAAGGTCAGAAGTAGGTCTGTGGCTCAAGTTGTAGAATACTAGCTTTGAGCAAAACAAGCTCAGGGACAGTGTGCAGGCCTTGAGTTCGAGCTCCATGACTGGCAAAAGAAAAAAATAAAAGATAATGCTTGTTAACTGTTTGAAAAATCATATTGATTTTTATAAAGTCTTTCTCTGTCTTTTTCTCTCTCAGTATTAAAAAAAAATCTTTACATTTATTTTCTGTTTGCTGCTATTTTGTTTTCCTGAGACAGGCATCTGCTGGAATATATTAGGGGAGTTGGGAAGGAAGGGGGCTCTGGAAAGCCCCACATGTTTACAAGTAGGACTTCTGCGCTGCCTTTTTGAACAAAAGAGGAACCAGGCTATGGATCTCCTCACTGAGACTGTAAGCTAGGGTCCCACATCTCTTTTCTATATCCTTGATCCAGCCTAACTTGCAATGATGCTCTTCCTAGAACCTCAAATAGCTTTTATGCTTCCAAACAGTAAAGACAAAGAATATGAAAATGTACACACACATGATCTTTCAGCTCATGTCTGTGTGTTGGCAGACACAGCAGCAGTTGACAGGAGAGCCTGGCGGATCCTCAGTGCTGTGGGGGGGCTGGGAAGTGATGGTGACTGGGTGCCTCCTCCCCCTCCTCCTCCTCCCGGCTGGACTTCCAGCTGTGTGTAACTTGTAGTCAACCATGTCCCACATCTGAGGCCACAGTGCCTAGCAACATATTGCTCTTAATTCCCAGGGAGTTGAACAGTCACAGAGCTGCCAAGACAAACTAATAATGGTTTGCTTTAGGTTCAATTTTACCAGTAGGTTGATTTGGAACTTGACGGGTGTTTTGAAAGGGTGAGATCCCAAGAGGAAAAGACTGAGATCACTGTTCACTGCTCTAGAGAGGAATTTCTCCTCTTGATGGTCAAGTGCCCCTGAATTGTGTCAGTCAAAATTCTCTGTCCCGGAATGATGTTCAGGGAGGTCAGATTCCTTTGTTCAACTTCCTTTTTTTTTTTTCTCATTTTCACAATTCCCAGTAAAATTGGGGGGAAACTTGATTAGGGAAGTAACTCCCTAGGAGATAGAAGTCTAGAGAGGGGCATCTCTAGAACACTTATCTACAACTTTATAAGCAACAGAAGTTTATGTTTCTAGCTCATCAATACCATATATGTCATTTATGAAAATTTTTATCTATACCAGCATATACAAGAAAGAAAATAACATTCATTCATTAACTCACACTGCAAATAACTTCAACATTCTTGTTTATTTCTTTTCTAGGTAGCCTTGTTCTATGTGATATGCCTTCTACTGTCTATGACATTCTCAATTTTATGGGTTTTTCTCTGAATGCTGTATTACAAATGTCTTTATCCATTATATACTCTTAGCAAAATAATTTTTAATCATGAGTAACAATCTAAATAAAAGGATATATCATAACTTATTCAATTCCCTTTTTGTTGGATGCTTATGTTGCAGCCACTTATTTTTTTTTTGCTATTATAAATAACATTGAAATAAAAATTTGGGGCATAAATATCTGCCTGAGTCTTGTGTTTTTCCACCTTAAGGCAGATTTCTGACTTATTGGTTCAACAATATAAATATTTAAAGCTATTCCGGCAAGTATTTATTATTCAGGCTTGACACACATTCCAACTTTTTAACTTGTCTTGACGATTTAACCTTTATTATTAGAAGGATTTGTAAGTCTGCAAAATGTCACTCCCCGACTAGAAGTTGTTAGTTCATTGGTACTGTTTAAGAGGTATGTGTGCATGCATGTATGCACATACACACAGGTGCATGTATGTGTATACACATGGGTACATGTATATGATGCTTTTCCTAACCTTAATCATGAAGCATGAGATTGATGAAGTGCTATAGCATGTCATGAAGGGGAAAGGGCTTGTGTTTGAGTAAATATTGGAACACAAACTTAAATGCGGTTATATTTTCACTGCCTCTCTAGACCCAAGGGTAAAGTCAGCTTTGAAGAAGCCTCAATGAATTGTATGGAATTGGACTAGAGTTTGTGATTCCTGAAAGCAATGGTACCATGGGGATGGCCACCTTAGCTGTTGCTTTTTTACATGGGGAATAATTTTAGAAAGCTGAATGAAACACAAAATGTTGATGCTCCTGTCTCATCTTGCATGGGAAGACATGGGAAGAAGAGGAGGAGGTGTATAGGCTAGTACATTTCTTTAAGGTCAGAAGGCAAAGTGGTCCCTGAATTAATTGGTTCCAGTCTCCAGGGACTTGTTGCCCACCCAAGTGTGTAAGTCAGTGCATCTTTTTGATATTTCTTTTACTTATTAGCCTAGAATGAAACATAATTCCACCTAAAGCAGAACAGATATTAGTTAGAAATTTCCCCCTTGTATTTTTCCATGTAGTAAATATTGGTGTCCTAAATGAGTAAGAGAGTAGAGAATATGACAGGTGTCTATAGTGTGAGGCAAGTATACCTCCAGCTGCATTCTAGTTCAGTGACCAGAGACATAGCTGTTGGCAACTCTGCCATTCCCACTTCCTTCTGCAGGGACTGTGGGGAACATTATTCTGGATGACATGCAAAAATCTCACACCAATGCTGGCTGCAGAGAAATGCAGGGAAGTTGTTATTACTTGCCCAGAAAAACCTATTAAGTATGCTTGATGCACACTGATTTATATATCTACTTCCTTAAAGAAGACAATTAGCTAGCATATAACACCTATTACATAAGCCACCACAGAATTAATCAGACCTTTGGTATACTTAGATCCATTTTATTTTTACTTTTAATCAGAGGTCTGCATTTTCTACAGAAACTGCAAAGTCTTTTTTATTTTTAACATTGCCAAATGAGTTTCTGTGAAGTTGCAGCAATATGAAATAACAAGGAGGTTAATGGATATATCATAAAAAAGAAAAACGACAGTATAGTCAATTGTAAGTGCTCAGATAAAAATGATAGGAAAGATGATTATGCTCAATCTTCTCTAATCATAAAGATGAGCTTTGTTGCCTTTTAATTTTTACTTTTTGATCCTATCTCTGCTCATTGGAGCTACAGAGAATAGGTCTAATTCTTCTCTCACTAACAGCCTTTCATGTATTTGAGATCAGCAGCATGTCCCCCAAAGTGGGAAGTATTGTCCCTTCATATTTTCTCAAATGTTAGGTATACATATACAGGTTGCTGTGTGTATTTATCTTGGTTTTCATTCTTTGCATTTTGAGTGACTCAGATATTTTAGATAATTATTCGTTGAAATAATTTTTTGCTTCTGTTAAATCTTCCCTTTTGGCTCTTCTCAATAATTAAGACAACATAGATATGTTCACATATATTCCTTTAAGCTTCTATGAGTAATATTGAAGTTATCAGTCGGGACTACACATCATCCCAAGGGCCCTTCTTTACTTATTGGTCTTCCTGGGATCAAACTTTTCACCCCATCCTAATCCTGACACGTGGATTGGCTCACTGAAGTCTCTGTAGGAATTGGAAGGCCAGCACTGAAGGCCAGATCTCAACACTACTATCAGTGAATTGAGTTTACCTGTTTTCAGAAATGGCAGAAAATCCAGCTTAGAGATGAATTGTAAGATAGCTTCTTTTGTTATTGTAGTTTCCAGAAAAGCTAGACAATTTGCTTATTTTTATGAAATCCATGTCCATTATACAGGAGCCAACTGTGTTTTCTTTCTTTACTCATTGCTTTCATTTTTGTTGTTAAACTCATTAAAAAATGTCTGCTATGTCAGGAATTCACATCAGCTAATGCTGACTTTCAGGACAGATAGTGGTTTAAGGACACTAGACCAGGAACCTAACAGCTCTTGGTGGTTAAAAAACATATGCAACGCATAAGGTTTGTTTTGAAGCAGTTTATGTGGCATTTTTCAAAAGGAAGAAGGTCATTTTTGCATTCAGAAGCAGAAGTCAGCCAGGCACTGATGGCTCAGGCTTATAATACTAGCTACTCAAGAGGCTGAGATCGGAGGATCAAGCTTCGAAGCTAGCCTGGGCAGATAAAGACTATTAGGCTTATCTTGAATTAACCAAAAAAAAGTTGGAAGTAAAACTGTGACTCAAATGGTTGCGTGCTAGCCCAGGCCTGGATGGAGTTCAATGTTTTTAGCTCTGGTATCACTGTAACTGATTTTGGTACCCTGGATATGGTATATACATGTATTGGAACTACAAAAGGGAAGAGAAATATCAAAATGGAAAGACAAAGGATAAAACACAAACCAATGAAGCAGCAATACTTACAAAACTATATGCTGTAAACCAACTGTACAACTCAAGATGGGGGAGGGAAAAGTGGTGGGGGGAAGGTGGGGGGGGATGAGGGAGGAGATAACAAGTTGGATAAGAAATGTACCCACTGCCTTATGTATGAAACTGTAACCCCTCTGCTCATCATTCTGACAATAAATAAATAAATTAGTTAAAAAATGATGTTCCAGACACCAAAAAATACATCTAAAAATGATTAAAAATTATTGAAGAAAGAGACTTACAATCTCAAAAATGAAATTTAGAGAATAAATTCTGCTTAGGTCAATTTTATGTGATTTTAATTATAATTTCAGCTTAAATTCAATTCTAGTTTAGTGACATGCTAACTAGCTGCAAGTCTTTGGGTTACATTCATTAATATAATGTTACATTCATTAATATAATAGGACTAGTAATATACCCTTTCTCCTAGGGTTTTGCTTTGATAGAAAGACAAAATATTATTTTTTTACTTGAATACATTTTCATTGTTAGTACTAAGGAATTGTACAAGGAGATGACAATTTTATAAGTCAGGTTATAATTATAGTGCTTCTTGAACAATATCACTCCTTCCTTCTCCCCATTTGTTTCCCCTGCTTTCTTTACCCACAAGTTAGAGTTCATTTTTCTTTACACAGTGTATGTTGAAGACAATGAAATATTTATAATCGCTTAGAGTATCACCTGTAATTAGTGCTCCATAAACATCCATTATATAATAAAATCAAGCGAAGGAATCCGGGGAATCTTATGTGTGTGGAAACGCCTTGAGTGGGATAACTCAGAGCTCCTAGATAGTCACAGAAAGACCTTTCCTTTAGTTTTGTGTTTAAATGGCCCTCTGTGATTTTGTACTGTAGCTTAGCTCTTTTCCACCCTGTTATGTCCTCTAGGACTGACCAGCAAGGAAGCAATGGGTAATGCTGAGTCTTCCCATTGGGCTAGTGGCCCTGGGTTATGTAGCTGGAAATGTAAGAATAATCTGATGTCTATTGAGTGTATTGTGGGTAGATGATTTTATCGGGCCAGTCTTTAATTGATTATTTTAGATGATTATTTAATTAATTAAGCAACTAAATTGACTTGCTGGCATGTGGAGAATTGATCTCAGAATATGAATTATAATCCACCTAACAATGCAATGAATGAAATTAAGAAGTTCCCAGATTGGATTTTGTTTTGCCTTTCAGTTGTAATGGTTTTTATTTCAGAGATTTGGAATTTCTAGTCATTTGAAGGTTCCACAATAAAAATATAAATAAAACCTTTAAATAAGGTATGGGTATAATATGAGGAGTATATAACAAGCCTGAGCTTTCAGAAAAAGCTATTGGAGACTTTAGCATCTTTTACATTTAGCATCTTTTACATAATACATTATTTTTTACAGCATATTGAAAAACAGATACCTTTATTTATTTATTTTTGTTTATTTTTATTTTTTTGGCCAGTCCTGGGGCTTGGACTCAGGGCCTGAGCACTGTCCCTAGCTTCCTTTTGCTCAAGGCTAGCACTCTGCCACATGAGCCACAGCTCCACTTCTGGCCATTTTCTGTATATGTGGGTGCTGGGGAATCGAACCCAGGGCCTCATGTATATGAGGCAGACACTCTTTGCCACTAGGCCATATCCCCAGCCCAAACAGATACCTTTAAAAACAGATGTAACTAGAATTTTCCAATAGCGTTGAAGACCTGAGCTTCTCTATTGCTATTTCTCAAATTAGGATTTTGTTTTTTTCTCTGAGGGACAGGGAACATTTGGTCCTCAGATGAGTATGATCATTTGGTAAATGATGAGTTATATACCTGTGTTTCCCATCTGTCTGAATTGATAATTTTGTGTGGCAGAAAGTGATGCTATAAGTATGCAAACAACACCTTATTAGAAATAAGGTTTTCTACCCACTAAAATCAAAGCATATTATATCTTTTTTTCCCCCCCAGTCCTGGGGCTTGAACTCAGGGCCTATGCACTCTCCTTGGCTTCCTTTTGTTCAAGACTAGCACTCTACCACTTGACCCACAGCACCACTTCTGGCTTTTTCTGTTTATATGGTGCTGAGGAATCAAACCCAGGTCTTCATGCATGCTAGGCAAGCACTCTACTGCTAAGCCACATTCCCAGACTCCATATTTTATCTTTATTGGCTTTGTACGTCATTACATTCTAAATGAATGAATCGGTTCAGGAAAGAAGAAAACAAAGAAACCCAAAAGAACTTCAGAACTTCACCAATACTACTTGCTGCCCCCTACACGAAAGGAAGCACAAACAAGATGACAATCAATAAAATTCAATTAATCTGACTTGAGTTTCTATTATGCATAAGTATTACATAAAGGAAGGCAGAGTAAAAATTAGAAACTAGCAGGAACTCATAGAATCTATCTCTTGATCTGAAATATATATATATAGACATATATATTTATATGTGTGTGTATGTGTGTGTGTGTGTGTGTGTAATCAGGGAGCTGTCATACAAAATTAACAGCATCTATTATGTAACACTGTAATTCAGTTGTATAATAGATACTGTGAGAGAAAAGGATGCTGAGTCTAAAACTTCACTGTTGGGACATGAAGAATTACATATACCAAGAACAAAGGAGATAGGGAAGAATTTGTACAAATCATGAAGGTGCAAAAACTCTGCCTGGTTGCTAAAGACTTAGAGAGACCTCTCTGGAGAGGAAAGGAGAAAGGTCAAGAAACACATGAAGAAGTGCTCTACATCACTGGCCATAAAAGAAATGCAAATCAAAACAACATTGAGATTACACCTCACCCAGTAAGCATGGCCATTATCAAAAAACTAATAACAACAGATGCTGGCAGGGATGTGGCCAAAAGGGAACCCTACTAGACTGTTGGATAGAGTGCAGACTAGTTCAACCACTTTGGAAATCAGTGTGGAGGTTCCTCAAAAGACTAAACATAGAGATCCCCTATGACCCAGCAGCCCTGCTTTGGGGCATCTACCCAAAGGATTACAAGCAAGACCACACTAAAGAAACCAGCACAAGTATGTTCATCGCAGCACAATTTACCATTGCTAAAAGATGGAACCAACCCAGCTGCTCTTCAGTAGATAAATGAACCAAGAAAATGTGATACATACACACAATGGAATTCTGTGCTTCCATCAGAAAGAATGACAGCGCCCCATTTGTATGGAAATGGAAAGACTTGGAAAAAATCATACTAAGTGAAGTGAGCCAGACTCAAAGAAACATAGACTCTATGGTAATAATTAGCACATGTCTAGGATAGTCCTAGCAGATCACAATAGCTCAGTAGCTAGTATATATGAACACATAAGATGATGCTAAGCAAAATGAACTCCAAGTTATGGAAGCAAGTG
This sequence comes from Perognathus longimembris pacificus, assembly GCF_023159225.1. NCBI lineage: Eukaryota > Metazoa > Chordata > Mammalia > Rodentia > Heteromyidae > Perognathus > Perognathus longimembris. Next base: position 17,862,323 of record NC_063176.1, on the reverse strand, counting down.
GCTCATCATTATTGTTGTTGTGTTCAATATATCATGTGAAATTATATCTTTTTCTATTGTCTTTCTTCCCCATGGTTTTACCCCTGATGTCACTGTAATTGATTTTGGTACCCTGGGTATTTTATATACATTTATTGGAACTAAGGAAGGGAAGGGCAACATCAAAATGGAGAGACAAAGGGTAAAAAGTAAACCAGGGCAACTGCAATACTTACAAGACTATATGCTGTAAACCAACTGTACAACTCAGGGTTGGGGGGTAGAGAGGAGGGACATGGGAAGGTGGGAGAAAAATGAGGGAGAAGGTAACAAGTTTGATAAGAAATGTACTCACACTGCCTTACGTATGAAACTGTAACTGCTCTGTACATCAGTTTGACAATAAATGCATTAATTAATTAAAAAAAAACCCTCTGCCTGGATAAGAAATGGGGATTATGTAGTTTCTAGGGCAGGAATTAGTTTTCAGAGCAGGTAAAGCAATGGAAAAATCTGATGGATAAGTATAAAGTGAGAGGAGATATGACCCTATTTTCCGATCAAGGAATTTGGAGCTTACACTTTAAGCTATGGGAAAGCTAAACACAATTCTTCTTAACATAAGGATTTCTATTCTAAAAAGAAAATTCTAGATGTGGGGAAGTAAGCAAAAATGTCTCTATATTGTTTCTAAGCCATTTAAGCTATTCAAGTTTTAAACCAATTTTCATATTGAAATTCCCATAGAGAATGTATGGTATCTTTTTTACCTAGACTGCAGTTTAAAGATTACTTTAAATCCTTTTATATATTTGTAAGTTTATATCCTTTTTTCTCTGGCTAATAGTAAGAAACATAATTTTGGTAGTTTTCTGATTTGAAAAATTATGCTAATTAAGTTCAGATATAGTCAAAGGAAATTATCAATTTTTCTTTTTGCTTTGAAGCATTTACTTTTTTCCCATAGAGGAAGTAAGTACTGTTTTTAGATCTTTTATAACATAAGAAAAATTATCCATCTCCTTCTTAATGATAGTTATATCAAAACCAAATAGTTCTTATATCAGTTGATTCTGAAAAATGGTTAGTAAGATCTCACAAGTTCTCTTGCAAGATTAAGCTATAAGTTTTGTGTCTCTGTCCTTCCTGCCTTCCTGCCTCTCCCCCCCTCCTCCCTTCCTCTCTCCTCTGTTTTTCTTTCTTCCTCCTTCCCCCCTTCCTTCTCTCCTTCCCTTCCTTCCTTCCTTCCTTCCTTCCTTCCTTCCTTCCTTCCTTCCTTCCTTCCTTCCTTCCTTCCTTCCTTCCTTCCTTCCTTCCTTCTTTCCTTCTTTCCTTCCTTCCTTCCTTCCTCTCTCTCTCTCTCTCTCTTTCTTTCTTTCTTTCTTTCTTTCCCTCCCTCCCTCCCTCCCTCCCTCCCTCCCTCCCTCCCTCCCTCCCTTCCTTCCTTCCTTTGGTAGCACCACTTGAGTCAAACTCCCAACATTTTTTTTTTTTAACCAAACTGCAACTATTTTTTTCTTTTTTTCTTTAGTCATTTTTAAGATAGGGTCTTATACTTTTCCCCCAGGACAACCTCAGATTGTGATTCCCTACATATTCCTCACAAGTAGCTGGGATTATAGAAATGTTTTATCATGCTAAGCCTCTCAGATTTGATTCAATGGGATTTAGCCTTAATTATATTTTCATTAAACCTCCTTTTCCTAAGGTTTACTTGGAACAAATCAGCATCTTTTTTTTTTGGAACATAAGTCATTCTTGCTCCATAATTATATAACAGAGCACTTAGATGAATCTCAGTTTTTCTCTCATCTATCAGTGCCTCTCATTATACAATGCTTATGTGATCATTTCAAAGCAGTTTTCAAGCAATTAGGAAGCTGGTAGTCCTGTTACAAAATATAACCATGAGTTGATAGAGCAATGGTTTAAAGGAAGTCATTTTTTGAATAATAATGTCATGTATACACTCCTGCTAGTAATTGATGATTAGGGATCTTAATGAAGGTTGAGCAAATATCTTATGATCTGATGAAAAATATGAATTAAAAATACAAAATGAGATGTATTTAGTGAATTATTCTTTTCTTTACTTTTTGTGAGGTGTAAGATACAATAATAACATCTGCATACCTATGTTCATTGTTGAACTATTAACCATAGCTAAGTTATGGAAATAGACAAGATGTCCTACAGTTAAGAAATGGATCAAAAATGTGATGACACATTACACACGCACACACACACACACACACACACACACACACACACGCCTGTGACTACACAAAGAGATTTTTTTTTTTATCCATCCAGAAGGACAATATGTCATTTGTAGAAAAATAGGCCTGGAAAAAATTATGTTGAGTGAAGTAAGTCATGCTCAGACAGATGAGATGATAAGCATATGTTTTCTCTCGTATGTGGACCTTAGATCTAAAATAAAAACATATATGTAAACACATGCTGGTCAACATGCATATGCCTATGAGCAGATTGATTTAATTATGGTACACGCAGGCATGGATTTCCATGGTATAACCCCTTTGAACAATGAATGACAAAATGAATAACAAAGCAAACACAAGGAAGCTGAAACATGTCTTGTCTGCGAGGAATGAGGCTAGGAGGAGGAAGGGACAAGTGGAGACAGGAAGGGTAGTTACAATTCCCAAAGTCCACATGTGGAAATAGAACCACATGACATAGGTGGAGTTGAGATGGATGAAAGGGCAAAAACAACGGACAGGCTGACAGTGATCAAGATGCAATGCACATATGTATTGACATGTTGAATTAAGAGCCATTTGCACAACAATTAAATATAATAATGATTAAAATAAATAAAACTAGATTTATATAAAAAGAACATGCACAATAGAATCCATTTTAGGTTCATAATTGTGTGAGTCAAAACAAGCATAAAGTCAACCTAGAGAACATTTGGGTCATCCTAAAGCACTCTACCTTGAGCCTTTCAATCATGCTCCTATTTATTCAATTGTTGATAAATAATCAACATAGACTAGATTGCTTTTTCTAGAACTTCCTTTCCATGGACCCATGGAATTTGTATTCTTTTACATATTGTTTTTTGACTCAGCATATTTTTGAGATCAAGCCAGAACTAATATTTTCTCTGTATTTCTTACTGGGTAGTATTCTGCATTTCAGATATACCTAAATTTGTTTATCTATTTGAAGATATTTAGGTTGTTTTCCATTTATTGATACAAAGCTTCTGTGAACATGCATGCATAATTTGGCATGTGCATACATGGTTACATTTTTTCTTGGGCCAATATCTAGGGAAAGAATTGCTGTATTAACTGAGAAGCATTCACTTAACTTTTGTGAAAAAGCAATGTGTGGTTATTTCCAGTTTCACATTCTTCACAATATTTTGTCACTGTCTATATTCTTAATGTTCAACATGATTATAAGTAGAGATAGCATGTGAGCTTTTAATTTGTATTTCTCTGATGATCAATGATTTGATAATATTTTCAAGTGCTTATTGACTCTGTTTATCTGTTTTAAATTCAATTTATATATGTGCATATGTAAATTTTTTCCTGCTAATACACTGAATTATATAAATTGATTTTCTAATGTTAATCTAGCCTTATATTTCTGAGCTTATGCACATTTAGTGATGGCTTTGACCTTTTTATTATAATTTTATGTGCATTTTAAAAGATTTTCATCTATTTTTATGTGACAAAATAATCTGACATGTCATTTTCATAGAGGGCCTTCTGGTTTGACTATTGTGTTAATTCTGACTTTCAGGATTAGAGTTTTCAATCTATGCCTAGTTTATAACTAGTATTAAAACAAATCCTCTCTGGAGTTTTTTTACTGAATGTCCAGATGCTCAGAAATGAAGCTATTGTAGCTAGTCAAAACCCAAATACCCCCTTGCTTCATGCAAACTCTTGATCTTATTTCAGATCATGTTTCTTTGCTCTGCCTTCTGCATCATGGCTTTGTGCTCAGCAAGAGTGAAGTGCTCAGCTAGCCTCTGTGTGCTTCCGGGACCAGTTCTTTCTGCAGTGCTTTCCCTTCTGGACATTTGCTCTTTCATTTCCAGCAATTGCCGAAAGTGCAATGGGCTGCTGTCTTCTCCCTCGTGAGGCAGCTGTGCTCGGCGATCGGTCCTCTTCCTGCAGCCGGATCTCAAGCATGCTTCAAGCAGGAAGAATTATATTAGGAGAATGATCGGGATAGCCCTCCCCTCCCCTCCCCTCCCTTCCCTCCCCTTCCCTTTTCCCTCCCCTTCCGTTTTCCCTCTCCTTCCCTTTTCCCTCTCCTTCCCTTTTCCCTCTCCTTCCCTTTTTTATTTTTTATTTTTTTTTCCAATTTTTATTATCAAACTGATGTACAGAGAGGTTACAGTTTCATACATTAGGCATTGGATACATTTCTTGTACTGTTTGTTACCTTGTCCCTTATACCCTTTCCCTCTCCTTTCCTCCTCTCCTCTCCTCTCCTCTCCTCTCCTCTCCTCTCCTCTCCTCTCCTCTCCTCTCCTCTCCTCTCCTCTCCTCTCCTCTCCTCTCCTCTCCTCTCCTCTCCTCTCCCCTCCCCTCTTCTCCCCTCCCCTTCTCTCCCCTCCCCTCCCCTCCCCTCCCCTCCCCTCCCCTCTCCTCCCCTCCCCTCCCCTCCCCTCCCCTCTCCTCCCCTCCCCTCCTCTCTTAGTCTCTCTCCCTTCTTCCCTCTCTCTCCTTTTTCCTTCTCTCTCTCCAGACGCTTTCTCTCCCTCCCTTCCTCCTCCCCTCATTCTCCCCTCCCCTTTCTTTTCTTTCCAATTGGTATTCAGAGCTTCTTGTGGTTTAATGCCTGGACAGGAGTTTTAATTGAATCCTGGCTTTCTTTAGGTACAGGATAGGTAAGTTCCTTTTTGGTTACTCCCTCATGGTCCTGCATTCTACTTTTAGTTGTTTTCAGCCTACTTAGTTAGAGTGTGCTACACCTCACCTTTGGATGGAGTGAAGGAGACACTGCCTGGATGAGAGAAGCATTGCGTTGTTTATGTGGTTGGAGGCTAACATGTGCAGTCTTACTTGGAGGAGGCCATAAAGAAGCACCCACGCATCCACTGGACAGCCACTGAATCAGAAACCAGTATGGGTAAATCACAAGATCTAGAAACAGGCCTGGGGTAGCTGAAAGCTAACTGTTTACTTAATATCCAAATATTATTTACAAATGATCAAAGAAATTCTTGCTCAGATTTTAAAGAAATAAAATTAAGTTTATTTAACTATGACTTTTACTCACCCTCAAAAATAGATATGCATGAAATTCTTATGTTATTTGGTAATTTTATTTATTTCATGTATTTTGGGTAATTATCAGCAGGCTTAAATTAGTAACTAAGAGCTCTGAGGCCTTCAAGGAGGAATCTTTTATTTTATTTCGTGAGACATTTAAACTGGATTCATTTGTGAACTGTAATGGTGCAGCGGAGGATCTGGAAGTTGTATGGTCTACAATTATGAGAACAACTTATACTGTTCGCTCACACTACTTCATTTATTCCTTTTCATGATTATTAAAAACAGTAATAGAATAATTTTTGGAGTTAGAGTTTAACCTATTAATAATAATAATAGTGGGACATGAATGTAAAAGAAGCACAATAGGGGTTGATCACTGAGAAGGAGGAGAGAGAGAAGAGGGGATACTTGGAGTGAAGTGGTTGGAAGTATATTACATGTATATGTATGAAGATAGTATAATGAAATTCTCTGCATACTGGTAGAGGAGAAGAGAAATGGGTCAGGGGACTACAATGGAGGGGTGAGCTCATTCAATCTCATTCAATGTATACACATCCATGAAATATTCACAATTCAATTCCCTTGCACTATTCATGATTTGTAAAAATCAAAATGCATAATTAGAAAATGTAATTGCTAGAGCACACCAGCTATTTAGACCTCTGGTCTATTGACTATATTAGCCATAATCATTTTGTGTATTCTTGCATTGACATATAAAAGGAATATGGCTTGAAATTATTAATGTGCATTTCCCTTTTGCTTTTCTAAAAATATGACTTTTGCCCTAGCTTCCCACAGGTAGACATTTCTTGGGACAATGGCAGGAACTGATAGTGTAGCAAACAAAGACAAAGACATAGTATTCAGCTGCTGACATGAAAATAAAATTATTCCATGTCAGCCTTATATACCTTATTATAGCCACAAAACAGGGTTGGATAAACTTATTTTACTTTTTAGCCTATGACAAGAAAATTAGGTGAACATTTTTCTCCCAACGTGGGAAAAGTCTTACTTCTTTCCTCTATGACAGACATCTGATAAGAGGGGGTTGTGGCATACAGAAAAGAAAAGTAGACCCTCTTCCTAGTAAGGCTAGTTCAGAGATTTGCATAAAGCTTAGAGAGAAAAGATACAAAAATATCTATGTGTATTTGTCTTAGTTTCTTTTGGTTGCAAAGATCAAAGTTATAACAGGAGGTTCAAGGATTTAAGGTGTTTACTAAAAGTTGAGGCCTCTCATCTCGTAATTTGTGTTTTATTATGACATTTTTATTATGTGCATACAGTGTATTCCAATCACTCTTACCTCTTTCACCAATTACCCTTACCTCTTTCCTAGTTAGAAAACAATTTCAACTGGTTTTGTTGTTCTATTCTCACAGATATGAATAAGCTAGCTGGATAATATCCACTTTCATTGGCCTTCCTCCTCCCGGCTGCTACCCATACCCCAACAGAGTCTGTTTTTATTTTACTGTCATTTTTTTAGTGTGCGTTGATTGTAGTAAGGATTTTAACCATGGTATTTAGATGTAAGTATTCTTTAATCATGTTGTCTCTTCTGCTCTCCTTTCTCTCACTATCAATTGAATCATAGCTTTCATTGAGATGTCTTATGTCATCTTCATACATTTCTCCCTCCCTGCTTATCATCTAATCAGTGTCATAAGTTAAAATTGTGCTTCGTGTGTGTGTGTGTAAATGTATATTTATCTATATATTTATATCTACATATATAATCGTGATTAAGTTGTTCCTTGAGTCTAGCTTCCACAAATGAGTGAAAAACATCCAAATATTTATCATTTTAAGCCTGGTGTATCTCATTTAACATGATGATCTCTAGTTCTATCCATTTAACATTTTATTATGTCATTATTTACATATTAAAAAGATTTAGTTCATTTTTCCTGTGTTGATTGAACTATTCATTCTCTTGGAAACCTATGGAACATTGGAGGATAAGCATTTGTTAGGACAGATGAAGAAGCTTCATTTTCCATACATGCGTAAATTGAATGAAAAAGAATTTTAATTGATACTTTATAATCTTAATGTAATATATCTAAATTAGTTTCATTGAAAGCATAAAAGTTAAATACATAGCATACTACTGGACGCATGGTTTAGCAGCCATACCTGTGAATGTGATTATTTTTCTATCATCATCTACCCTCTGCTCTTTTCCCATTCACCCATACCAATAAAAATGTTATAACTAGTAGTTTAAAAGATTGCTTTTGGGGGGCTGGGAATTTGACCTACTGGTAGAGTGCTTGCCTAGCTGTAGAGTGCTTGCCTCACATACATGAACCCCTGAGTTCTATTCCTCAGCACCACATATATAGAAAAAGCCCGAAGTGGCGCTGTGGCTGAAGTGGTACAGTGCTGGCCTTGAGCAAAAAGAAGCCAGGGACAGTGCTCAGGTCCTGAGTTCAAGCCCCAGGACTGGCATAACAAAGCAATCTTTTTTTTCTTTTTTACTGAGACAGTAAACAGGTATTAAAAGTTTTTCAACATAGCACATGAGGCAGTAATATGTTGGTAGGGTAGAGAAAATTTATTTTGCCATCAATGGAAGAAGACCCTAAATCTCTTTTAGATAAGTAAATATTTGTGAGCAAGTGCATCACTTCCTCAAACAGATAAACCATTCAAAGAAGCTGAGTAGCAAAGCAGATATCCTACAAAATGGGGTGTGCGAGTACCACAATCGTGACGGCTACAGGATTTTAGCTTAGAAGTTAGCAAAGAAAATGTTCATTCAGGATGTGGCTGTAGATGTGTGCCAAGAACGAGACTGGGAAGAGAGGAAAGGATAAGGTGGCCAATTTCTCATGAATGGCCCTCAAATTCCCACAGCCACTTGACCAGCCCCAGTTTACATCGCAGAAAACATGCGGAATCCAGGAACAAAACCTTACTCTGCCTCTTGCTTCGTGAACTTGGACAGGTGACTTCGGCTTTTTGAGATCATTTCTGTATCTGAGAAACTGTGGACAATGACATCTAAATCACATTATTTTTGAGGGTTAAATAGAATAAGTTAAATATGCTGGGTTTACTTTAAGTCACATAGCCCAACAATGTAATCTAACTCTTATTTCCTTTCTGCTCATCCTGCCTTTCCTCTCCTTTAACTCAGAAAGTTCTTTTTAGAGATGTTTTTGTTTCAGACAGTCTCCATTTTCCATTATTGCTTTGTATCATCTACTGCCATTTACTGTTATGTTAAAAGCTTAGAAAGGGTCATTTAAAACGAATTCTTAAAACATAAAACCAAGTGTGTTTAATTCAAATGTCATAGATATTACATAAGCTCTACCTTGACCCCTCCCCAAGCCCCACAAAACAAAAATCCAAAGTACAATGTGCTATATTTGATGAATACAATAGTTAAAATTATTTTGTGTTCCACATGTTAAGTCTTCTTATGTGTGTATATGGTTAATATGTGTGTTCTTTGCTTTCATCTTAATCCACACAGTGTATAAAAGATTCAGACCCAGAGTAATTTAGTCATGGGGCTTTATAACACTATAAACCAGGGAGACCTGAACTCAGCTGCTCTGGTTTGCTTTGCTTCTTCCTGGCCCTTGGGCTAAACTGGAGGTGGGGGGGGCGGTGGTGGAAATGAGAAGTTAAACACATGTGGAATTAATAACTTTTCTGAGTTCAGATGCAGATTGTAATGAATTCAATGGTGTAACACTCCAACTTTTGTGCTGGAAATAAGAATTCATATGCATTCTGAACACCTGTGTATTAGTCCATTAGTGTTGAAATCATATTTCCTGAATTTCACAGAATATATGCAGGACATGGGAACTTGCTAACAAGTCTAACAGCCTGTACAGCTAAGCGTGCAATGTAGCAAGGAGGATTCTCTCACAAGAGATCAATACACATACGTGTGCACATATCACATGTACATATGTTTGTGTGTGTCTCTCTCTCTCGCTCTCTTTCTCCTGTCTTTTCTTCTTAAAAATAACGAAAGTAAAGGAGATGGGGGGGTGGGGGTGGGGCGGGGATTTGGCTCAGCGGAAGAGCGCCTGCTTGGCGAGCACAAGGCCCCGAGTTCAGTCCTCAGCTCTGGAAAAACAAAACAAAACTATAAAGGAGATGGGGTATCTATAAAGAACAGAACCAGGTAGGGTGTTTGTAGATGGCTTTTCTCTTGCCCTGTATTGTTTATGATTGTGGCATTCTTAACAATCATCCTCCTGCTGGAGTTAGGACAGATGAGAAATTTGGCTAATTTCCTGCTCTTTTGAGCTTACATCTCAAAAATGTGAATGATCTATGTGCTTCTGTTTGAGGAGTTATTTTGTCATATCAGTTGCTCTTGGTTCATAAACCAGAGTTGGAACTAGTGATGTTCACTGGTTGGGAAGATGAAGTCAGTACATGAATATGTCTGCAAAAAGTCTGTGCATGTGGCTTTTGAGTGTCTGGAAGAGCATTTACCTCTCCATATATATATATATATATATATATATATATATATATATGATCCTCACAAGATCCTACTTCTTTTCATAAAGTTACCATGTCGTCCCGGTTTCCTGAAATGGAAGGGTAAGGATGAAATGCTGGGACGAAGGTGTGTTGCAAGAACCATTAAGAATTTGTAGTTTGTATTGGTTAATGCTAGCCATCTTCCTGAGATAAAAATCTCTGAAAGGCACACTCAGATTCTCTGGTTTCTGGACTAATGTGAGGTTTTGGATTGTCGGTTATTAAGGCCTTACTCCCCGGGTATTTCAAGTTTTTCTTATGCTCAGGATGGTTGATGGCTGAACATCAGTTCTTGCAACAATGATTTTAAAGTGCTGATCTAAAGACCCAGGACCATCACTAACTGAGGTTCTAGTGATTTAAGATAAGATACAATAAAGCCTGGGGTACTTTTCCAAAATTTACATGGACAAAATTTGAGATGCCTATGAAATATCCGGATCAATAAATTATTATCCATAATATACTTGGATAAATATACAAAATGATAAAATTTCCAATACTATTCTCACTTTCCCTCATCACAGCAGCCTAGAGACAGACGTGCAAACTTAAAAATCAGTAGTTATTCTCTTGTTCTTAGCACATTTAAAAAAGTTATCCTTAAGTAGTTTTTCGATGGAGTTGCCATTCAACAAAGCATTTATGAATACAATGCATCTTGATCAGTGTTACCCCTTTCATCAATCTCCCCCTCCTTCCTAACCCTTCTCCTTCCCTTGGTTTCCATAATTTTGTTGGATATACCCTGAATTTTATAACTGCATTCTCTCCATCCCCCTCTTCCCCTCTCTCTTTAAGTATTATGTTTTTTAAATTGATAAGCCTCATTGGATTCTTTTTATTTTCATTTCTTTATTGTCAAAGTGATGTACAGAGGGGTTACAGTTTCATATGTAAGGCAGTGTGTACATTTCTTATCCGACTTATTACCTCCTCCCTCATTTTTCCCTGCCTCCCTTGGCCCACACATTGGATTCTATAAGCTAGGAAATATAGTGGAATAGAAATTAGGTAATAGCTTAGACTTTGTTTATGTAAAAATGACTATATGCTGTAGCTAACGCCATTTTCAGAAATTACTAAGGAAGTTTGCAGAGGGGAGGGGAGGTAAAGGCTGGAGAGTTTATAACCATAATTAATTGAGAGATCCAGGCAGTGTGTCTAAGATCACTGGACCATCAATCAACATGTATAACATCGGTGTAGAATTCTGACAGCTTTTATATTGCTTACAACTGTACTGTGTGAGGTTGTTACTTGTTATTTCTCTAGTAGGACTCACCTGGACATGCCCACTAGACATGACTAACAACAGGAAAATCCAGGATTTTTCATTTGGCACCATCATGTGATTCTGAACTTCAGGATCTCAAGAAAAAAATTCTTTAACGTGTGTGTGTGTGTGTGTGTGTGTGTGTGTGTGTGTGTGTGTGTGTGTTTCTTTTAGGACTATCATGTGTATTTATACCACATCATTTTTTTGGCCAAATTTAAATTCTTTCCAAATAATGCAATGTACTGTGGATTTAACATTTATCAATGCCTGCAATTTGAGCTACTGAGGAGGCTGACATCTGAAAATAGTGGTTCGAAGCCACAGGGCTCATGCCTGTAATTTGAGCTACAAAGGAGGCTGGGACCTGAGTGGTTACAAACCACAGGAAGCTCTAGGATTGTGCTTCGAAGCACAGACAGGAAAGTCTGTGAGCCTCTTATCTCCAATAAACTACCTTCCCAACCGCCCTCAACAAGCTGAAAGTGGAGCTGTGGTTCAAGTAGTAGAGTGCTAGCCTTGCGCAAAAGAAGCTCAGGGACAGCACCCAGGGCCGTAGTTCAAACACTAGGACTGCCGCAACCACAACACATTTATTAATGTATTGCTGTGAATTTGGTCGTTTGGAGCACAATATTCATGCCATCCACCATGTGGCAAGTCCCCAGTTCCCAGACACTTAAGAATTATTTGGCCTTAATTTTTTGTTTTTTTTGGGGGGGTGGATACTGGTCACTATCCCGTGGCAGCTTTAGGTTGCTGGAAGTATATGACCAGAGTTACCTAGGCCTCAGTAATTGTAACAATATTCATGCCATACTAATTATGTACCATTTCATTCATTAGTCATTATGTACATGTTTTACTTTATGTTAACATTTTAAAGACCCTATGAAGTAACTATTATTATCATTGTTATTGTTTTCATTTCCAATTTACAACTGAAGCATAAAGACGTTAAGTTATTGTCCAAAGACCCCGTGAGTGCTGGGAATGCTGAAGCCACATTGTTTGACTGAAGGACACAAATACTCAATTCATCGACTTAGTTCTTGCTATGGAAGTGCAGCCGTCACATAGGAAAGCCATTATTGCATTTCCAAGCTCCAACAAAACAAAACTAAGTATTTGTTTCTTTTCTTTTTGGTTTCTAGTTAAATCTTGTGTGATCTACTAAAGGTCAATATATTTAATGTAGACATTAGTGTTAGATTTGGGGAAGTACCTAACTTGGTAAGAAAAAAACAAAGCCAGAGGAGCTAAAGAAGCAAAACTTCTGAAGTATAAGAGATACATTTTTGAGAATGCACCTGTAGTTCTGATATCTCCTGTTTCTCCTCTTCCTTTCTCCTCATCCCTGGATTCTGATAAAGGTACAGAGAATTTCATGCACAAAGTGACAGAATTTAGTGCTATTCATTAAAGGCTAATCTGTTTTCTTACATTTTCCATTTTTATCAACTGTTCTTTAAAATAAAAAATTGTTTAATCAGATAAAAATAATATTACTCTTAAGTCTCATTCAACATTTCTATGATTTTCAAAGGTTAAAATTTCATTTTTAACGTCTACATTTAATTTTAACATTTTGTGAAATTTATTTAAATTCATACTAAATTTCATTGAATTTGTTTTTCAAGTATCATGGAAATATTTAAAGCTATTATTGAAACTTCCTGTTTTTCCTTTTATTTTCAAACTTCAAACAACCATGTTCCCCTTGTGGTGTTCAGTTGATGGGTGGGTTTGAAGTCTAGCCACCTTCAGTTCACCTTTATTGGTTTATTGGTTCCTAGAACACAGTATTTACAGATTTTCTTCTTTTTGGTTTTGGGGACAGTGGCCTTGCCAATATATAAATATTGGATTTCTTTTTAGCTATATCAATAACTACTGAATTCTAACTAAATTGAATGCAAATGAAGAAAAGAGATTTTGTTTCCTTATCTTTCTTAGTTCAGTGCTCTATTATAGTACTCTGTATCCTGCAACTTCCTTCTGTCTGAACACTAAAACATTTTCATTATATGCTGATAATTAACCTCCTCCTCCTTGGGGTAAACATTCCTATCTAATTGCGTTGGAAAATAACCACTTACAGCATGTTAATAGCCTTAGAGAACAGAAAATTCTACTTTAAAAGATGAACTTTATTTATACCACTGGCATTAAAAGCTAAAAAAATTTTACTTCAGTAATTCAATAATAGAAGACTAAGAAATTGTTTGGTTTTATGCCATTTCATTGGTATGGCATGTCCCAGAATGTGGTTCTTTTTAAAGTGTTCATTTGAATCTGTAGCATCTCTTCCTTCATCTCTTCTGACAACACTTTAAACCAATGTAATTATTTTAATTTGAGCTATTGTACAAACAAAATAAACAGAAAAAACCCAAACTAATTTCAAGAGATAATTATGATCCAATCAAAAGTTATGTGTTTCCTTATAGTGTAGTTGTGGGAAGGAAATTCCCATTCATCCCTTCTTGCATCTATCTGGGTATAAGGAAGTTGGTTCTCACCAATGGAACAAGAGGAAGAATGAATTCTGTAATTCCATTTTGATAGCTTGATGAACATAGCCACAAATTCCACCATCTTTTTTTTTTTTTTTTTGGTCATGGGACTTGAACTCAGGGCCTGGGCACTGTCCCTGAGCTTTTCAGCTTAAGACTAGTGCCTTACCACTTGAACCACAGCGGGTTTTGAACTGGGATCCTCAGATCTTAGCTTCCTGATTAGCTAGGATTACAGGTGTGAGCCACCTGGGCCTGGCCAAGTTCTACCATCTTGAAAGCCAGGTATTGGATGTAAAAGCCATTTGATGGAAAAGCCATTGGATAAAAAAGAGACCAAATTCCTATATCAATTTCAGCAGAAACTAATTAATCAGGAATACATATTTGGTATTTTGCATGAATAAGTAAAAAAATTACTGATTGAACATATTTTTAAATTAATTTTTGTCTTCTATTAGCAAAATACAACTCAAATGTGATACAATTAAAATATCATATATTTACACAGAACTTACTTTTTTTACCCTTCACACACAGACATGTACATAAATATGCACTATTTACAAACTTACTCTGACAGGCAATAAGAATAACAGGAAGCAAGGGAAGAGGTGACAGTGTTTAAAAAGAAATGTACTCATTTCCTTACCTATATAACTGTAACCCCTCTGTGTATCACCTTTACAATAAAAAAGAACATACACAAAAATGAATATCAGGAACAAAAGTCATATTTTGTTGCTTTTATTGTTTTCTTTTTGTAGATCAAAATATGCTTGTACAATTTTACTTCTTTATACTACTCAATAATCCCCACTATCACTATGTAATTGAGAGGTAAGTAGTTTAACAGTCATACACAGAAAGAGCATCAAATTAATCAAGGAAACACATGTGAATAATTATAAATATTGAACAATAATTAAGGTATAAAGTTGATATCAATTTATTTATATATTTAGAGTAATAATTTTCAGGTTTTTCTTTATTTTATTTTTTTTTTTGGGCCAGTGCTGGGCCTTGGACTCAGGGCCTGAGCACTGTCCCTGGCTTCTTTTTGCTCAAGGCTAGCACTCTGCCACTTGAGCCACAGAGCCACTTCCAGCTTTTTCTATATACGTGGTGCTGAGGAATCGAACCCAGGGCTTCGTATATATGAGGTGGAGCACTCTACCACTAGGCCATATTCCCAGTCCAATTTTCAGGTTTTTAACCTAGTAACAAGACCCTTTCCTTATTCTCCAAACTTCTTTTCAATGCTGAATTCTTTTTCTAGATTTGTTGTTGTCATTAGTAGCTAATATTTTCCAAAGTCTTGCTTCCTTGTTCTTTGCAAGCAATTCTTTTTACTCAGTTATAAGCACTGTAATGACTTCTAGTTCCCTTTCTCTGATTATGATTTCTGACTTCTGTTCTAATTATCATAATTATTTATAGAATATTTTCTCTTAAAATATCCATCATCATCTTAAGTTCAATGTGGAGGAAATATAGAGATATATATATAATAGCAAAACAAAATTTAGTTTCCTTTGTGTTTAAAGTTAAATTTTCTGTGGCATGACAACTATTAATTGAACAATGGCTAAAGTAAGTATATAGGTACTAGATATTCTTCTTTCTATTAATATTTTTTCTAAAAGGATTTGAAGACTGCACACTGAGTTTGAACCAAAATAAATTTGTTTGTATCCTGTTTTCATGCATATGGGTTAACAATGAATTCCTTCGTACTCTAATGGGAGCTGCAAATAGAAGGCTTTCAACCTTTACTTTCCCTCTGACATGGAAATGTGAAGCACCTCTTCACCAAGAAGACCTTTGTAAAAGCGTTGGCTAACCTAAGCCTCTTCTTCAGTTTTAATAGATCAAGAGCAGAGGAACAAGAGTGCAAACTTTGAAAACAAGCCTGTTGTAGCTTGTTATAAGAACTGATGAGCTAGCTAGCTAGAGGTCTATTTACCAGAGGATCCTGGAAAATTCTGTGAATCAGAAAGACATGCTTAAGCCTAATAGTTGTTTCCTCCACATATGACACCCAAGAGATCAGAAAATAGGTGCTACACCTTGCTTTTTCTACTTGTGTTAGGACTTCATGACAAAGAAAATGCCTAGTCACTCAGCTTTTGAGAGAATTTCTACTCCAGGGTAAATGGCTGCATTCAAGTATCATTTGAATTGACTTCTGCTCTGGTCCAGTCCTAGAGACTCAGTAGCAGATTTGTAGAGAAAGGTAGAAGACAAACTAAAGAGTCAAATGAAACTGGCTCTGACTCCAGACATATTAGAAACAGAATATGATGCTTCTAGGTTTTATGGCCTTGCCTATTTCATCCATATCGACACCCTTCAGACACATATAAGAGGAGAAACTGAGACTATAGCAATTGACGAGAAGTCAAGGTACAGACAGGAGATTTAGCAGTCATGGAGATGGTAGGGATTATGTTTGTGATTAGCTAAAAAAAAAAATAAGCTATTTCTAAATAGGGTTCTAGATGTCTTCATAATGCCTTTTTTCTTCTTTCATTGTTTTTATTATTTTATTATTTATATAGGCATTGTAATTGTCTTTAAGAGGTGTGCATTGTATTAAGAGAGTCAGAAGTACAAATCCATCTATTACACAACAGTGTAGATGTATTGGTAGATTCTTTAGTAAATCCAGAGGTAAGATACCTAACCCTTCATTCAAGCTTCTTGGATTAGGGTGGATGGGGGGTATTACAATGGTTGCTAAGGCCAAAAAGACTAGACAAAGACTGGATGTGCACAATCAACCTACACAATAACAGTAAGTAAATACAACGACTAGAGATGGAATGCAGTGAGTAAATGAAGCAACTGTTTGGCTACAGCTGGAAAAACAGGTTGAGATCACAGTTCACTCACATCATAAAATTGTGGTCTGACCAGTGCTTAAAAACTTAGGTAAGAAGTAGAGAAGTAAAATGCTTAGTTTTCTCCAGAGCTGGAATATTGCAAGGGAAACACACCCAAAAGGTGACCAGGCATAGAGAGACCTCAGGTACTGAACAGAAATTAAGTGCTGATTATGTATCAGGATAAAGAGAAGCTACTGTATATGCAAAAATGAATACTTAATTATACTTTCCTCAAATGGTTTAAAACTTAGTGAAAGAAGTCATATATTTGATTAAATAACCAAGTTGATTCAGAGAGCTGAAGCTTACTTACTCTCCTCTCCTGGTTCTTGAGGAGACAAAAAGTCTGCTACCTGTGTTTGACCTATTCATCTGTTAACTTATATCATGTAATTGGGAGTTCACTATAATTATGTAAGGTTTAAAATCTCCTTTTTTTGAATAATTATAAATGTATGCCAAAGCTTCTAAGATAGTAAAAAGAGATCTCATATACCCTTCACCTAACTTCTTCATTGTTACCATCTTACATAACCATTGCATGCTCATCCAAACTAAGACAACGATAGCAGAACAATACTACAAACTTTCATACTTGCCAGTTTTACTACTTTCCTGTCTTAGATATAATCAGGATGCCACATGATGTTTATTGCTGTGTCTCCTTGGTCTACTAAAAGTATAATCGTTTCTTGGTCTCATCTTTTTTGTTTTTTCCCTTATCACCTCTTGAGAATTGTGGGTGCATTTCAACCATAACCATAATCACTTTATTGGTACTTATTTTTCCTAATGTTATCTTGAGATCAGTGTTGATGTGTTCAGTTACACATAAGAGAAAACCCATAGTAGTCCTTGTGTAAACATGTATAAAAGTTTAGAAGTTAAGAACTGCACAGTTTTTAGACACCCTGAATTTACTCTCACCCTGATACTGTTAGGTCCTCTCCCTGAGGGCTCCATGTAGATGCCCCCACCTCATTAAGTCTCCACCCAGTTACCTGGGTAACCTGAAGACCTGGAGGCAGTTACCTCCCCTTTCCCTGAGGTCACCTCCTAATCCACCTGGCCACACCCCTTGCCCCTGCTCTAGATATAAGGCAGGGCTGGGTGGGGCTCTCTCTCTCTCCCTTCTCTCCAGCCATGGATCATCTTGGCCACAGGCCAGCAGATCGGTAATAAACTTTCTCTCCTGCCTGAATACTGCGTGGTGTTCTCCTTTACTGGCTACCTACTTTAAAAACCTAATATATATGGTGTTGAGAAAAAGAGACCTCAAGAATGGGGTGACTGAGTACAGAGGGGGAGAAGACTGCAAACTTGCTCCCAGGGACTGGAGAAAATAAAAAAAAAAAGTTGGAATCCATCAGTGTTTTCTATTAGTCATCTTAAACTGCAAGGATGTCGGTTAAACATCACAATTACACATGCCAAAGGAGAAGCCATGTTGTCAAAATGCCCACTTAACCCACCCAAACATCTCAAACCCACCCTTTGCTGACCTTCTATAACCCCCTTTTTTTTTAAAGTTTTTTTTTCTTTCTTTTTTTTTTAAACAAGAGAAAGTAGACAGATACATTTTGGTAATGCTGTCTGTATTCACATAGACACAGTGTAATCTCTGAGCCCAATATACAGAGAAAGGAGGAGAAAAGCTAGAATCTATGCACTACTACACAGGGGCTGGGCCTCAGCAGAGCCATGTCTTCAAGGTCTCTGATTGTCCAAGGTTATCACTGAAGCCTTAAAAAACAGCAGCCACGAAGGATCTTCCTGTCATGTCTTCAAGTGGTTTCCATTCTGGAAGTCCTGTTCACTAATGATGATGCTACCTCAGTGGCTGGAACCTAGTCACTGGGGCGTACTGAACACAGGGGATGCTGGGAACTGTAGATTTTTCAGTTGACATTTCCAGGCAAGATTATAATTTCTTACTAAGGAAGAAGGGAAGGAAGAAAGGAAGGAATGAAGGGAGGGGAGAAAGAAGGGAAGAAAGAAAGAAAGAAGGAAAGAAAGAAAGGAAGAAAAGGAAGGAAGGAAGAAAGAACATAGTAGGCAATTGGCAGAATCTCCTTTTCCCACATAAGGGTAAGTGAACAGATAAGTAAATGGTTTGGTAAATGTCTTTATGAAGAAACAGAAAAACAGTTCTGTGAGAACCCTGAATGGGAAGAGGGACATTTATAGACTATTGTACTTCTGGGGACCCGAGACAGACACTAATCATTTGCTGATACTCCAAAGCCTGTAATTGGACTCTTTAGGCCTTTTCGTTCAGGTTACTAGATACTTTTGTTATTGGCTCTCTACAAAATTGTAAATGGGCCAAAGGGAGTATAAATATAAATATTCTTGATTTGAATCATTATACTTTCTAGAAAATGTCACTAAATTTTGGAACTTATTTATTTGCTTACTTGTACGGCAAACAGACTGATGGCGGGCTAGCAGGAAAAGGGCCAGGTGAATAAAATACTGAGCTTTGTAATCAGGTTGTTAAGCATTACTTCTCAAGGAAGAATTACAGGGAATTAGAGAGCAGCTGGAGTTGCTTAGGAACCAAGCTTCCCTGTCAGGTGGTTACTAAGACCATGCCTCATTATAAAATAGGAGGTATGTGTGTTCTGGGAGCTCATATTTTCTTATTGTTGTCAATGAAAGAGCCCTATGGAAAGAAAATTGTAAATCTTGGTTGATTGGCCATGTGTTAAAATATCTGGATTTCTACTTACAGCATTGAGTGAAATATATGGGCCTAAAACATAAAGATGATTTTAAGGGAATTTATAATTGTCATGATCCCTAAAGTAAGCCTGGCTCAGTTTTAATTTGGAGAATAGTTATTTTTTAAAAATTTAGTGATTGGGATTGGGGATTTAGCTCACTGGAAGAGAACTTGCCTGGCAAGTACAGGGCCCTTAGTTTAGTCTTCAGCTCTGGAGAAAAAAGTAAGCCATAAAAATTTAGTGATTGTACCATATATAATTTCTCAAATGATGAAAAAATAATAAGTACTGACAAGTGATTTACTCAAAACCTTGGAGGGAACATATCCCCTTCCAATGACAAATAAAAAGCCCATAGTTACCTAAGCAATTTTGAGTAATTGTTCTTAGGAATAAAAATAATAATAAAAAGACTCATTTCTTAGGATGAAACAAAACTAAGTGTGTTTATGTATTCATTTTTCTTTTGTTCTTTTTGGTTGGTTGTGGAGCTTGAACTCCAGGACCTGGGTGCTGTTTCTGATCTCTTTTGGTCAAGGCTAGTAGTGTTCTACTACCGTGAGCCACAGCCCCACTTCCCTTTTTTCTTTCTTTCTTTTTTTTTTTTTTTTGTTTGAGTGATTAATTGGAGATGAGTTTCATGGAGACTTTTATGCCCTGGCTGGCTTCGAACCATGATCCTCAGATCTGAGCCTCCTGAGTAGCTAGGATTACAGGAGTGAGCCACCGATACATGGCTCAGTTTTCAATGTAACAAGTTAGTTGTAGTGACTTGACTTGAAAGGTTTATGTGCCATTAATTTTGCATTGTTTAATGAGAATTTTCTGCGGACATTTCTCTTTTTATTTATTTAATTTTTTTGGTGCCAGGACTGGGGCTTGAACTCAGGGTATGTGCATTGTCCCTTGAGCTTCTTCTGCTCAAGGGTAGCACTTTACCACTTGAGCCAAGTTCTACTCTCTGCTGCTTTTTGGTAGTTTCTTGTAGATGAACTAGTGCTTGGGCTGGCTTCAAACCCTGATCCTCAGATCTCAGTCCCCTGAGTAGTTGGGATTATAGGCATGAGGCAGCAGGGCTGGGCCTGTGGACCTTTCTTATGCTTCAGAGGTAGGGTATTTGTTTCTGACAAGTGCTGTTCGGATATTTGTAACATCATTCACAGGCCATACAAAATTATCAATATGGGCAGGTGGGCTACCTTGTATACCACCTTATATCCTATGGGCTGAACTCCCTGCTAGATGGAAAAAATCTTCCAACCACTGGCTTTGCTGGCTACTGAAAATAGGAAAATGTCCTTGATCAATGGTTCTCATCTGGGGGGTAATGTTGTACCCCAGAACCATTTGACAATATTGGGAAACACTTTTGGTTGCCACACTGGGAGCAAGGTGCTATCTCCTCCCTACTCAATAGGGGACAGAGGTTCTTTAAAACAGCATATATAATACATAGGACCCTCCCCTCCCCAGCCCCCAGCAAAGAATTGCATTGCTCAAAATATCCACAGGGCTGAGGTTGAGAGAGTGCAGAGTTCCTCCTGGAATATTAAGTCTATACTGACCTTGTGAACGGTAGAAAAATGACCTCTTGAATCTAAGCTAAGGATCCAGACTAATCTTTGCCTCAATTTCTTCTATCAAATGTAATGAAGTACCTATTATAAGGGGCTAGTGAAACTGAAATGAGATGAGAAATAGGAAGATGCCTTGAAAAAAACTTCAGGAAGTTACAAAAATTATTATTTGTGTAATGGTGACAGCTCTCTGGTGGGCCACACCAACTTTCTGGCTGAGTTTCTCTCTGCCTTACTCAACTTTGCTAACAACCAGCAATTCATTTTAGTCACTTGTGACACTGTAGGACAAATGATCTCACTGAGAGAATTTGCTTGGAGTGATTTTCTTCATACCATTTACTTACATTCAATTACTTCACTTGTAGTTACTTTCTATCCCCTATGTTGACATAGTATTTGAACGTTCCTGAAAAAAAAAATTAAAATTGGGCTAGTTTTTGATTGGTTAAAACTACCTTAGATGCCATCATTTACTTATGATCATCTTGTAAACTGAATCTATATAACTTTGAACTTGGTATAAAGAGAATACACTAACTGGCACCTTGGGCATGGGCAATGACTAATCTCAAGAGACATTGAATGGGGTTAAATATTTTAGAAACGAATATAGGCAAGTATTTCATAACTAGACTTTATGTTAATCAGTTTTCCATTATTGTGACAAAATATCTGATATAAGTAACTTATAAAAATAAAAAAAAGGATTTATTTTGCCTCAGTCAGTGTTCCCGTTCTCATTGCTTTGGGCAAGAAGTGAGGTGGATAATCACAGCAATAGTGAGTGGCAGAGATGCCAGGCCCTTAGAGGCCACCAGGAAGGAGGGAGAGGGAGGAAGAGGGAGACAGAGGGGAAAATGGAGGAGTAGGTGGATGGGGGGGAGGAAAGGAAGGGGAAGAAGAGGGGAAGGAAGAAGAAGGAGGAGGAGGATGGGGACGGGGAGGAAGTGGGGGGGTGTCCAGAAATAGTCTCCCTACAGAACATCTTCTTCAAAGGCCTCACTAGGCTCACTTCCGGAGAGCCCTTTCAGCTATGCAATTCAGTCACCTCGCCATGGCACCATTAGCTGGGGCCAAACTTTTAACCCAGGAGCCTTTGGGGGCATTCTGCATCCAATTCATAACAGATCTCTGCCAAAAATATGTTGAAGGTAATGTGAGTGGAACTCAGGCAAACTACCTTTCAGTGGTTGGGTACTTAAAAAAACAGTATGAAGCCTTCCTAGAATGGTTCTGTAGCCAGTAGCCAAATTGCAAAGCTGTATTTTAAGAATTAAGAGAGATCAACCAGAAAATATTGCTAGGATTATGCATAAAAAATGAATGTCTTGCACATGGAGAAGAGCATAGTTGTTGAAGGGCCTTAATTTGCACATATTAAAACCGTGTTTAAAAAGGGCATGCTACTTTCTATTATGTTGGGGGAGTGTCCTATAGTTATATTTTGTTGGAAACATGTTAATTCTCAAGAAAAACATAACACAGGTAAAAGAAAATTTTCCTTCTTACCTGATAATTCCATAACCACACAGAAATTACGTAGTAGGAAGTACCTGTCTTTCTTCAGAATTCTAGAAAGGACTCCTAAGCATATATCATTTCTCTCTTTTCTGCCTTGGGTAAGATTGTATGTGCTAGCTATAGTTATGCTTAAGTACAGTATTTTCATTATTTATAATACCTTGTCTTTTGATGTCCCCTGAGTAAGAAATCTAGGTTATGCTTTACCATTTAAACTGTTGCTGAATCTTTTTTGCATATAACTAGGAGTACAAACTTAAATGATAACAGAAATGATCATTCTTGACATCCTAGGGAAAAATAGCCAATCAACATGGCATAGCATACATGGGGAATACATATGAGTATAAGGAATATAAATTTAATAAGGGTAAGCATTTTTTATTTCTTTATCTACAAACATTTATTCATCTGTTTTCTTCCTCTTTTTTCAATAAAAGAAATGCAATTAAAAATTTCCTCAGTATGAGGAATTTCCTCAGGATGAGATTGGGGAGAGGAGGCAGTAAACTGGCGTTCAAGTTTGGAAATTGTGAACCACGTTCCTCTTGGAGCCCATAAAATGCTGGCTTCCTGAATCAAAGCAGAGATAACCGTTTTAGGCACATAATCAAACAACTGGTAAGTTTGCTTTGTGGTAGGCAATAGACTTAGTGAAATTGTGTCACCAAGCATTCCTCAACAATTACCAGAATTTAAAAGGCTCTTTAATTCAGACTGAAAGGTAGTATTACTGATGAAACTTAGGGGTTCCAGTTCTCCATCTCAGTTGTCAGTACTGCTGGGTATTTGCATTGTTCTCATGGTGCCACGCCTACTTCTGATGGCCAGTGAGTATTAATACCAAGTACTGTCAACTGCTTCTTAATTTTCACCAGGAACATTTATAATTCTCCGCTTCATGTACTTTCTAATTCTTCATTCTCAATGATGGGAGAGAAAATTAATTGCTCTGGGATTGTGGAATGTTGCTTCGACACATCATTCCTCTTCTGTTAAATAATGATTTCATCAGTGAAAATGGAGGCCCCCTGAGCGTCTCCTGTTGTCTTGGTATCCTACAATCTTTTTAGAAATGCCAAAGCTCAGCAAAGGTAATGATTTTAAGTTCAGTTCTGGGATTTAGATGCGATTTACTTACAAGCCTTCCTAAATATGGCATTTGGGTCTACTTAAAATTCCCTTTTGTCTGTCTGTGTAACTCAGCCAAAGATGTCACTTTGATTTCTGTTCTGCACATTCCTGGGGGGGCATCAGGTCTCATTTGTCTGAAAAAGAGAGGTGGTAGCCCATTTGAAGTCCCAGCTGACTTATGGTTCTTTCTTGACCTTTGCTACTAATATCTGGCAAAAATAAAACCAGATATATCCATCACTGTCTAAATTTTATAAACTACTGACTGATTTTTTGAAGGATTATAATACCTATTTTATTGGTCTGTTGTACTACAGGAGGGGAGTTACAGAGTGTCAAAAAAAAAAAAAAAAGAAAACCAAGGATAGATAGCATCATACAGATTAGCTGGTAATAAAACACTGCAATTAATTATTAGTCATTAAATATAAGTGAGCAGAAAGCATACCAAGGAGAGAATCAAAGGCATTTCAACCCTTAGAACTCCTTTGGCACATACCATATTTAATGCTCTGTAAAGTGTTGAATGAACTGGGTTTCTTAAATTGTATTAAGCCAAATACTTCTTAGTGCTCTTATTTAAAATTTCAACTTCCAAAAAGAGACTGTACCCATCACTATTCATGTCATCCATGGTTTATTCTCTTCCTCTTTATTTCTCTTCATACCCCAAAAGTTTTTAGATCTTGGTGCACTGCCATTCTCTGTAACACAATTCCTGCCTTAGCCCTTGTCTTCCTGACCTGTGACCCGCTTGGAAGAAGTCTTTCCACATCCTACTCAGGACACTGGCCATTCCTAGTTTTCTTTCTGAAGCAACTTTTCTCAAGGGTCTCGTGAATTTCTCTCATCTCTCCAACTCCTGCTTGCCGGGGGTACTTTAGGAAGCAGTAATGGATTTGTTTTTGTCTGTCTGTATTCTCTGTTTATAAACTCATTTAGACTTTTCTTTGTAAATAAACTTGGATGTTGCTGTTTTTCAGACTTAGAAGTTAAGCTCATAAACCTTACTGGAATTCCATACTTATACCGCCAGTGCCTGTTTTGCATCACCATTTGGAATTCTAGGGAGTCTTTCTGATGTCATATGTCACAAAATTATCCCAAACCTCTCCAAATCTACTTTTCTCAAAGCTTTCCACCTCTCAGCAAGTGCCAATTCTGATCATCCACGATTTCCAACCAAATCTGTTATAGCTAATCTTGATCCTCTTCTTTCTTTCCTTATGAGTGTTTATCCGATCCATCAGCAAATTCTAGTAACTCAGCATTGAACACATGCATATACATATATATTTGAAAAAATATTTGACTACTGAAAAATTCCTTCAAACCACTAAAATCGAGTCCATGATAGCCTGTTTGTTGGATGGCTGTCCCAGCTTCCTCCCTGGTCTTCTTGTGTCTGAACTTGTCTCATTCCATCTATTTTCAATAAAGTCATAAACAATACCATCCAACTTCAGGGTAAAAGGAAACTCATCACAATGACTTTAGAATGACTGTGACATAGTCACATTTGGTCACTTTTGAGCATAAACTATGAACAAGTAATAATTATGAAGGAATAATGAACAAAAACTTGGAATTTTCCTAGGAAAGCCAGGATATTTACTCACCATATCTCACTTTATCAAGAAGTCTCTATAACAAAAGACCCTCATTTTCATCTTTTTTCTATATCCTGCTATTATTTTTTCATTTTAATCATTGTACATAATCTACTCTATCCTCCCCTTTATCCTCCCTGCCATATCCTTTTTTTTTTAACTTATAGAGTCTTCAACTTTAAGTGGAATAAAAGTTCCATGAAGACAACTTTTTGTTTTTAGTGTTCTGCTCATAGTGCCTAACACAGTGTTTAATAAATATTGAATGTGATTCATTGAGGTTTTCTTTACTGTTTCAATTCAACAAATATTCATTGAATATTTTCAAAGGTACAAATTCTATGTTAGAGTATTTTCCCCCATTTTTTCCAATATAAAACCTTAAAAAATTAGACACAAAATCTCTTTATTCAAATGATCTTATTGCTTGTCAGGCATTGGTATGGTTGTGAGATATTAGAAACGACATAGTCACAGCCCGTTGTTTTCAGACACGGGCGGGGGGGAGGGCGAAGCAGATGTTTGCACATCTTCACAGTGTGCATACTACAGCTCTTCTGGAGTGGAATGTTAGGGGTGTGGTACTTATTGTGCTTATAGTAAAGTGAGCAGTGTGTTTTCTCAACAGCGCATACGTATTGAGTCTTCATGTGTCTTTTATGTGGATTAAGTAATGAAATCTCAACAAATATTCTCAGCTGTTGACAGTTTTATGATGTCCATTTCATAGGACCAAGGCATAGAAGAATTAGCCACAAAAGGCAAGATAATGCAAGATAAAGCATATAGCCTGAACTTGAGTCTTCGCAGAGCTACCTTAAGAGATTTGGTATGTGACCATGGAGCTGTATTGGCTCATACAAAGGCCTCTCTGAAACAATCCCAGTTTATACCTGTGGTCCAGATACACTAATTAGAATTTACTCTTTTTTTTTTTTTTTTTTTTGCCAGTCCTGGGCCTTGGACTCAGGGCTAGCACTCTACCACTTGAGCCACAGCGCCACTTCTGTCCGTTTCCTATATATGTGATGCTGGGGAATTGAACCCAGGGCCTCATGTATACGAGGCAAGCTCTCTTGTCACTAGGCCATATCCCCAGCCCCTAGAATTTACTCTTGATCTCCAAAATATTTGTTCGGTTGTAAACTCATGTGGCCTCCATCCTCATATGTCATAAGTATTTATGTTGTATTCTGAAGAATTTACCTTTCTGCCTATGCTTTGCCTTTTTGTTAAAAGAATCGAATCATATTAAATGTTTAATAAGATATGGATAATTAAGACCAAATATATAACTTCTACATAACAATGCACTTTTTGTGTTTTGTGCATGTGCTTGTATTTATGGAAGAGCTTATAATGAATGAGGGTGGCAAAAGATGAAGGCAGAACATCTGACCAATGGCTTGAATGCCCCCGGAGATGCCATCGGCTAGCAGCCCATCGGACAGATGTTGGGGCTCCCCGTCTGTGATTGCATAGCATAAGCATGAGATATATTGAGTATAAGATCCAGCAGTATATTTTAGCTAGTAGACATATTCTAAAACATACACACAGAGAGAAATTAATGTGATGGTGATGAAGCTCAAATAGAATTAACTACATAATCTCCTTTTTATTTGAGATTTCTTCCTTTTTCCCTATTGGGATTTGGACTCCAGGCCTTGTAATTTGCTAGGCAGGTGCTCTTTCACTTAAGAATTAGTACTTTTGAAATAAGATCTAGTGTCCCCCCCCACCCAGGGCTGGATCATGACCCTCCCTTTTCATTCCTGTAGAGTGGCTGGGATGATGGGCGCATGCCACCAGGCCCAGCTTTATTGCTTGTGATAAGGCTGAGCTAGCATTGTATTTCACCTGGGCTGCTCGGGAACTGCAATCTTCTGGACTTTTGTCTCTCAAGTAGCTGGACGTAATAAGCATGAGATATTGCGCCCAACTATTTGTGATTTATGAATGGAATCAGAAATGAGAACCCTTTTTTCTCAGTGATATAAAAATAGATTAGTATGAGTGTTATGATCAAATATCTCACTAGTTTTTAACTCTTAGATTACCGTGTTTTATTCAGAGATTTGAAAATCTGGTATACTTTATTTTGATATTCCTGTTAAATTTCTGTCATTTATTTAAAAAAAAAGAAAAACCCTCACAGAGATAACCTGATGGCTAACATTGGTGGCTGATACCTCAACCCTATTACTCAAATTGAAGACAGAAATGTTTAAAACAGTCATTAAAAACATTTTCAAAATGTATTTATTTCTTTATTGACAAAGTAATGTTCAGAGAGATCACAGTTTCATATGTAAGGCAGTGCATACATTTCTTATCCAACTTGTTACCTCCTCCTTCAAGTCCCCCATATCCCTTCCTCATTTCCCTCCCCACCCCCCGTGAGTTGTACAGCTGGTTTACAGCATATACTTTTTTAAGTATTGATGTCGCATTGGTTTGTCTTTTATCCATTGTCTCTCCATTTTGATATTCCCCTTCTTTACGTAGTTGTTCAAAGGAGTTGCCATTAAACAAATAGTGTACGAATATAATGAATCTTAATGTCACAACTTTCATCTTGAAAACTTCTTTTATCATTTTAAAACGTAATTTCATTATCATTAAAACTTCACCTTCACATTGAGTGGAATCTTTTACCATTTAAGCCATTAAAATAAGACATATTGTTTATACATGCTTATGTACAGATATTTTCATAAAGGATTGACAATGTGTATACAATGTGTGATGGACAAAAGGTCAACAAGCTCCTTCATCACCTCAACATTAAATATTCTCTGTGTTGTAAACTTTCATATTCTTTCCAGTTATTTCTGTATATGTCATAAATGATTTAAACTCATAGTTGGCCTGTTGTGCTATAGAATATCAGACCTGGATTCTTCCATCTGTTCCACTGCCTCTTAGCTAATTTCTTTTGTCCCTCCTCCCTCTGCTCCTCCACTTTCTAGTAGCCATCCATCTACCCTTTTCTATGATATTGACTTCTTGGTTTCTACTAATGAGTGAGAATATGTGCCATCTAGCTTCTTTCATTATTATGGCATTCATATAATGTACTACTGCAAGTGACAGAATTCATTCTTCTTTTTGAATGGGGCTTGAACTCAGGGCCTAGCCACTCTTCTTTAGTGTTTTTGCTCAAAGCGGGCCTTCTTCCTCTTGAACCACACCTCAACTTCCCGATCTACTTCCTAATTTTTGCTGATTAATTGAAGATAAGAGTCTCATGAACTATCCTTCCTGGGCTGGCTTTAAATCTTGATTCTCAATCCTCACAAATCACAGCTTTCTGAGTAGCTAGGGTTACAAGTGTCAACTACTGGCACCCATTTAAGGTGGGAATATTCTATTATACACACAAAGAAAAATTTTTCATTATCCAACTCATCCATTTCTGGACACCATGATTGATTTTATATTTTGGCTTTTGTTTGTGAATAGTCCTGCAATTCACATGGGATTATAGATATCACATGAATTCAATGACTTTATTTCCTTTTGATACATAACAACTAGTGGAATTCATGGATCATATGGTAGTTCTTTTTAGATTTTTCAAGAATTTCCTGGGGTTGGAGGTGTGGATTAGTTACTAGAGTGCCAGCCAATGAGTGCAAGCATCAAGTACCAAGTTCGAGTCCTGGTTTTGGGATCAAAAATGGATAAATAAATAAAAAGAAAAGTAATAGCCATAAGGCTATACTAAAATATATTCCCAGGGACAGTGCATTCTTTGTATATAAACCAACATTGGTTGTGGGTTCAAACCATGGATATTAGCTTGAAAAAATGCATGCTCTCCAACAATGCTAGTTGGGCTTTGCTGGTAGCAATCTTGGTCCTAATGCAGTTGGATGTAGAGGCTATTCCAAGGTCCTGTGCTAGGACATAAGGGGATGATTTGTGGACATGACTGGGACCTCACACACATATCCCTTGAGATGAATGTGGCTGGAGCTGGAGGACACAGGTGGGACCTGTTCTAGGTCTTCTGGATGAGCTCTGTGATGCTAGGGCTTGTGGCACAGATGCCAAGGGGACTCTCTTTAGATGCATTGGCTGAGCACTGAGAACCCAGCCAAGGGCTACTGAAGAGACTTTCCCTGTCTATGAAGTGAGTATGGATGACACTGGAAACTGTGGCACTGGAAAATACATATTGGGCCTGCAGGATGCAGAATTTGAATGGTTGTCATGAATTATTTTTCCTTTTGACACTATTGTTAAATAATTGTACAAAGGGTTGTCATTTAACCAAGCAACGTATGAATATATTATATCTTTGTCAATGTCATCCCTTTCAACATTCTCAAGCATTCCTTTCCCACCCCTTCCCTCACTCTTAATTTTGTAGGATACACATTGAATTCTTGTCTGCATTTCCCACGCCCTTTTCTCCCCTTCATCCTTTCCGTTTCCCCTTGACCTCACCCCACCCCTTGTGAGAACCTGCTTCCTGGTGTTTTATTTGGCTCAACTCTGATTTTGGCTTTCTAAGGAATTATACTATTTGAACACGGCATCTCAAGAAACAAGCCAATAAGTCTGTAATTGATATGTTTTTATAAGGGAAAAATACAGCACTCACTCTCTCTTTTAATATGACTTTGTTGTTGTTTTAGAGGTGATATACAGCAGGCCTACCTTTACACGGGTCAGGTAATAAGTACATTTCTTTCTTTTTGCATAGTGCCATCTGCTCCCTCGTTCTCTCCTAGACCCTCCCTCCCACCTGGGCCCGTGAGTTGCATGGTTCACTTCCATCATTGTTCAGTGAAGTCACTGGACTCCACTGCTGCACTTTTCACCCACTTTCCATGGATTCTGTGCCCTCCCCACCTTGCCCCAATGTAGTACTCACTCTTAATTCAACAGTTCTTTAATATTTGATGCAAAATTTGGGACAGTTCTGGGCCATAAGACAATTGTCTTGCTCACTCCTTATGTCATTACTGAAGTGTAGTAACTTGTATTTATGTTTTAAAGGCCTTTTAAAATTGAATTCTACCAAGAACTTGAGAACATTCTGTTGGCTTCTAGAGTCTAGTTGATTGCAGTAGTTTGTGAATTATGAAATGACTGGTTTAAAAGTATGCCCTAGTTCTGTAAATTTGTCTTAAAATCTTTCCTTGATTTGGAATCCCTGTGTCATTATTATAGCAATATAAACTTTTAAAAGTCACTGAAAGTGTACAAAATACACTTTCTAAGCACACATCTTTTAGTATACACCATTCATTCCATGATGGACAAATGTTCTTTTAGAACATAATATAGTAAGTAGTTTGTTAAATCATACTAGGACAATGTATACCCTCTGCAGGGCCCAGTGGTTCACATCTGTAATTCTACCTACCTGAGAAGCTAAGATTAGTAAGTAACATTGCTGTTGGTGGCTAGCCTGAGCAAAAAGATTGCAGGCACAGTGACATTCACCTGTCATCTGTTCATGTGGAAATTACAAGTAGGAAGATCACAGTTTGGGCCAATCCAAACAAAAAGGAAAACTTTCCTATTAGAAAAACAACAAAAGCTTGCCAGATTACAGGATCATGCCTACAATCCTAGCTATTCAGGAGGATGAGATCTGTAGATCATGGTTCAAAGCCAGCCCCCAGGATTGCTTGTGCCCAGAGGAAAGACCATGTGATACTGGAAAGTACATGGCGCAAAGGATCAATGTGCAAGGCAAGGTGAGAGGCCCCAGGAGAACTCATGCCTACACACTCCTTGTGCTTGACTAGCAATCTCTAGAAATGTGAGCAAATAACTTTCTGTCGAATAATACCACGTGTGGTATTTTTTTGAGGTAGTTCCAGAACACTAATTCAGATATCACATCTGGGAGGACAGATAAGGAGTTGTAAAGCCTTGGCTTACCAAGTTAAGGATGCTGGTCTTGTCAGGTGTGTGATCATCTTGGAAGAAGATCTTGCCTTTCCCCTCCTCCCTTTTTCTTCTCTTGTGTGTTATTCACCTAACAATCAAGGCTTAACCAAACCAAGTCCTATGTCCATGGAAGAAGACGTCAGAGGCCCTTAAACATAATAGTTCAAAGCCAGAGAATCTAAGTTACAGAAACTCCTGTTCAAATCGTGGGTACCAGATAACTGGCAGTCTTATGAACTGACCCTCAACCAACTTGATCCCTTGTGATTTTTTTTGTTATTAATGCAAACATCCCTCAACATTCTAACTTATGAAGTCTCTGGTTTGGCTCAGAAATAAAGATAAATGGGAAATTCAGAAGCTCAGTTTCTGGATTGTATGTCTTGATTATTCTTTCAAAACTCTAAGTACTCTGCCGTGTGTTTTCTCCATGACATACTTCTGAGGTTACTGATCACTTCAGAGAATATGGCAAAACTGAGAATCAAAGTATGTATCACATTGCCCATGGTGAAGGACTGTAAGATAAATGAGAGATAATATAAAACTGCCTAGGTTCACTCAAATGGAGTAATTTCACCAAGGCGTTGTGTATAATGCAAGGATTAAGGTGAATCATATTTGTAAATCTTTGAGCTCCATTTCTTTTTTTTTTTTTTTTCATCTTATTTATCTTTATTAATGTATACTAAGTCATACACGGGAAGTAGTTTCATCATCGCATTTCCATTCATTCATATAATGTGCTTGGATCAAATTTTCCCTCTATTACTTTATCCCTGTTCTCTCTTCTTTCATTCTTCTTCTCCTTCTAACTTCCTAGAACATCTCCATGGCCTTTGCTTTGTGAATCATCATTTCCAGGTGATTGTGTACCGCTTGAAGGAGTGGTGATTGTGACACACTCTGTGGAGATCAGCCAAATGTGGCTCCATTGTGCCACTTGGGATAGAAATCCTGGACACAGAATTCGAGTTATCTTCATGCACTGTGTTTTGAAGTTTCATCAGTTTATTTCCGGGAGTAGTGGTAGTAGAGGAGACCACAACGTGCCACCTCCCTCTATGCTATTTTACCATAGCAATTACTTTAGGTTGATTATTTTGAGAAGTCACACAGTTCTGAAGACAGAATTCAAGTTTCCTTCCTGAGGGAAATTTCCATCTATGAAGGAAATGTCCAGCCATAATGGTGTCTCTATACCAAGAAGATTAGGATGACTTTGAGCTCCATTTCTTATGGCATATAGCAGGAGTTTAATTCATGAATTAAGAGCTTAACAAAGGAAACAGCCTCTATTTTGTTGCCAAACCATTTGTCCATCAGTAATAAGCATGTGACTGCATGAAGGTCATTTCAATAAGATGGCCATCTAGCTGGGGCATATAATGCTGTGCTTGTCAGCTGTTTGGCCGGAGGTACAGATGGGGACTTATTACATAGATTCTTTTCTTACATTAATCTTTAAATCTTTTCTTAACCAAATATCTGTCAAGATTTTAGCTAGGATTCATCTTTTTTAATACAAAGAAGCAATTTCCTTTTAACATTTACAAAGAAGCTCATATTTTTATTAAAATAGAAAGGACAGATGAATAGTTTTCTTAGATTCAGCTTCAAATTGTGGACATTATAAGAAATTTTGTCACTTTTGCTTAGGAAAGCTGAGAATTTTATTTTTATTTTTGGCCAGTCCTGGGGCTTGGACTCGGGGCCTGAGCACTGTCCCTGGCTTCTTTTTGCTCAAGGCTAGCACTCTGCCACTTGAGCCACAGTGCCACTTCTGGCTGTTTTCTGTATATGTGGTGCTGGGGAATTGAACCCAGGGCCTCATGTATATGAGGCAAGCACTCTTGCCACTAGGCCATATCCCCAGCCCAGGAACGAGAATTTTTAAGAGAATATTTGTGATTTGATAAGGTTGAGTGACAACTGGATTAACTGCCTTAGACAAGAACATGAAATTCTTTCTTGCTCATGAGTGCATGTATGATTTAAGCTACATGTCTAAAGACATCTTTTTCATTTAATAAATTGACTCTTTTTTTCTTCATTATTAGCATTTACTGATGACTTTCAGGTGCAACTGGGAATCTTAGAAGAAAATGCATAATAAGTTAACTTACAGAAAATTTGGGCCTACCCGAAGATCTCAACTATTTAAATAAATGTAAACTGAGAAAGTCAGTCAAAAGGAGATCTGCTGGGCTGCATGATTGTCTTCAGTGTTTGGAAACATTGTCAATGGACTGAGTTGAAAGCAGGAGACTGATACCATTACAACTCAATTTGTAAACAATGATTGATCTCTCTCTTTTCCAAAACTGTCATTTAAGCAGGAAAATGTGTCTTTAGCTATTACCATACCCTTCAGAAATCACAACAGCTGTTTTGCCAGCAGTGAGGATTCTTTTTCTGTAGTGCTAGTAGCATCCGATTTCTTTCTTTCTTTTTTTTTTTCTGATTTGAAAAAGAACAGCTGTTCTGATGTTTGGGGAATATTCCCATATGTTCTGAGTGGGAAAAATGAAATGAAGCCAAACTGACTTTTGATTTCAGGAAAGAAACAAAGCTTTTCAAAACTTTCTCAGCCACTAAATTTAGAATTAAGAGTATTAATTTCCTGGAGGGAATGTTTGCTTCTTTATGTAACTTAAAGGATTTTTTTTGTCTATTTTTTCCTAGGGCTTTGCTTTGTATTCGCAATTAATAGTCTGCAGACCCAACATTAGTCTCCAATGTTCGGCTGAAAGGCTAATCTAACAGTAACTAGAAATATATTAAAACAAGAATTAGCTAGGTACCCATGGCTCATGCATGTAACCTCAGCTGTTAAAGAGGCTGAGATCTGAGGATCAAAATTCAAACTGTTCATGTGGGAAAGACCATGAGACTCACTTAGAATTAAGCACCAAAAGGCTGAAACAGAGCTGTGGTTTGAATGGTAGAGCACCAGCCTCGAGAGGAAAAAGCTAACAAAAGGTGTGAAGGCCCTAATTTCAGGCTTCAGAAATGCCCCACCCCCACTGCAATGCATACAAACAACAACCAAAAAACAATAAGAAAAATTTCCATGAATTAGCCCTCATCGTTAGAGTGCTGTAGCACATCAGAGGAATTTGTGGATCTGCTTCATAAATGACTAATTTCATATTTGTGTATGAGCTCATTGGCACTACCTTAAAGACATCTGCTTCATGAGTGCTAACAGACTGTCTGAAGGAGAACAAACTTCTTTCACAAAAAAAACCCCCTCAGGAACACTAACTGGCCTACAACTTGTGAATCAATTGGAAAAATATAGCTTACAAGTCAACCTTCGTTTCTCACATCCACAGCTCTGTAGGGTGTTTGTGGTGATCAGGCATGAGGAATTTAACAAAGTAGACTGAGAAATGATTGAGAATTTTCCAGGAGGGCCTGACCTCTATGCCAGACCAGGTAATCTTTCTACCTAGAAAGTATGCATGACTTTGGACCCAAGAAATACATCAGCTTTCTTTATACTTTAGTAGTTAATTTAGATTAGCCAGTGTGTGAAAATAACACAGGTAAAGAAAATGCTTACATGTCTTTATGAAGATAGTAGAAAAGAAGAATTTCCAATTTGAAAACTTAAATGTATTCCCTGTTTCTGTTTTTAATCCACTTTACTCTTGCAATGTGGATAACAAACCCCTCCTTTACCTTCTGCAGACTCCCAAACTCCAAAATAATTTGTGACACTTTGATGCCAAAACGATTTTGAAATTAATTCAAAGGCATATTGAAGACACGGTTGCAAGCTATACATTCATGTTCCTCGTCTCTCACATCTGTAAGCACATGAGAAGAGACCCTCTAACTGTTGCTTACTGTTACTTTCCTCTGGCTGAAAAGCCATATCCATATGTAAAGAATCTGATTATAGTCAATCACGTCACTTAAACTTGATTTAATTGTGGAAATGGATAAGGTAGCATAAGAGTCGATGATAATAATAACAAATAATAATAATGACATCAGCTGATAGTTCCAGAAGATGATGAATTAAACAATGTTATGTTTCCAAATAGTGCATTGTAGTAGCTACTTTCAGAAAATAATTGTATTGTAATTATTAAGGTGTTATACGGGAAGACTACCACTTCACAAGTCAGGAAATGAGTACATGACTTTGAACAATGTCACCCCTTCCTTAACTTTTCTCCAGAACTATCTCTTTTTTATGGATTAAGAAACTTATCTTACAGAGATTACTTTAGTTAAGATCACACAACTAATAAGTAAGAAGGCAAGATGTAAACTTGCTTTGCTAACTCCAAATTAATATAAATCATATTTCACTCCTTTTCTGGTTAATTCATCTTTAAGCACAATGGGAAGGAATGCACCATCTTGATTTCAATGACTATTGAGCCTTCAGTGCCTGGTTTTATTGTCTTCATGTGTACACTCACATGTATCATGTTATTAGGCTATTTTTTTCTTCAGAGTTGGAAGTATTTATTTTAATTTTGCTGAAATAGGTAGTGAGTATTGCCTACACAAAGTGAACTGTACAGTGTTGGCTAAGGCTTGGGGGGAAGCAGCCTCTAGCCTGAAACTCTTGAGTAACTTTCCATACAAAGGTCACCACAGGGAAATGGGCTTGTCTGGAAAGCTGAAAGTATGAGACCTTTTTGTTCCACTCACATAGCCCACTATTGCTACAGCAAATTGGATATTTGCCAAATCGAGTTGTGCAAAACCCAGAAAGCTATCTTGTATAAACATTTCTTTAGACTCCAGAGCATGGATTGCTTTTCCAAGGGCTGCTGAAGTGATGTGAGCCAGAAGAATCCCTCTAAGAATGAAATCAAATCTGAGTTCTGGATCAGAGGAGAGCATTCTTTGTATCATTATGATATTTACACCTTATGTTTCTTATTAGAGCACCTCACAGCTAGGGACATTTTGCTGAGAGAAATGTCAAATTCACTGCTACTTTTTTGAGGCTACCATTTTCCTTCTTTTCTTGCTTCTTTCTTTTCTTCTTCCTCCTTCCCTCCTCTCTCTCTCTTCCCCTTCCTTCCTTCCTTCTTTCTTCCTTCCTTCCTTCCTTCCTTCCTTCCTTCCTTCCTTCCTTCCTTCCTTCCTTCCTTCCTTTCTTTCTTTCTTTCTTTCTTTCTTTCTTTCTTTCTTTCTTTCTTTCTTTCTTTCTTTCTTTCAGATTTTGTTAATATACTCCATGTGAAATTTCATAAAGAAAGAAA
The DNA here is from genome assembly GCF_023159225.1 of Perognathus longimembris pacificus. Lineage (NCBI taxonomy): Eukaryota > Metazoa > Chordata > Mammalia > Rodentia > Heteromyidae > Perognathus > Perognathus longimembris. The sequence goes on along the minus strand of NC_063176.1, from coordinate 17,826,137 downwards.
CAATTGAAAGAAATAATTTGATAGGGAGCTTATATATTATTTTAACTAAGAGAAGAGAATTTGGGTTTCAAGGGATGTTACCTGGTGAAGTAACTAGGAAATATATAATGAAGGGTAAAAATTTGTTTAGGAATTTATTTATTTACTATTTGTTGTGGTGCTGGGAATCAAACCCAGAGCATTATGCATTCTTTACAAACTCTCAGTCACTGAGTTACACCACAACCCATGTTTTTCCCTCTTTTTTTTTTTTAAATACTAGCCTATAGTAATTGTACAAAAGTTTCTCACTATGATACTTCCATATATGCAATGTATTCTAGAGGCATTTTAATGTATTATGTTTCCTTGACAATTAATTACAAAATAGAATCTGGTCTTACATATTAAATTTCTGTGTGTGTGTGTGTGTGTGTGTATGTGTGTGTATGTGTGTGTGTGTGTGTGTGTGTGTGTGTGTGTGTGTGTGTGTGTGTATCTGTCTTAGGGTGGTCTTTTTCTAGATATACTGGAAATGATACAAGGGCTAATGCTTATGTGCCAGCTCAGAAATAAAATAATCTCCAAGTTTTACATAAGGGCTGTTAAAATTCCCTAGGTATGAGGGAGAATGATGAAAGTGGTAACATCCATCAAGATGCATTGTACTTATAAACTGATTTGTTGAATGGTAACTCTTTTGTATACCCCATAATATAATAAAAATATCTAGAACCCGTTAGGTACAATATTATCTATAAAATATTTTTGAGTTTGTCAGAGTGCATCCTGATCTGTTTTGCCTCTTTTGTCATTCTCCCCTTCCTAACTCCAATCATCTGCTCAATTCTCCTAGTTTCATAGGATATACATTGAATATTATGCCTGAATTCTTTTTTTTAAGTTTTTATTATCAAACGGAATTACAGAGAGGTTACAGTTTCATACATTAGGCATTGGATACATTTCTTGTACTGTTTGTTACCACCTCCCTCATTCCCCCCTCCTCCCTCCCCCTATGCCTAAATTCTTTTCCCTCTTCCACTCTTCACTAACCTATACCTCTCCCTCTTTGACCTCAAGTATCAACTTCCTGGTATTTATTTTGTTAGATTGTGACTTAGTTGTTGTAATTAGGAGTTACATCATTTGAATTCTCAATTACACGTACCATACTTCAGTTAATACATTTGTGTACATGTGCATATGAAGCTATATTTATTTACTCATATATTTATAAATTACATTTAACTTCCACAAGTGAGAGAAAACATGGATCCGTTGTCTTTATAGGCCTGACTTACTTCACTTAACATAATCTATTTTTTAGATCTACCTATTTCTTTGCAAATGATGTGATATTATTCTTCCCAATGGATGAGTAAAATTCTATTCTGTGTATATACCATATTTTCTTGATCTATTCTTAACAGAAAGGAAGAGAAGAAAAGAGAGCAAGAGAACAAAAGATGGAGTGTATATCCTCGAGTCCTCTCATAATCAGAATTAAACCAGTCATGAGGGTAAAGCATTTATGATCTAAATATCACTCCTTAGATCCTACCTCCTGACACGTTTACACTGAGGATTAAGTTTTCATTAAACCATGGCAGGCACTAATAGCATGGGATGTCACTAGTTTGTTCTTATCTTACCTTAATCATCTCCCAAAGGCCCTTTCTAAAAAAAAAATGCCATCATATTGAGGATGAGAGTTAAACTTAAAGTACATGAATTCTTAATGATCAAATATATGCAATTCATAGTTAAACTTAAAGTACATGAATTCTGAATGATCAAATATATGCAATTCAAAGTAAGTTGTGAAGAATATAAATTCCATGATAGATATAGCATTGCTTCTTACTAAGTCTACTCCACAATCTATCATGGCCAGTACCCACAATCAGCATTTCTATGCCATTTCTATGCCATTTCAAGGACTTCAATTCTCATGAGGTGATGTGAAGAGGACCAGATGTTATTGCATACACAGTGGGTTGAGTTACAGTACAGGAGGCTGAACTTAGGACCCATTTAAATGGTCAGTAAGCAAATTCATAATCCACTTTGGGGAAAAAGAACTAACTCTATGTTCCAAGGCTCATTTATGGTCTGGATAAAGAGTATTCTCTGCTATTGCTATAGACATACAGAACTGTAAGACACTCAGACTTATCTTTCAAAAGTTTATTTTGTTATTTTCCTTTTTTTTCCACTCCAGTATCTCTGCCATCTTATATTGCACTTATGGACCCATGGAGAGAAAAAATGTCTAATTTGTTACTTTGATAGGCTTAATGTTCAGTGTGGACCAGCTTTTCTGTTAACCTGATTATTTATGAAGAAATTATTCATTAAAGTTGACAAAAATGGCAGCCATATGAGGAACAACCTATGAAGAAGTTTGCCCTCAAAACCAAAGTGTAAAAGTCAACCAGTAAAGACCAATTCAGGTAAAGCCTGTCCAGAATGGCCAGAACCTGGCCTTAGGCTGAGTTCCAGAACAGCTGAGCCCAGAAGGCAGCTGAGCATTGGAAACTATGACATGTAAGTTAACTTAAGGAGTTACAGTGGAAGAGAACTCCGTAAGGACTATCTTTCTAGTTATTTTCTGCTTAGTCTGGAACCTAAAGTCATTTTCGATCCCCTTTGGACTATCTGCTCTCAGTCTGTCCTATGCACATCTTTGCCCATAATCCCTTGCCAGGAGGCTTCCAGAGAGAGGCACTACTGAGATTAGATCATGGTTCTGGCAATGGCTCCTCGCTCTGTAAGAGCAGATCAAGCTCCTGTCAGACAGTCTGTCCTTTATAGCTCCAATTCGCACTGGATTCCAGAATATCAAGGCTGGAGAGAAATTAATAACTGCAATTCTTAGTGTTTAGGTGCCTCTAAATTCCATAGTGATTCTCTTACCTCTATTAATAGTTGTAGAAGTTTTTTTCTAATCAAGTCTTCTGAAACCTTTGAGTTGTTTTCTGTCTCTTGTTGAGCTGTAACTTTAATCAATATAGAGAAACAAGACAGATACAATATTTTCTTCTTTCTGGAGAAATAAAATACCATCTTAGCCTCAAAAGACCTAGGATAATAATGTATCCAGTTATTCCTATGTGGTGTTCTTAAATTAAAATTTTATTTTCAGTGCCAGCAGTGCCTCATGCTCTTGCTTGGCTTTTTCACTCATGGTTGGTGTTCTACCACTTGAGCCATATCCCCACTTCAGATTTTTGTTGGCTAATTGGTGGTAGGAGTCTTACAAACTTGTCTGCCCAGGCTGGCTTTGAACATCGATCCTCAGATCTTGGACACATGAATAGCTAAAATTACAAGCATGAGCCATCAGTGTCTAGATACTATGTATTATTTTTAGCCTTGCCAGCAACTCTATGAAGAGGAAACAATTTGTGCTCTGTTAGGCAAATGAGCAAACCATAGCAGGAGCGCCTGGCAGTGTGGAGAGCAGGAACTTCAAAGTCTTCACCATTATTGCTCCTTAGAACCTGTCTCTAGGATGGTGCTTTGCTATCCTTGCCTTTGTAACCTGAGGTATAGCCATTGTACTTTGAGGCAGAGGAAGGTATCCCTTCAGAAAGAACAAGTCAAGAGTGAATTTTCCACCATTCTTTGGGGTTAGTATAAAATTAGTGGCCAACATCTGATCTCATACATTTTAGTCTGAGACTGACTCTATTTTTAGGCCTTGAAGGAATCAAAATTTTTTTTATTTTAAAGCTTGTTAATGAGGAGAATTAAGGGTTATAGGACAGAGAGTCAGCGAATCATTACTTTGTGTAGGTTTCAAGCTGAAAATTTGTATGTCCCGTGTAAATAGATGTATACATGTACAAATAGAAATATCAACCACTGCTGGATGAGAGTGTTTAGTGCTATTCAAAACTAATTAGAGTGTCAACATATTTTGAAAGAGAGCTGCACATTAGTGAAATGAACTGAATTGAGTCAAGGAGAAAAAGGGAAATAAAAATAGCACATCAGCGGGGCAGTGATCTGACTTTCAGATGTCTGGAACTATTCATTTTCCAAACAATTTTGAGCATGGAAATAAGGGGAAAAGCCTATTAATCCAAAGCAATAAAAATAGTTCATAGCATATTTAAGATCATTTCCAAGCTGAAAGGAAAAACATTGTCTCTGCCTCAGTTCTCATTGGGTACTAAAGCCCAGAGGCCCTGGAGAAATGACGGTACAGAGTGAAAAGATTAATGACAGAATATTTTGAAATATCTGTATAGCAGTTCATTTCAGAGAGACAACTGGCTAGTGCCATGCAGCCAGAAGACTAGATGAAAGTAATGAGTACATTTGCAAGACTGTGATGAGAAGTGACGGCAGTAATAGAAATTCCCACTGGGGAGGAGGCAAGAGAAATACCAATTAGCAGTATCCAGCAGCAGCCGTCATTACCGAGTTGGCAAGCCCAGCTCAGCCTCCAGTGACACCTTCCCAGGTTTTATTTGAGGCATTTCAAGTAAATCATTCTGGTCTCCAGCACCTTACTCTAATTCCTTCCAAGTCCTCCAAGCACCTTGTTCTTCCTTCTTGTAATGCCCTTTCTTGTTTCTGTCCTTATAATTAAGAAGCTACTTTAGAGAAGAAAAAAATTAGTAAATGCTTCTTACTTTGTTTTCTCTTGGATATTATTAGCAAATATCTACACGTCCAAAATGTGTGATACTTAAAACTAAGAAATTCACTTAATTTTGCCTAACCCAGCTTTTGAAACTAATTTGATTCTGGAATCTTTTTGTTTCTGTCTCAGGGTCATCTTCCAGAGCAGACTATGTGGGGTCATCTATATTAATAGGTACTATAAAGAGATTTTAATATGTTTACCTGAGTTAGGAAACTGAAGGGGGACATTAAAATGGTGAGCCAAAGGATAAAGAGCAAAGCAATTCCACAGTGATACTCACAAGGCAATATGTTGGAAATTAACTGTACCACTTAGGGGAGGAATGAGGGGGAGGGAAAGTGGGAGAAAAATGAGGGAGAGGGTAACAAGTCTGACAGAAATGTACTTACTACCTCATGTATGTAACTATAACCCCACTGTACATCAACTTGACAATAAAATAAAATTTAAAAACTTTTTAAAGAGATTTTAAAAATGGGACTACTTGTTAGGAGGAATTGACTGAGATAAAGGGATAGAAGGGAGTGAGATACTTGAGCAGTGACACCAGAAAATTGTCAGTACTTTCAGCATACTAAAACTATAGTGATACAGCTGTACAGAAAGAAGGGGCTTCTGAGAGAAAGATGGACTCAATATAAGGTGACCAAGAAAGGACAGAAGGGAATAAGTGACTAGCCTTATTCTCCAAGGCACCCCACCCCTCCAACCCAGTGCTAAAGATTTATCCTAAGGCCAGGTAACTCCTAGTAAAATTCCCAAAGGTCATCAACTCAGGATTGGGAAGAAGAGAGTAAATGTGAAGGGTAAGACAAAATATCCAGCACAAACCCCTAAAATCTCAAGTCAAAACTTCCTAACTTAAAGGCAAAGAATCTGTGAAACTTGCATTAAATCTAAAATCATAAACCTAGAGATCTCACCTAGACCCAAAGATGAGAAATATTTTGGTGTATCAGTGCAGTGATCTTTATCCGTAATGTATAATTCAACTCAGAAAGGACTGCTGCAGGCAGAATTCGAGTCATATAAAGACTTTGTTCATGTAAACAGCCAAACCACTCACAAGATATGTTTCATCTGAGTATTGCTCAATGACAAGTTCAAAGAATATTTCTATGTATTGTTTACTGCTCTCTGAAAAGTATGCAAAAAGGCAATTGACTGGACTTGCAGAGAAAAATCATGGTGCTAGGAGACAAAAACACAAGAATGAAATTTAAGAGATAGGGAAATATTTTGATAAAGAACCATTTCCTGCTCTGTTAAATAAATAATATGTAACTCTGATTCATGTTTTGATCTGTGAAATACATATTTTGATATTCTAGAAAAGCAGTAATTTAGAGTAAATGCAATAACCTAGATTCCAAAAGACTTGGGTTACTTCCTTGCCCTCACAGAGTAGTCCCATTTGGACAGCTCACTGGTCTCTGGAAGCTGGGATTTCTTCATAGTTTAAAGTGAGTGGGATGCCATTGATCAAGACGCATTGTATTTGTAACTGCTTTGTTAAATGGCAACTCTTTTGTATAGTTACTGAAACATAACAATAAAAACTGGGTAAGTATTTTGATTAAATAATAACCTAATGATAATAGTAGTTGATGCTCACTAAAGGCTTATATTGTATTAGTACTATGCTAAGGATTTTATGGAAACTAATAATCCTAACAATACACCAAGTGAAGTTGTAGTCATTATTCTAGTCATTAAATGGAAGATGCTGAGGCTGCCCAGGCCTAACACCCACCCACAAGTAAGCCTGTGGCACACTTCTTGGTAACAAGTACTTGATAAATATTAGCTGATGAACTTATTTATTTTGGTCATTACTGTTAATTTACTTGTCAACCTCTACTTTAGAATTAATAAACAAATAAATTGCCAATGGAATTAAGCAAATGTGGCCATGGGAATTTCATAGGTGAGGTAACACTATAGGTCCCTTTATGCCAGTGAACCCATAAAAGAAATGCAAATTAAAACAACATTGGCATTCTACCTCACCCCAGTAAAAGTGTCCATTATTAAGAAAACTAACAACAATAGATGCTGGAGGGGATATGACCCAAAGGGAACCATACTACACTGTTGGTGGGCATATAAACTTGTTCAACCACTCTGGAAAGCTGTGGAGGTTCCTCAGAAGGCTACACATAGAGCTCCCCTATGACCCAGAAGCCTCGCTTTTGGACATCTACCTAAAAGATTTCAAGTAAGACCACACTAAAGCCACCAGCACAAGTATGTTCATCGCAGTGCAATTTGTCATCGCTAAAATATGGAACCAACCCTGATGCCCCTCAGTAGATGAGTGGATCAAAAAAATGTGGCACATATACACAATGGAATTTTATACCTCTATCAGAAAGAATGACACTACCCCATTCATAAGGAAATGGACTTGGAAAAACTCATACTAAGTGAAGTGAGCCAGACCCAAAGAAACATAGATTCTGTGGTTTCCCTCATTGGTAATTATTAGTATATGTCTAGGATAGTCCTAACAGAAGATCATAATAGCTCAATAGCTATGTACAGGAACACATAAGATAATACTAAGCAAAATGAACTTCAAGTTATGGGAATAAGTGGCTTACCATTGCCGTTATTTTCAACATATCATGTGAAATTATGCCATTTTCTTTTGTCTTTCTTCCCCAGGATTTTACCCTTGATGTCACAGTTATGGATTTTGATACCCTCGGTATTATATATACATTTATTGGAACTAGGGAATGGAAAGGGAATGTGTAAATGGAGAGACAATGTATAAAGGTGAACCAGTGCAACAGCAATACTTACAAGACAATATGCTGTAAACCAGCTGTACAATTCATAGGGAGTGGGGGAGGGAATTGGGGAGGGAGGAAGGTGGGAGAAAAATGAGGGAGGAGGTAACAAGTTGGATAAGAAATTTACTCACTGCCTTGTATATGAAACTGTAACCCCTCTGGACATCACTTTGACAATAAATAAGTTAAAAAATAAAATGTACTGGTAATTGTTCTTTTAAAAATGTCATTCTCAAATTTTCAAAATTTTGACCTTGCTTGTATTTATGCTAATTTTAAATAGATAGAGACAAATTATAAATACATTGTTTTTCTATTTTCCCTTGAGATTTTATATCTTAACAGGTGAAAATTTCATACTCAGGTTCCAGAGAAAACACTCGGTCAAAGCATTGACCTTGGAGTAGTAAGTTTTTAAGAGTTCAGGAAAAGATTAAGTATCCTTAATTTATTGACTTTGCCATGCAAATTACTAAGCTCTTGTTAAGTTCCAAGTGAAACAGAGATTATTAAACATACTGGTAATTAACCTATCATGTAGAAAAGATATTTCTAGGTTGGTTTTGCTACTGAACTCTGCATAAGAAAAACCCTTTAAAATTAAAACACACACAACATATTCTAGAAATTCTAGAAATGTGAAAGTGATCTATGAGGAAAGGGAAGGAAGAAACCTTCTGGTGTGATTACATGTTCCATACCTAGATATTAGTGTGAATTAGACAAAAGATCTACTGCCCAATTTGTAGAGTTCTGGGCAAAAATATGAGGCTCCTGGTTTAAAAGTTATTAAGATTTTCAAGAGTATTAAAAGTGAGTGCAGAGCCCTTGTCAATGCAGATCCCGGGTGCCTCACCTGCAGAAGTTACACAGACATGAGGTTGGTGCTGGTCACTCAACATACGCTTTCCTAAGTTATTGAATCCTTAAGATTCATATGCAAACTACATTTCAATTTAAAAATAAAGATGGAGTAAAAATGAGCCACAAAATCGTCATTATAGTGGGTGTTAAGGTCTTTCTCAAGTGAACTATTAGTGCAAATCATCTATTCATTGTCAGACATAGATGGAATGGCAGAGGTGTGTGTGTGTGTGTGTGTGTGTGTGTGTGTGTGTGTGTGTGTGTGTGTCCCACACTCAAGGACCTTACAGTTGGTAGAGTTTATTTCTAATCTTGCAGTCTCTAACAGCCCACATAGAGATGGCCTTGGTTTACTCCAGCTCGTCTGACTGAGTCAAATCTCTTTGCTGTCTCATGGTAAAGGTGAAATGGAAGAAACTAGCCTCTCTATCAGCAGCGTCTCTAGCAACAGTGTTGGGATGAATGACCACTTGCCATAAATGAGCGGTGTCTGGAGTACTGGATAATACTCTGGCACTTCAGTGAAATCTGAGAGAACTGAGCGTGAGGGAGGTCCCCAGTGGCATTGTGATCAGCAGAAGCCTCGCCGATGGACACAGGATAGCAGAGGGCAATTAGGATTCAGCATTCATCTTCATCCTTGGACTAGCATATGGGTCGTCACAGGGAGATGCCATGCATAGCAACTTTGATTTTTAGATGATATTCAAAGTAGATAGCTTAAAAATCCTTGTATTCCAAACATTCTACTAGCTTATGATTTCTTGAAAAGCAAATCAATTATTTTGGAAAAGTTTATCTTATTTGTTAATTCAATAACTGGTTATGCTTTAATACCATGTGTATATTATTCACCAGTTCTTAGTGAATATAAAGACAGCAAAACCTTAAAAGGACACCAGTTTTATTTTAATAAATATTATCTAATTTTCTACTCCTGAATACAGCTACAAATTTTGATGAGGAAACTTTATCATCTTTATTTTACATGATGTGTGACCTTCAAGAAGATGTCAGGCACAGGACTAAACCGGAAGTACAAAACTTAGCACATATTAATGTACTTGTCTAACAAGGATTCATCTTCTACCATAGCTATTGCTTGTCCTTTCCATGTTTCATGTATATAAAATAATCCTGTTAAAATTCATTTTCACTGTGGTGTGTGAAATTAAGTGTTTGTGGATTATAGAACTCTCCCACAGAAAAGGCAAAACATGGTTCTGAAAACTGTAATTAGCTTGTCTTGTTTCACGTTGTATGATTTCTTTTCTCAGCCAAACTTCAGGTTCTCAAAGAATTAGGCCATGACTTTGAAGGCCTCCTTCTCCATTGTCATCCATACCAACATTGAATGTGACATCTGGGGTCCCTGAGTTAGAAAAGGATTTAGTATTCTCTCATTAAATGAAGGACTAACTCTAAAACTGACAGTTTAAAGGAACAGGTAAATTAAAATTTGTTTTGAGGTATGCAAGGTAAATATACTTCATGATTAATCAATGCTAACCTTGTTTCAACTTTTTGAAAGTACTCAGAGACAATTGATTATTTCCAATTCTCTCAAGTACAGTTTAGAAAACTTTTCAGTTCCTACTGAATTCATTCTCATCCTCTCCTGTGCTGTGTAGACTCAGAAGAATTTGAGTTAGGTAGGTCAGGAGAAATTAATGAGCTCAAGTCTAGTGAGTGGATTTCTGCACTTCTTTCAATGCTGCATAATGCAATGTGTTCTGTAGTGACTGAAAAATATCACCCATCTGATGGGCCGTTCTGTTGTTGATCTTAATTATTGCTTTACTTGTGAAGATAGATGATGATTCTTGACGATTCTTCTGTTGGCAAAGTTGCAACATGAATATCTACTCTTGTTTTCAGAAATGACCTTTGTGATTTTCAGAATTATTTACAGTGAAGTTACTACCCTTGTTATGCAATATGAGCATGTATTGGCTACTCTAGTTTGTGATAATATTATAATCATCTGAATAAAAATATTACTGGCATTCCACACCAGTATAGTTCTTTCCAAATATAGCTGATATTCTCCAAGGATACATTTCCATATAATACCAAATTAACTCTCTTTGTTTGTTCCTATTATTTTTTATGCTACTGCCATTACAGGTTTGTTGTGGATTGTCTCTCTACACCTAGAGACACACAGTCACTTATTTTGAATTAAAAAAATGATAGCCCTTGCTTCTAGGACCAAGCCTAAGAAGCTATGGCTGCTGGAGTGATCTAAACAGCAGAACATACCTCCACTTGGCAAGCAAGGCAGAGCCACAACCCCCTATCTACTGAACAGGCAGAGTGGACAGACAGGCTGACAGCTAACGGTCAACCGTGCTTGCATTCCTCTTGTTCTTCCCGTACAAAGTGAAGGGATTGTCAGATCTCCTCTTGAATATAGCTAGCTGTAGGCATTACCTTTACCTAAACAAATAATTTAGACCTCAAGTTATTAAGAAGTGGAGTAGCCATTTCAGCAAAAACGTTTCTTCTTTGGGGTTGTAAATAAGTCAGCCCAATGCTCCATGAAGAGAACTAGGCTCAGTTACTAGGCGTTGTTTCTAGACCCATGTCTCCCCACTCACTGTTATATAGGCAATTTCTCTTCAACTTGCCCATATCTGTTCCCTGAGAGTCTCTCAAACCCTTTCTGACTGTATGTGAAATTTACTCTGGACTCTGCATGCCCCTGACACATTTTTCTTTTCTTCACTGCTAACTTTTATTCTAACAGGTAAAAAGACAGAAATACTATTTTTGCAGAGAAGCTTAGATCTGAGAAGTTATTTTACTTTTACCCATTTTGTTTGATAGTTGACTCCTTCTTGTGTTTGAGAATCCCCTAAATCAATACCTTCCTTGCCTAGGGTTCCTTTTTATTCCAGGAAAAAATGCACTGTATCTACTCCTCTTTTTAAATATACAGTTCTTTCTTTCCCCTTCCTTTTCTCCCCCTTGCCTTCCCCCTCCCTCTCCCCCATTCTTCCTTTCCTTCTTCCTGCTTGGAATGGCTTGAGTTTTAGCTGATAGATTCTCCTGATCTCATTACTTGAAATTAAATACTATTTGATATCAGCCATCAACACCTCCGATTTTCTTGTTTTTTAGTTTATTTAAATTTGTTTTGAAACCTAGCACTATTTTATTTGATTTTGTTGTTAAGATGATGTTCAGAGAGGTTAGAGCTACCTAAGTAAGGTAATGAATACATTTCTTGTAGAACAGTATTACACCCTCCCTCATTTTCTCCCACATTCCCTCCCCCTACCCCGGAATCCCCTACCTCCCAAGTTGTGACGTTCATTTCCAACATAATCTTGTGAATATCGCTGTTGCATTGGTTCACTCTTTGTCTCACCATTTTTTTATTTCCCTTTTCATCCTCAAATCAGATAAACATACATGCAAGACACAGGGTACCAAAATAAAAAACAATGACAACAGGTCAATGACAACCAAAAGGAAGAAAAATGGAAAGAATACAGAAATAACTTTACACAGTACATAAAAAAACTCTTGCTTCCATATCTTGAAATTCATTTAGCATCATTTTATATGGTCATGTGTACATAGCTATTGAGCTATTGTGATCATCTGCTAGGACTGTCCTAGGCATATTCTAATTTTTACAAATGAGGGAAGCCATGGAGCCTGTGTTTCTTTGGGTCTGGCTTACTTCATATTATTTTTTTGAATTTCTTAAGACTGGGGAAGTGTCATTCTTTCTGATAAAAACATAGAATTTCATTGTGCATAAATACCACATTTTCTTGATTCACTCATCTACTGAGGGGCATCTAAGTTGGTTACATATCTTAGCTATGGTAAATAATGTTGCAATGAACATAGTTGTGCTGGTAGCTTTAGTTAGTGTGGCCTTGTTTGTGATCACTTGGGTAAATGCCCAGGAGTGGGATTGCTGGGTCATAGGGGAGCTCTATGTTTAGCCTTTTGAAGAACATCCATAGTGCTTTCAAGTGTGGTTGAACCAGTTTACATTCCCACCAACAGTGCAGAGGCATTCCTTTTTGGCCACCTCCGCCCTGCAGCATCTGTTACTTTTTTCTTGATAATGTCCATTCTAACTGGGGTGAGATGGAATCTCATTGTGGTTTTGATTTGTATTTCTTTTATAGCCAGAGATGTGAGCATTTCTTCATGTGACTATTGGCCATTTTTATTTCTTCTTCAGAGAAGTTTCTTTCTAATTTGTTGGCCCACTTATTAATGGGGTGGTTGTTTCTTTGAGGATTTTTTATGGGGGTGGTGGTTATTTTTTTGAACTGTAGTTATATTTTTTATATGAGGCCCTGGCATGTTGTATGGCTAAGGAAGATCGTCCAATCTGTGGGTTTTCTATTTATCTTCCTACCTATGTCCTTTGCTGTGCAGAAGCTCTGCAGTTTAATGCAATCCTACTCATGCAGACTTTCTTTGAGTTGTTGTGTTTTTGAATTTTTATTTAGAAAGCTTTGACCCATTCCAAGGATCCCTGGTGTATCCTCTATTCCTTCCGGTAATATTTTCAGGGTATCTGCTCTTACCTCAAAGTCTTTGAACCACTGGGAGTTGATTCTGGTGCATGGTGATATACAGGGATCTAACTTCAGTTTTCTACATGTGTATAGCTAATTATTCCAGCACCATTTGTTGAAGAGAGTGTCTTTCTTCCATCTGATGATTGGCTCCCTTGTCAAAGATTAGGTGGCCATAGGTCTGTGGGATTGTTTCAGGGTCTTGAATTCTATTCCACTGGTCCTCAAGCCTGTTCATTCATGTCTGGCACCATTTTCAAAGGTTCTACTTTCAAATAAAATATTTTCCTTTGGAAAGGACATACCCCTGATTTACAGAAGGAGTTAGTATGCATTTGATGATGTGAAAGGTGGCTTATGAATTCATGCTTTCGTTTTGAATTCTGATGCATTGAAATTATCCATCTATGGAAAGGTTCTTGGTATTAGATGAGGACTTGTTGAAAAAATAGCTTTTGGTTAGTTGCTAAATTTCGGGTATTTTAAAAGCAACATATGCATTTGTATGAGACCAGGTAAATGTGATCTGTTTGACAAGGATAATTTACAAATGACTTATTTAATAGATCAACTATGAGAGATGAAGTGCAAATTAAAATGACTTTTCCAATAATGGCTAAACAGATTTTGAGGACATTCACTAGACCAGCATAGGACCAGGTTTATAATGCAAACAGAAACAGTGATAATCCTTTGTTGTTGTTTTTATTGTGAGGGCATTGCTAGACTGAAAGTGCATGCTGGGATGGTAGAAAAGAGAGACACTATTTTCCTGCAAACCTTGAAACTCCAAGTGCTCCAAAATGCACATTCTCAGTTGCAAGGGGTGAGCTGAATTGGAAACAGCAGCAGGACCAAATCCCCTCCCTGTGGATTACCTGGAGAACTCTAGGTCTAAAGCCTCCTCCTAGCTGCCCCTGCCAAGCCTGGCTGCTTCTACTAACAACTATTTGTTTGATCTGTATTGCATGACTAAGAATGATACCTAATTTATGGAATTTCTGTGAGGATAAATAAGATAATCCGTATAAGACTAAGCACAGCGACTCAGAATATAAGCATGTAGTATCTGGGAACTTTCATTATTCTTCCTTTTATTTATTAAAGGCAGAAAATATAAAAAAATGCAGTGCTATGTAGTGGAAACAAATTTGGGGAATATTTTCCGCTTTAGTTTTTATTTTAGAAGGTCTGACCTGGCCAATATCTGAGGGTAAAAAGCAAGCAAGCAAGCAAGCAACCTAGCAACAACAGCAAGACCAATGATTTGACATCTTCAGGGTTTGGCAGAATATAGTCTATGAAGCATGTTGGGGGATGGGGAACTTTGCCCACTGCTGGATACCTTGTACTCCTGAGATGCCTGGTCTGGGTTTGTCACTATATCTGCCTAACTCACTTTTTCACTGGGTTTCAATTTGTTGTGCTTCACAGCCATCTGGACAGGATTGGTCCTAGTACCTGGAGAAGAGAATGTCTTTGATCTCAGACACAGTAACATACAGGCATTGTGGGAAGATGGCAGTCTCTGGGAATGAATTTATGGTGACATGGTATTATTTGATTCTGATTTAGAGTTAGCAGTAATCTCCCGGGTTTACATTGTGTTCAAAGTTGAGCAAAATCATCTGTCAATAAATAGGTTCTGCTGTTAGAATAATGGGGAAAACTATCACTTTATTGGGAGTGGGAGGGCCCTGGTCTCTCTCCATCTCAGTTTTCTCACTGTAAAACCAGTGCCTCTGACTAGAAGATTTCTATGATTCCTTTACAACCCTACAGAAAACTTGAGGAAAGAAACCAATTTATAGGCACAAAGAAAAGTAGAATGGAAGCTTGGCATCAGTGACTCACCTGTAATCCTAGCTACTCTGGAAGCTGAGATCTGAGGATGGCAATTTGAAGCTGTCCTGGGCAGGAAAGTCCACGAGACTCTTATCCCCAATGAAGTACTTAGAAAAAGCCTTTCCTGAACAAAGCTAAGGGAAGGCCCCAGGCCCTGAGTGTAAGCTCCAGTATTGGCAGGTAAAAACAACAACAAAAGTTTAGTGTGAAGACTGACAATGAAAATGACTACAACACATGATTCAAGGTGGCTTTCACTTGGGTTAATCAGCAGCCAAGCAACTAGCTAGCCATGGATACTTCTCTGAGGAGAGTAACGGGAGTAGACAAAGTGATCTGATGTTTCCCACCTTTTCACAAAGGTCTCTCCAAATACCATCAGGCAGTGCTGCTAGCCCTGGGCTGTGGGAAATCCTCACTCTGAAAAAGTTAGGAGCCTGGCATACATAATAGTGCCAAATCCATGCCAACTACCAAGGGCTTATTGGTACCAGGGGTTACTGTGATCTTTTATTATTTTTAATTGATAATCTAGTCAAATCAAATTTTATCACGCCTACAAATTCAGTTTTCAGTGAGATTTAAGCATTCTCCAATCCTTTGAAGAATTATATAGCCAATTATAAAGACAGACTTTTCTTACAGGCACAAATCTGTTCTGGTAGAGCTCTGGCATCAGCAAATTTTCTAGAAACCAGGGCAGCAAGGCAGGCTATTCACTACTTATGTGCAGTAATCTTAAAGATCCCTTAACTGCAGTTACTGACAAACTATTCAGATGGATTGTACTATTCCCAATTTCACACTCCTTCCACAATGGTGCTATGTCTTTAGAGCCTTTGCATTCCCTCCCAGTAGATTAGGTGGGATGTATATCTGGACTCCTCTGACTTCAGTTTTGGTGACGTAATTTTGGATAATAAAATCCAAGCAGATGTTAAATCAACAAAACTTCCAAAAGTGATAACACTGTGAGATGTGGTTACTTGTCTTTCTGCCATCTGGGAAGCCACTCAGGACAAGAGACGTGTGGAAAAGATCTGAACCTGAACTTGACCTGCAGACTGAAGTAGATCCATTCTGGCCAATCTGCAGACTCAAGAGAAATATCTGTCTGTTGCCAAGAACCACTGAGATTTGGAGTTACACATTTGAACAATCATTACAGACTGTTAGCTAAACTATCACACATTTTGTTTTCTGAATTCACTATTCTAATGAAGTTTATAAATTATCCAGCATTTAGTAATAGACATATAGAAAAGGATGTATTGGTTTTAATTCTGCCTCATCTTAATGTTAAGGCTTAATGTTAAGGCTTTTTGAAATAAGATTTGTGTTTTTAAAAAGTATTCTTATGCTGAACCATAGAGCAACACCAGGCAGTTTGAATTTCTCCTTTCCTTTTCCTTGCATACATTTTTTTGTTCATGCTATAGTCAGTCACAAGGTACAGCTTTGGATTTGGAATGAAGTTGGAATCCTATTGCTCTAAATAGTACTATGAATGCAGAAGTGTGGAATAACATTTTAATATCCTTTTTTAGGATGTAAAAAGGACAGTTTGGAGACAATCCAAAGGACAATCCTTCATCTAAAATCACCTTGCAGTTTTGATACCATGTTTTCCTCTTTCCAGTAGACACTGTTATAATCTTATTTTAGCAATAGACATTTGTGTGTCCCGGTTCTGACAAGCTCAGCTCAGTACAAGCAGGACCAGCCCTGCAGGTTAGGTGTCAGTAACATCTCTAGTCTGCCAACAGGGAAACCTATAGAGCTTATCATGCCCTTAAGGTCAGTCCTCACCCTCTGCTTCTCATAGCCAACTTGGAAGGTCCGATGATTAAGCTCTGTGCAGTGTGTGTGTGTGTGTGTGTGTGTGTGTGTGTGTGTGTGTGTGTGTGTGTGCATGCACATGTGCATGTGTAACTTGACTGCCTATCTGGTACTCAACTCAATTGGACCTATTATCATCCCAAGATGTTCAAATCTTCACTTTATTTGGAGCCAGACTTTTGTTCATCGGTATATGTAGATAAACTCTACTCTCTAAGTTTCAAATCACAAGTAGAGATCTTTCCACCTAATTCTGAGCATCATCCTGGGATTGTGCCTTTGGTTCCCTTTATTTCACACTTGACCTCTTCATATCTAAAGTGTGTCAGTTGGCCACAGTGTTCATCTCCTTTGCCAGGGTACCAAGTACCTTATTGGAAGTTAGCTGCTCAACACTCCAATGTCTCCTAAAGTCATGGTGTCCTATTGTTACTTTCTAACTCAAATCTCTGGACTTCTTCCCAATGCATGACTCTAAGTCATAATTTTTGTTTTAGTGCTGTAGTTCTAATAGAAAATCCACACATGCATTGACTTGCATGGATGCAATAAGAAAATACCACAGACTGTATAGCTTAAACTGTTCTGAAGGCTAGCAGTCCAAAAGTGAAGATATTGGTAAGTCTGATGAAGTCTCTCTCATCAACTCACAAGTAGTCTCCTCTTTGTCTTCACATGGTCATCTGTTTTCCTGTGTTATCACTGTTTTAATACTTAAGTCTTCTAAAGAAACCACTAAGGAACCTCCTATGACCCACCTAATGACATTCATGTTTACCTAATTACCTCTGTAGAGGCCCTATCTCCAAATACAGTTACATTCTGCAACGCAGGGGTTGGGACATTAACACCCAAATGCAGAAAAATACAGATATACACCAGATTGTGTCACATTTATTTTAATTTCAAATAACACTCTTGCAGCATGGAGTTTCATCTTTGTGTGATATGGGCAAAAAGATGGTTAAAGGGCAGCTGTGTGGGTAATGCATGCTTTTCTAAAGAACCAACTCTTTGTTTTATTGGCTCTTTCTATGGTTTTCTGGTCTCTAATTCATTTACTTATGAGTTAATTTTGATTATTTGTTTTTGTCTACTGTTTTGGGGTTTGGCTTGTTCCTCTTTGTTAAGAAGTCATTAAAGTGTTGATTTGAGGGTTGTTTTTTTTTTCCAATTTGTTGATGTAAGCAGTCTGAGCTGTAAGTTTTCCTTTGAGTACTGCCCAAAGGACCTGATATTTTGTGTGTTCATTTTTGTTGAATTCCATAAACTTTTGAATTTCTGTTCTGATCTCTTCAATGAGCCACTGGTCACTCACTTAACAATGTGTTGTTCACTCTCTGTGAGTTAGAGAATTTTTTGTGATGGATTTTGGTGTTGAGTTCTAATTTTATTCTGTCCTGGTCTGAGAAGATGCAGGGAATAATTTCAATTTTACTAAATTTACATAGATTTGCTTTGTGACCTAAAATATGATCTATTTTGGAGAATGTTCCATCTGTTGCTGAGAAGAATGTATATTCTGCTGCTGCTGGTTGAAATGTTCTGTAGATATTTGTTACAACTAGTTGTTCAATGCAATTAGTTTGGACTGAGGTTTCTCTGCTGGGTTTTTGCTGTGGTGTTGAAGTCACCAACCATCAGTGTGCTTGGGTCTATGTGTATTTTTAGGTTAAGTAGAATTTGTTTAATGAAGTTGGCATATAGATGGTTAGAAATATTATATCATTTTGTAGTAGAGATCCCTTTATTAGTATGTAATTCTTCTGTCTCTCATCATTTCAATCTGAAGTGTATTTTATCTGCTATTAATATTGCTACTCTGGCCTGTTTATGGGGGCCGTTTACTTGAAAGATTTTATTCCAGCCTTTCACTTGATCAGAATATATCTCTTTTGATGCAACTAGTCAATCTATGCCATTTAATTGCTTTAAATCCATTAATATTGAGAGTTAAGACTGAGGAGTGTTTGGTTGTTCTAACTGGTTCTCTAGTAAGGGGTCATTTCTTTGCCACTATCATGTTCTTATTTGTTTTCTATATGTGGTATGTCTTGAAGTATCTTCTGTAGTACTAGTTTGGTGGAGGTAAATTGTTTCAATTTTTCCCTGTTATGGAAAGGATTTTTTTGTGCCCTTGATCCCCCCCTTCCCCACACTTTTTTTTTTTTTGGCCAGTCCTGGGCCTTGGACTCAGGGCCTGAGCACTGTCCCTGGCTTCTTCCCACTCAAGGCTAGCACTCTGCCACTTGAGCCACAGCGCTGCTTCTGGCCGTTTTCTGTATATGTGGTGCTGGGGAATCAAACCTAGGGCCTCGTGTATCCGAGGCAGGCACTCTTGCCACTAGGCTATATCCCCAGCCCGTTCCCCACACTTTTGAGTACCTGATTTGTGGCATTTATTTTGTTGGGCTCTAAGTTAACTTTTCTAAGGAATTTCTTCACTTGAGTTCTCCTCTGAATCTACTATATTTTTGTTTACACACTTGTGTAGACTTGGAAACTATCTTGAAGTGTATATTTATATATTGATAGATTAATTCTAGCTTCTACTATGAAAGAAAATATATATACTTTTGATTGTGAAAACACATTTTTCATATACTTGTGTACATACAGAAATACATATTATATGACATATTATATGTACTATGTTATCATACATTATATACCTGTACTATATAATATATACATGCATATAAAATATATTAATATAACATTGTATATAAATATATATATTAAATTAATATACAGTTATATATTAATATATCATATTGTATAATATGTGGTATATTATAAATATCATATATGATATAGATTATATAAATACATGCATGTATGTTAGTTATCTCCTGTCACTATGTCAAAATACTTGAGAAAACACTTTTAAATCAGGAAAGATCTATTTTGGCTCATAGTTTTAGAGGTTTCAGTCCATAGTTCCTGTTTCTCTTGTTTTTGGGTCTGTATTAAAACAGATCATGAGATAAAGAAAGATCATGGTGGAGGAAAGCTGTTCACCTTATAGAATCTGGGAAACAGAGAGAGAGAGAGAGAGAGAGAGAGAGAGAGAGAGAGAGAGAGAAGTTGGAGACATCTTAGATATACCATTCAAAGATACATCCAGAGTTACCTGCTTCTGTCTATGAGACGCCACCTCCTAATAATAGCCCATTTTGCTATGAAGTCATGAAAGCTTAATCCATTCATGAAATCTGTATCCTCATGTTCCAAAAATCACTTAATGACACCACTAGCTGTGAGCCAAGCCATCAATATCAAATGATAACATTATATTCCTGGTTCTCAAAGGCTTATGTCTATTTCATAAATGTAAAATGAATCTAGTCTTTGAAAAGTCCCCCAAGTGTCCTTAGTTCAATCATTTTGCAAAAAGTTTAGGTCAACTGGGCTCACATCTGTAATCTTAGCTACTCAAGGGGTTGAGATATGTGAATAGTAAATCAAGTTGGAAAGTTCTTGATACTCTTTTGTCCCAGAAAGCTGGAAGTGGATCTATGGTTCTCGCGGTCAAGTACTAGCTTTGAGCTAAAAGCTCAGGGACAGTTCTCATGCCCTGTGTTCAAGTCCCAGGATTGGCACATACAAAAATAGTCTAAGTCAAAAGTTTCTTCTGAGACTAAAAGCAAAGTCAGTTGTGAGATCCTGTCAAAGTGGTGTGACATGAGTTTCAAAGGAGTCCCATGGCCACTCTTCCTGGCTGGGTCTGTTTCCTGTGGCTTCTCTGGGTAGATGTTTCCATGTTCCTGAGATCTCTAAAGTTAGGTTTCCTTTATAGCTCTAGCTTGATTGTTATACTTCATATATCACCATCTCATTGAGAGCCTGTAGAGATTCTAACAGCACTACACATTGCCTGACTCTCCAAGAGTTCCTTTGAACTCTCTGGGGAAGCTTCCATGAGTCTTAAACTCGTACATTCTACACATCTGCAAGTAGCATCATGTGGACAATGGCAAGGTCTGCAATCAGCTTGAGCAGTTGCTAGGTGTGCTTGGACCATGGCAGCAGCAGCTTTTGAGAGTCTTGGTGTCTGAACACCATGAAGCACATTTCTCGGTAGTGGTAGGTCAGCCAGGCTCCCCAGGGATCTCTTCTGAAAGCAAAATCTTTCAAAAACATTTTTCTATCTTTATGCCCTAGATCCTGTGAAAAATAAGGTCTAGTCAATTCTTGAGCTGGCCTCAAGGAATCTTTCCTAATGTGTCTATGTACTGGCTTCATTTTAGTAACTCTGATCTTTTCAGTAGCCATACTTTATTTGGCTCCAACTTTATGTGTCCTAATTACCTCTCTATATTACCCCCAACTAAGACGAAGTCTTCAACACATGATCCTTTTGTGGGTAACACCTCATATCCAAACCATTATAATAGATATCCACATGTATAAATATAATTGATTATTTTTTACTATAAAAACACCGTTTATACCTATATCCAGTCAAAGAAATGGGTCTTATTTTCTCTTTTGAGATCAAGTATCGATTCTTATGATAGAAATACGAATTAGAAAAAATATAATACACATTTTAAGTACAATGTAACTAGAACTACACAGACTATCTCTCAATAATAGAAAAAAGAAGAAAGATAAAAAATAGCATTGGTTAGAATTTGCTTTTTTAGATTTCATAAAATAATTTTGCTGCTTGTTTTCATTATGCAATAATAATATATTAAAAATTGGACTATCTAGACATACAGTAGCTTTTTCTTTGATTTTTTTAAAATTCTTTAAACAGTTGTAGAAGGGAGTTGCACTTCAGTATAAGTAGTCTATGAGTACAATGAATCTTAATCAATGTCACCTCTTTCATCAGACATTGCAATAGATTTTACTGCTAAAGATAAGTTTATTTGCTGTACTCCCAATAAACTAATTTAGAATTTGATGTTCTTGGGCTGGGGATATGGCCTAGTGGCAACAGTGCTCGCCTCGTATAGAAGAGGTCCTGGGTTCAATTCCCCAGCACCACATATACAGAAAAGGGCCAGAAGTGGTGCTGTGGCTCAAGTGGCAGAGTGCTAGCCTTGAGCAAAAAGAAGCCAGGGACAGTGCTCAGGCCCTGAGTACAAAGCCCAGGACTGGCAAAATAATAATAATAATAATAATAATAATAATAATAATAATAATTTGATGTTCTTCTTTCTTTAGATTTCTTCTGAGAATAGAAGGGTAAGAAAAACTACTCAGTATCTGAGCAGGTTCAGTTCCTTTCAGTGTAAATACCTGCCTAACTTTCTTGATTTTGGCTTATGAACTTGTCACTACAGTCATTTTGGAATGGGAGAACATAAGACCAACAACTTGCCTGCATTCTCCAACCTTGTCAGCTTCATTCTCCTACCCCCCTCTCCTTGGGCCCATCTCTCCTCCCTTGCAAGTACCCATTTCCCAGCACTTATTTTGTTGGTCTTTGATTTAGTCTTGCTAAAGAATAATAGCATTTGAGCTTGCCATGGAGTCTATTATACTTTGGTTAATTCATTTGCAACTACTTGCATACCACTCAGTGTGCTTATTTATAAATGTATAGACACATTCTAGCTACTATAAATGAGGGAATCTACACAGCCTGTGTTTCTCTGTGTCTGGCTTACTTCATTTAATATAATTCTTTCCAGGTCTTTCTATTTTACTTATGAATGGCACAGTATCATTCCTTCTGATAGAGGACTAGAATTCTAATACATATGACAGAATTGAGAAAAATATGGGGAGGGGCGGGCTAAATGGGGATGAAAATGTTGAAAGGATGACATTCATCAAGATGCATTATATACATAACCTGCTGTGTTAAATGGCCAAAAAAATCAATATATACCTTAAAAATTAAGAAAAACCAGGAAAAGAGTGGTTTAAAAGGAGTGGATGAGATTGTTGAAAGGGGTGGCAATGATCAAGATGCATTGTATTCATAAACTGCTTTGTTGAATGGCAAGTTCTTCGTACAAAGATATTTTTTAAAAGACCAGTGACTAATCCCATTACATTTCAGTTCATGAGTTGATGGATTAACTTGGAACTTAAGGCTGGAGGTGTCAGTAACAAAGAACATAAATGTCAGTTTTGTGTTTCAGAGAGCACAAAAGGGTAGAAATGCTATTAGAGAAGCAGAAATGACATGATTAGCTACCAGTTGTCCATTTATGGTTATACATTTGTTAATGCAAACAGAATTTATACTGTTTAAGATGAGAAATAATTACTTTCTGTGACTTTTTTTTTAGTTTGAACTGAACTCCACAGGAATAGCATTAAATAGCTATCTGTGCTATCTATTTTCATGACCACTGTATATGACTACATAATTACTTCCATATAAGAACATAATTGGTATTCATTGAGTTGGAGTAAATTGGGTTGTCTGGTTATGGCAAGTAAAGGGTGATACAAAAGTCCCTTTTCTCAAGGGGCTGTAATTACTGGTAGAAAGTAAGCAATACAAATAGTGATACTTTAAGTAGCTAGTCTATGCCATGCTTTCACCAAAACAACATTTAGTCCTTATAATAACTGTGTGTGTGTGTGTGTGTGTGTGTGTGTGTGTGTATGTAGGGGTATTATATGGAGAGAGAAGACAAATAACTTTCCCAATGGTACTTAAGTAATCATTGCCATAGTCACACTCTAAGATTTTTGGACTTAAATTTACTACTGGCTCATATAATAAGCTAGATTCTCATATATGTATATTCTTTTGTTTATAAAGCAGCTTCTTTTCCTTTGCATAAGATCACAAATAATGCTATTGATTTTCAATAATGCATTTGAATTGCTTCTCCTTAGGAATTCATTAAAACATTTACACTGTCTCATTTATGACCACCAGTGATCTTTCAACATCAGGACCAATAACTCCTTAATGTTGCTTCATTAGCAACTTCTTGGTGACACTAAATGATTCCATAGGGTCAATGACCTTGTCTTTGTTAATGCCACCTTTTAGACAACTGAGCCCTAGGATTCTATAAACTCATTCTCTACAGCATCTCTTTGAATTGTATAAACATTAGCTTCCAGATTATAGTAATCCATATTAAGAGTTATACTCTGAAAATTCAACAAAAATAGAAAAATATAGTATTACTATGTACATTACATTACATAGGAGTGTAATTCAGTATGTTATATATTGTCTTGTGGAAGCATGTTTATTCAGGAAAATGGTATTGTTAGAAATTCTCTTTTGCAGAGGAAGTTCTGTCATGCCCATGACTATGTGAGCAGGATCTCTGTCACCTCCTTGTTCAGGGCCTCTGTCATTCACTGATGTGAGCTCAAGAGGGAACCACTGTCCTGAGTAATCACTCCTTCATTCCCTGAAATTACCACTACTCATGGCTGCACAATTTAATGGTGACAGATTTTTCTTCATAGAGAAGTGTGAAGCTAAATTTATCTCCAAACTATTGCCCCAAAGTGTATTGAGACTCCAGAGCTTAAATGAGGTAAGGAGAAAAAATGGATACCCTTCTTAATAGTGCACTATTCTAGAAAATAGCTCTAGGCATCAATGTTTCTTAAATGGCATTGACTCAAAGCAACACTAAGTCAACTAGACAAAAGCCATGCTTCTTGAATCCATAATATGAACCATGATACCAAGAGATAAGGAGCTATCTATATTCTTGGAAAAATTAAGTTTCCTTTGCATATTAATTTTTATTTGTTTTGGCTAGCATTTTGAAGTGTGACTTTTTTTTAAACCTAACTAGGCATTGATATTAAATTGTAGTTTGCAAATTCAACAGCAGGGATTAATGAGTCTGAAGAAAATTTCAGAGTTGATTATTTTATAGTAATCAGGTGGTCTAAGTGTTTTCTTTTTTTTTAAAATAACAAAAATATTTTACTAAAACATAAGATTTACAGAAGTTTCCAGACAAGTTATACAAAATGGTCACAAGCTTTTATTGAAGGGAGAAAATCTACACTTGACAGCAAAGCCACAATGATATTAGTGAGGGCTATGATGTTTGTTTAATATTCCCATGTTGGTTCAAACAATTGAGCTTGACCATGTATGGTGTTTAAAGTTAGACTTGGCTAGAGAGTGTATTCTAAAGAACTGGTTAGCTGCTTTTAACCAATACAATTAGATTCCCATAAAGGGGGGAAAGGATCCCATAAAATTAAAATAAAACTACTTTCCCCCTAAAATGTGACACAAGTTGAAGGTGTTTGTGGAATCAGGTGGGGAGATGAACATATAGAAATAGCACTTTTACATAGAGAAATAAAGTGACACAGGTTAATAAAGAGAAACAATACCCTACTAAATACTCAGTATCCTTTACAATTATGTTTTTGTTATTTTAGCTTTTAAAGAGTAAGGGTTATGAAAGACTAAGTAGATATTCCAAATGCAAAAACAGTTTCTCATTTGAAAATAGTATTTCTTGGATGTTTACTCATAAGAAAAGAAGTTCATTTTTATCAACGAAGATTTGATGAATATGTCTGGGAAATAACAGGAGGGTTCTAGAGACAAAGACTCTTGGTGTTTTCGAGAAGCCCAGGGTATACTTTTCTTTTCTTTTTTTTAAAAATTGTTATTGTTAAGTAGTTGTACAAAGGGGTTACAAATAAGTCAGGTTATGTATACAATGTATCTTGGTCAGTGTCACCCTTACTTTATTTTATACATATTTTTTTTATTATCAAACTGAATTACAGAGAGGTTACAGTTTCATACGTTAGGCATTGGATACATTTCTTGTACTGTTTGTTACCTCTTCCCTCATTCCCCCCTCCCTCCTTCTTTACCCTCCCCTATGAGTTGTTCAGTTCATTTACACCAAACAGTTTTGTAAGTATTGCTTTTGTACTTGTTTGTCTTTTTTTTTTTACCCTGTGTCTCTCAATTTTGGTATTCCCTTCCAATTTCCTAGTTCTAATACCACTATACCTGGTTTCCAATATACTCAGATAAGACACAGAGAAAGTGTAGGTACAACCACAGGAAGGTGATACAAGAAGATCATCAATAATAGAGGCTACAATTACATATGGCATGTTGAAAGTAGTTACAACATTCATTTCCATAACATGGAGTTCATATCACTTAGCATCATCTTTTGTGTTCATAAGGGTATAGCTATTGGGCTCTTGTGATCCTCTGCTGTGACTTGCCTAAACCTGTGCTAATTATTCCCTATAAGGGAGACCATAGAGTCCATGTTTCTTTGGGTCTGGCTCACTTCACTTAGTATAACTTTTTCCAAGTCCTTCCATTTCCTTACAAATGGGGCAATGTCATTATTTCTGATAGAGGCATAAAATTCCATTGTCTATATGTACCACATTTTCCTGATCCATTCTTCTACTGAGGGGCATCTGGGTTGGTTCCAGATTCTAGCTATGACAAATTGCGCTGCGATGAACATTGTTGTGCTGGTGGCTTTAGTGTGATTATGTTTGTGGTCTTTTGGATAGATACCCAAAAGTGTGGCTTCTGGGTCATAGGGCAGTTCTATGTTTAGCCTTCTGAGGAATATCCATACCTCTTGCAAGAGTGGCTGAACCAGTTTACATTCCCACCAACACTGAAGTAAGGTTCCCTTTTGGCCACATCCCCTCCAACAGTTGTTATTGTTAGTTTTCTTGATATAGGACATTCTTACTGGGGTGAGATGGAATCTCAATGTTGTTTTGATTTGCATTTCTTTTATGGCCAGTGATGTAGAGCACTTTTTCATATGTCTCTTGGCCATTCTCATTTCCTCATCAGAGAAGTCTCTTTTTAAGTCTCTAGCCCACTTGATGAGGGGGCTATTGGTTCTTTGCAGTTTTGTTTTGGAGGAAGGTAATGTTTTTAGTTCTGCATATATTTTAGATGTGATAACCTTTGTCCATTGAATGGCCAGTAAAGATCTTCTCCCAATCTGTGGGCTTTCTGTTTATCTTGCGAGCTATGTCCTTTGCCATGCAGAAGCTCTGCAGTTTGATGTAGTCCCATTTGTCCAACCTTTCTTTGATTTGTAGCCTTTCTGGGTCTTTGTTAAGAAAATTCTATCCTGTGCCAAGGAGCCCAAGTGTTTCTCCTACTCCTTCGATTAGTGTTTTCATGGTGCCTGTTTTGATTTCTAGGTTTTTGATCCATTTGGAATTGATTTTGGTGCAGGGTGATATATAAGGATCTAGTTTTAGTTTGTTGCATGTGTTGAACCAGCTTTGCCAGCACCATTTGTTAAAGAGGCTGTCTTTCTTCCATTCCTATTTTTTTAGCTCCTTTATCAAAGATTAAGTAGGCGTAGTTCTGTGGGTTCATTTCTGGGTCTCCAATTCTGTTCCACTGGTCTTCAGGCCTGTTCCAGTGCCAATACCAAGCTGTTTTTATTACTATAGCTTTATAATACAGCTTGAAGTTGGGTATTGTAATTCCTCCAGCACTGTTTTTTCTGCTTAGGATTGTTTTTGCTATTCTAGGTCTTTTATTGTTCCATATGAATTTCTGGATTGCTTCCTCTATTTCATTAAAGAATGGTGTTGGGATATTAATGGGTATTGCATTGAATTTGTAGATAACCTTTGGCAATATTGCCATTTTGATTATATTAATCCTCCCAATCCAGGAGCATGGGAGGTTTTTCCATTTCCTTAGTTCTGCCTTAATTTCATTTTTCATGTTTTTAAAGTTCTCATCATAGAGGTCTTTCACTTCTTTGATTAAGGTTATTCCTAGGTACTTTATGTTTTTTGAGGTTATTGCATAAGGAGTTGTTTTCCTGATTTCAGCCTCGGTCTTTGGTTTGTTAGCATAGAGAAAGGCCGTTGATTTTTGAGGGTTTATTTTATATCCTGCAACTTTGCCAAAGTTTTGGACTAGCTCTAGTAGCTTGGGGGTAGAGTCTATGGGGTTCTTTAGGTATAGGATCATGTCATCTACAAAGAGAGAAAGTTTAACTACATCTTTTCCTATTTGGATCATCTTTATATTTTCTTCTTGCCTAATTGCTCTGGCTAGGAATTCTAGTACTATGTTGAAGAGCAGGGGAGAGAGTGGACATCCCTGTCTTGTTCCTGATTTTAAAGGGAATGGCTTTAGTTTTTCACCATTTAGAGTTATGCTTGCTGTTGGTTTGTCATAAACTGCCTTGATTATATTCAGGAATGCTCCCTGGAATCCCAATTTTTCCAGGGCTTTTAGCATAAATGGGTGCTGGATTTTATCAAACACTTTCTCCGCATCGAGTGATATAACTATGTGGTTCTTAACCTTGCTCCGGTTGATGTGGTGAATTGTGTTAATTAACTTGCGTGTATTGAACCAACTTTGCATCCCTGGATGAATCCAGTTTGATTGTGGTGTATGATTTTTTTGATTGAAGTCTATTGGCCAGAATTTTGTTGAGAATTTTTGAGTCTATGTTCATCAGGGGAATTGGTCTATAGTTCTCGTTCCGTGATGAGTCCCTGCCTGTTTTTGGGATGAGGGTTATACTGGCTTCATAGGAAGTGTCTGGTAGTGAACGTTCTCTTTCAATTTCATTGAAGAGTTTGAGAAATATTGGTGTGAGCTCTATTTTGAAGGCCTTGTAGAATTCTGCTGTGAATCCATCTGGACCTGGGCTTTTCTTGGGTGGGAGATCATGTATTACTGTTTCTATTTCAATACTGGATATGGGTCCGTTTAGAAGGTTTAAATCTTCCTGGTTGAGTTTGGGGATATGAATTTTTTCTAGAAAATCATTCATTTCTTCCATGTTCTCGAATTTGTTGGCATAAAGGTTTGCAATATAGTCCCTTATTATGGTCTGAATTTTGGTTGTTTCTGTGTATGTTACCTGATTAATCTCTTATCTTGTTTATTTGAGTGTGCTGCCTTCGTTTTTTGGTCAGGTTTGCTAGGGGTCTGCCTATCTTGATTTTTTCAAAGAACCAACTCTTTGTTTTGTTGATTCTTTCGATTGTTTTTTTTTTGTCTCTAATTGATTTATTTCTGATTTGATTTTAATTATTTGTTTCTGTCTACTGACTTGGGGTTTGGCTTGTTCTCTTTCAAGGAAATTAAGGTGCTTCCTTAAATTATTGAGTTGCTGTTTCTCCAGTTTGTTGGTGTATGCATTCAGAGATATAAATTTTCCTCTGAGTACTGCCTTTGCTGTGTCCCAAAGGAGCTGGTACTTTGTGTCCTCATCTTGGTTGAGTTCCATAAACATTTGAATTTCCAATTTAATTTCTTCCATGACCCACTCATGGTTCAGCAGTGTGTTGTTTAGTCTCCATGAACTGTAGGATTTTCTGAGGTGGCTGTTAGAGTTGAGCTCTAATTTTATTCCATTGCACTCTGAGAGAATGCAGGGACTGGTTTTGATACTTCTGAATTCGTACAGATTTTCTTTCTGCCATAAAATGTGATCTATGTTGGAGAATGTTCCATGTGCCACTGAGAAGAATGTGTATTCTGTTGTTGCGGGGTGAAATATTCTGTAGATGTCGATTAAGTCTAGTTGGTCT
Source organism: Perognathus longimembris pacificus (assembly GCF_023159225.1). Lineage (NCBI taxonomy): Eukaryota > Metazoa > Chordata > Mammalia > Rodentia > Heteromyidae > Perognathus > Perognathus longimembris. The sequence goes on along the minus strand of NC_063176.1, from coordinate 17,797,116 downwards.
ATGCAATTGTTTATTTCTGTGGTTTCTTTGTTCAGTTTTTGGCGTGTTGATCTGTCCAGAGGTAACAGTGGAGTGTTAAATTCCCCAACTATCAATGTGTTTGGGTCTATGAGTGTTTTTAGAGTCAGTAGTGTTTGTTTGATGAAGTTGAGTGCTCCTGTATTTGGTGTGTAGATAATTAGGATGGTTATATCTTCCTGTAGGAGAGATCCCTTTACTAGTATGTAGTAACCTTCTTTTTCTCTTCTTACTTTTTCAAATTTGAAGTAAATTTTGTCTGATACTAAGATTGCAACTCCAGCCTGCTTATGGGGGCCATTTGCTTGATAGATTTGATTCCAGCCTTTCACTTTTAGAAGATGTTTACTTTTGCTGGATAGATGTGTCTCTTGGAGGCAGCAGAAAGATGGATCTTGATTTTTGATCCAACTTATGAGCCTATGTCATTTGATTGGCGAATTAAGTCCATTAATGTTGAGAGTTAGAATTGAGAGCTGATCATTTGTTCCTTTCATTATCCCTATCTTGTTAAAGGCTGAGTCTTCACATTTGTTGATCTGATATTCTGGTTTACTCTTTAGGGTTCATTTCTCTGTCTGCATTGGGATCTTGATTATTTTCCTTGTACAGTACATCTTTGAGGATTTTTTGTAAAGCTGGTTTTGTGGAGATATATTGTTTCAGTTTTTCCTTACTGTGGAAGACTTTTATTTGACCTTCGGCTATGAATGAGAGTTTAGCTGGGTACACTATTCTTGGTTGGTATTTATTTTTATATAGGGTTTGGCATACCTCATTCCAGGCTCTCCTTGCTTTCATGGTTTCTGCTGAGAAGTCTGGGGTATTTCTGATGGACTTCCCTTTATATGTGATTGTTTTCTTCCCCCTAACAGCTTTAAGGATTATTTCCTTGGACTCTATTGATCCTGTTTAGATCACAATTTGTCGGTGGAATATCCTATTCTGGTCTGGTCGGTTTTGGGTTCTAAATGCTTCTTGTATCAGTATAGGCCTATCCTTCTGGATATTTGGGAAGTTCTCGGCTAATATTCTGTTAAATAGGTTGCCTATTCCATTAACTTGCTTCTCCAGATTTTCCTCAACACCTATTATCCTTAAATTGGGCTTTCTTATTGTATCTTGAATCTCCTGGAGCGATCTGTTTGGTCAATTGGATTGGTTTTGTATTGCTTTTTGATCTTTCTCCATAGATGCTAGGGAATCTTCAGCTCCTGAGATTCGATCCTCTGCTTCAGTTATTCGGGACTGTATGCTAGCTACTTGATTTCAAATCTCTTTTCCTTAAGACTGGACTTTCCTGATGATTTCCATGTCCTTGCTATACTTATCTCTTAGGTCCTGCATGGACTTTGTTACTTCATTAACTTCATTAATTTGGTTTTAAGTGCTGTCTTTCAAATCTTTCAGCTGGGTAGTTATCTTTTCATTTGACTCTTGAAGTTCATTTATCTTTCCATTTGTGGAGGCCATGAAATTCTCCATTAATTTTTGCTTTGCCTCCACATGCTCTAGAATAATTGACTGAAGAGATTCAAACTTTTCATTTATCATGTTTATCAGTAAACTTTGTAGAGCATTTTGAGGGTTCTCTTCTATGTCTTTGATTGACTGCTCTGCTTCCTGCTTGTTTTGAGTAGGGGATAAGACTTCATTGTTTGCCATCTTTATTGCATTCCTCTGCCTATTTGAATTGGGAATGCCAAACTACAAGCACCTGTGAGCACCACTTAAGGCCCAAAGCAGACCTTACCAAGCACTGTTGTGTAAATCTTAGAAGTTCACAATTATATATGGATACCTTTTATACCTGTGTATAAAATTATAGTTGGTGTTCCTAAAGAATACAATTTCAATCAATCCTGAGCCCTGTAATCAGTAGTTATTTATTTACTGTTACAACCCTATGAGCAATTCTTGTTCTTATATGAAGTTCTTTTTGGACTGGCTTTCTCTATGAACCCCTTTGATTCACTCGGAATAAGCAGGGATACCCTCTATCCAGTAACCAGGAGTCAATGGAATCAGGAGGTCCTAGAAGTAGGTCAGGAGGGTAAGTTAGAGATAGTAAAGAGAATAGAGTAGAATGTATGGGGAGGTGATGATTTTGGTTTAGTTTCAGTGATGTGGAAATGTGGAGGAGGGTACAATCAGTAGAAAGAACAAGGTTAAAATGATAGACAATGGGGGCTGGGGATATGGCCTAGTGGCAAGAGCGCTTGCCTCGTATACTTGAAGCCCTGGGTTCGATTCCCCAGCACCACATATACAGAAAATGGCCAGAAGTGGCACTGTGACTCAAGTGGCAGAGTGCTAGCCTTGAGCAAAAAAGAAGCCAGGGGCAGTGCTCAGGCCCTGAGTCCAAGGCCCAGGACTGGCCAAAAAAAAAAAAAGATAGACAGTGGAGAGTTAGCAGTAAAGAGTGGAGGTCTTATAGAAAAGTAATTTTTAAAGAAAGAGAATGCAAAGAGAGAAATAAAGAAAAAATACTGGAAGACAGATGCACCTACCAGAGAAAATTATTTAAAAAAAATAAAAGAAAAAGGTAAAAAGAAAAAAATCAGGAAAAAAACAAACAAACAACAAAAAACAAACAAAAAGAACTTGATAGAACCAACAGGTAAAAATGGAAAACAAAAACAAACCAATGACGTTTCAGAAATGAAAATATATGTAAAAAAAAGCTTAAAAAACGTTTGAGAAAAAATAAAAAGGAGTCTTCCTTGTTTGGGTGGGCTTTCTACAGTCTCTGGTTTCCTTGTGATAGTCTGCAGTCTATTCTACCGCTTGGCTGGTTTGACTTGCTTTCAGTTCGCAGAGGGTGGATCTGCTCTGACCTTCTTCCCCTGTCAGTGAATTCCTGGGGCTCTGTGGTTCACACAGCTTTCAGGTAAGACTTGGGAATCCTCTGTAGATGGGGATGTGAACAGTCTTGGGAACTGTGGCTCTACCCGTCTGCTGTAGGGCCGCTGCCTTTAACGCCTGGCTCTGAATAGGCTGTGGACTCAGCAGGGCGGGGCGCCTCTGGTCTGATTTACCTGGCTGAGGCTTGCTCGCCTGGGGGAGGCTCCTCCCTTGTGGGTGTGGCAGCCTCCTGGGTAGAGCTGGGTATGGAATTCAGCTCCGTTTTGGGCTGGGAATTGGGCTTCTAAACAGAACTGTTCTCTGTCTTGGGAACTGTCTGATCTCCCGTGTGGCTGTTCTGTGCCTCCAGTAAGGTAGCTGCTTGCCGCTTTTGCTTTTAATTGAGGAATTCCGGCGGTCTGGGCAGGCCACCTCTGGCTGAGCCAAGGCCCAGGACAAGCCCTGCCCCCCCACCTGTGCAGGGGGTGTTCTCCTGGGCGGAGCTGGCTCTCATTGGTCAGTTCCTCTTGCCCTTCTCAAAGATGGCCGCTTTGTTTTTGCTTTCCCCAGGCGGGCTTTAGCTCCAGTCTGGTCTGACCCTACGCCAGTGTCAAAGATGGCGCTTTGCTCTGGCGGTGGGGGAGGAGCTGCTCTGTGGGTATGAGGGAGAGTGACTTTTGTGGGGGTACTCACACTTTCTCTGCGATTTCAGCCTGTCTGTGCTCAGCCTGCGATATGTCTGAACGCTGCTGTCTGGAGGATTTCTCCCGGTCTCTGTTGAGTGCTTTAGCTGCACAGAGTGCGTGGTGGTGGGACGCCGCCCAGAGCTCAAATCCGAGTTTTTAGCCAAGCAAAGTCAATTTTTCCTTCCTGGCCAGAATCCCTGTACTGTTAGAACTTACTTTTCCTATCTTTCTAGGGATAAAAGTTTCTGTTGGATGGGAAAACTGCGATGTAGAAGGGAGCTCAGCTAGGGCTCTGCTGTTCCTCCGCTGTCTTCCCAGAAGTCCCACCCCTTACTTTCTTTTCATCCAATTCTACCCCTTCATCCCTATCCTCAAGTTACAAAGCTAGTATCATTGTCTTATTGCTACTGTAACAAATTTCCATGAAGTTTTTGACTTCATTAAACACAAACATAATAGCTGAGGCATTTGTAGTTGAGAATTATGAAGTAGGCCTCTAGCAGCTAATAATGAGCTGTCAAGAGGGTGGCAAGCTTCTGAAGTCTCTAGAAGTGAATCCATTTCCTTGCCTTTTCGAGTTCCACACAAGCCCATTCCTTTTATCCTAACCTTTTCCTCCATCTTCAAAGATACAGGACCTTTTTAATGCTCTCTTTGCATCTCTCTTGCACACTCATATCTTCCTTTCCCAATTTCAAAGGCTCTTGAGATTTTCTTGAACACTAGAACATTAAAGTCATCTGATTAGCAACTTAATTATAATTCCCTTTGCCATGTAATCAAATACAGTCACAAATATAGGATGTAGAAGTCTTTGGGAAAACATCCTGTCTCCCATAAGGGTCTCTAGGTTGTGATGTTCGAAGCTAAGCCTTCAAAAATAGAAGAATTCAGTCTTCTTGGAGTGTGTGTCTTTGTAGGAATGTATGCGTGTTGTAGGTTGGTATTGTGTATGTGTTCACATGCATTCATATGCATAGAATCGAACAGAGAGTCAGTAGCTGAAGTGATAGAGTCTTGTATTGAAAATGAAGTGGGGGAATCCTGATTTTACTCCAGGTTTACCTGGTAGTGGTTGGTTTTAAACAACAGAATGGAGTTATTTATACTTTAAGAATGTTATGTGTGGGAGAATTTATAAGAAAAGGGATGGATCAAATGAAAAAGTACATTTTTTTTTTAACTGAAGAGAGCTGGAAGAGGGGTGGTTAGGTTTATGTGGGAAGGGAGCTGGGAGCAGGAGTATGTTTGGGTCAGTAAGAGGTTCCTACCTCCTGGTCAGTTGCAGATTTGCTCAGGGTTGGTGAAGTGTTAGAGTCAGGAAGTGACAGGGCCTGGAGGAGGGGGTGAAACTGTTTCCCTGTGAATACATTTTTCATAGCGAGTCTTTTCAGATCTCCTAGGAAACTGAGTAATAGTGATAGTAGAGCCTACTTCCTATAATCAAATGTTTGACTTAACTTCTAGATTCCAAAGATGACTCAGGGGGAGTGCACCTGCTGGGCCAGGATAGTGAAAATTTTAGGATCTGAGACTGACAGAATTGTGGCCTTCTAGGAGTAGCTTAGTTTGGCAAGTGCATTAGCCTTGGAGTCTGTTGCTCAAAAGCTTTATGGGCCGGGAGCATTTGAATGGGAACACAGACCTAGGAAATTCTACCTGATTTAAGAACTGTTTTGTTGTTGTTGTTTGTTTTTTTATACTGAAAGTCCTTTACTGTAATCCCCCAGCGGCCTCAAGTAAACGTGATAGTTTTATTATAGTAATTCCATTACACCCTGGCTGGTGGAAATGGAAGGGTGGCTTGTGTCATCATTTCTTGATTGTTGTGACGATGCTTTGGAACTAGAGCAGTAGCCTTGGTGTGTTCTGAGATGTGCTGAGCAGCTCTCGGCTGGTAGGGTGCTCAATCAGTGCTGGAGCTCTGGATAACTTCTGTATTTGTTTAATAAATTTTAATCATTTTCCTCTTCACCCTGTGGGGTTCATTAAACTGACTGCAGGTAAAGCAGTGTAGCAGTAAAGGGAGTGCATTTGCGTTGTGTGCTGTGATGTGATTTTAAGGGACCGCTGTTGAGATTGAGGAGAAAGTAAAGCTGCCAATATTTTCTGCTATTAAGATATCTGGACATATTTGCCATGCTAGGCATGGCCTGGAATAGGTAGGAGACTTGGCAGAATATCAGCAGCAAACAGATGCTCATTTGGATGCTGATTAAAATTAATAAACCATATGCCAAAGTTTTTGGATTTATACATTGATAACTTACTTGCTAAATATCTTCCAAGTGTATCCATTAATAACAGATCAAAAGACTTTGTAAAGAACTTGCTGCCTTTAAGTAATTGTACTGTATTGTGCATTTCAAAATGAAAGTCACAATAACCTTGAAGAAGTAGGACAAATCTTTACTCTCAGCTACTCAGGAGTCTGAGATGAGAGAATCACTTTCGTCCAGAAGACTGAGGCCAGTGTGGACAACATGGGAAGATTTTGCTTAAAAAATTAATAAAAGAAAGAGTAAAAGGTGGTTATGTTATTAAAATATTTTTGAAATGCTCTATTTAGTCCAGGATTATTAAAAATGAAATAAAATTTGCTGGAGTACGTTTCAGATATCCAGTGTTGAGAGATTAAGAATAAAGGACCTAAAGTCTCTAAGGACCTAAAGTCCAACCTAGTTTCTGTCCTTGGGTGCCACCAATAGAACTCCACTGTGTATGAATGAAAGGGTCACAGGATTCACTCAGGTCTCATCAGCTTCTCTCCAGACAGTGTTCCTGGAGGTCATCTGGGGGCAGAATGTCAACACTGCGGCCAGTCAGAAATGCTTTAGGAGCACTCGTATAGCACACAGTGGGAACCATAAAAAGAGGGCCGTCTGGAGGATGGCTGAATGGAGCTTCTTCGCATGGCACAGGTGGTGGGGTATGGTGGAGGACAGGCAATTATGGAAAGAAGGATCCAAAGAGCCTGTGAAGGTGGGTGCATCAGAAAATGGGCTAGAATTAACAATCAACATGTTTTCCTCCCTCCCCTTTTCACTCTCTTTGACCTGTTTCTCTTTATATCAATATTCTTTCTAATTATGATTTAAAAAAAACCAAGAAACTACTATCTCTGTGGTGCTTACAGGCATAGATGGAAATAAGCAATTCACTGTGGCAAAAAATATCATCTTCATTGAGATTCTCCAATAAGAGAAATATGGATAGTAATTGGTAGTGATGACTGCCAAGGAAGAAAACCTTAGGAAAGTTTTGGGATATTAAAATTCTAAAAGCAACCGTTAGAGATAGTATGTCCACTGTGAAGTTTAGCTCTATAACACACTTAGGAAACTCCATCCTGCCCACTGAGCTTTGAGGAGGTAGCTAGTAGACCTCAGGCGCTGGTTGGAAGCTACTCACATGAATGGCCTTTCTGAACCCAGGATCAGGTGGGAAGGGGCAGCTCTGAACTTCCATCATAGGCAGCAGGCTTCCCCACATTAGCTTGGTCAACAGTAAAGAATTATTCATGGACTCAAAATTTTCATGAGAATGGAGAGTACCCTTCATCCAATCCATGCTCCCCAAAGACATGAGATGAACATCTGTGACTAGAGATTAAAAATTTACAAAGCTTTCAGATTATGACACACAAGTGTGTGTGTGTGTGTGTGTGTGTGTGTGTGTGTGTGTGCATATGTGCATGCGTGTGTATACCATGAAGAATGTCTGTACTATTTGTACTATTGCATTTTTCACTTGAGAGGTTTGTTTTTATTTTTAAAGCTTTGGTACAAAATTCTTTAAAAGTGTATGTTTCTATTAGTTGTTGGTGGCTTAGGCTTGTAATCCTAGCTACTCAAGAGCCTGAGATGTAAGAATCATGGTTTGAAGCCAGCCCAGGCAGAAAAGCCTGTGAGACTCTTACTTCCAATTAACCACCAAAAAACCCATAAGTGGAGCCATGGCTCAAAGTGATAGGGTGCTAGCCTTGACCACAAAAGCTCAAGGTCAGTGCTTAGGCATTGAGTTCAAGCCCTATGATAGACAAAAAAAAAAGTACTTATCCAGAAAAAGTTATTTTGTCAGCAATTTATTGACTACTAAAACAATAATAATTCATTTTAAACATGTAAGACTATATTAAAGAAACAGCAAGTTATAAGGAGATTTTTGCCTTTTAAAATGATAACATTCATGTAAAAGTAGTTGCAAAATGTATTATGTTGTGATTGCAGACATATTAAATCATATGCTCAATTATAATTCATTGATGTTGACTCACAATTTTTCCGTATGCTAGCACTGACTATGCAGTAGGTAGATGGGGTCTACCCATGGCCAATTGGCTTGTGAACTGAAGAAGCTCACACACCAGTGGGAGAGAGATGAATTACAAGACAACAATTGCTATGTACTGTGAGAAAACGCACAGTGCAGGTTCTGTGCGGTCCTGAAAAAGGGAGTGTGATCCTGATTGAAAAGTTCAGGGAAGGGTCAGGCATGGTGGTACGTGTCTGTAATTTGGTAGGCAAATAGGATGATTAAAATTCCAGGCCTTCCAGGGGAAAAAATTGAGATTCCATCTGAACCAATAAGCTAAGCATGGTGGGACATGTTTTTGATTCCAGCTATGCTGGAAGCCTAGATAGGAAGAACATGTCTGATGTTGGTTTGAGCAAAAAACAGGAGACCTTATCTAAAATATAGCCTAGAAGCAAAAAAACAGGGGAGGTGAGAGCATGGCTCAAGTGGTAAATCACCTGCCTAGGTAGCATTAGGCCCTGAGTTCAAACCTCAGTACTACTAAGAAAAGCGAGGATAGAAGAAAGAGAAGGCAAAACAGCTTTAAAAAATAGAATATGATAGCTTGAGCACTTTAAAAAATAGACATTTGCCTACTGAATAATAAATAGAAGGGCAATTGGAGCAGGGCCCGGATTCTGGAAAGATATGGAAAGTTAGCGAATGGAGGACAGTATGGTATGCTGAAGGCTATGCATTATGGGATAGTGGTGATCAAGGAATGTGGTTTGGCAGGTGGAGGCTGAGAGTTATGTAATATGACAGGGTTTAGATTTGGTTCTGGAGGAAACATTTAAAATGAGGCAAAAGGAAAATCCAATTTGCAAGTTAAAATGATCTTTCTCATGGCAGAGAGAATGAATTGGTAAGGCTTAGGGAGTGTGAATTAGCTTCCTATTACTGTTATAATAAATTACTACAAAATTTGCGGGTTAAACCATGAATTTATTACTTTGCAATTCTGAAAAACAAAAGTCCTGAAAATAAGTCTTCTTAGAACTCTTTTCTGTCTGGAAAGACTTGATTCCTGGCCTCTTCCAGTTCCCATAGACTGACTGCTCTCCTTGACTTATGGACCCTTCCTTTGTTTTCCCTGATGGCAGAGTAACACTTTCAAGTTTCTCTTCTCTCTCTCTCTCTCTCTCTCTCTCTCTCTCTCTCTCTCTCTCTCTCTCTTTCTCTCTCTCTCCCCGTGTCTCTCTCTCTCTCTCTCTCTCTCTCTCTCTCTCTCTCACACACACACACACACACACTCACACTTTATATTTACAAGAACCTTTGTGGTTACTTTGGGTTCATCTGAATAACCCAAGGTCACTACTTCTAAGATCTAAGTTTAATCACATCCTCAAAGCTCCCTTCCCCCTTTTATTTTGTCATCTCCATGTTCTGGAGATTAGGAATGTGGAACTACTTGGAGGACCCTGGTAAGATGTTTCTGTAATCCACAGTACTAGTTGTGAAGAGTTGCTATAATTGCTTTGTGAGAAGTATGCTGAGGAGAAGAGAAAGCACATGCCCACCAAAGCACTGACAGCAGATTCACAGACACAAACACAAAAAGGCAAGTGTCCATGGGTAGAGTAAACAAAAAAATTGTACTAATTTTCCTATAATGGAAAACTGTTGTGTGACATAAGGAACAAGTTCTTAATACTAGCAGAATATTAATGGCCCTAAAAATGTTGCCCAAATGAAATACAATATAGAGTTCCATTTTTTTTGAGACAGGTAAAGCTAATTATGATAAGACAAATCTGAAGAATGTTGCTGCACAAAGGAGCCCAAGTGTGAAATTAGCTGGAAGGGTGGGAGAAAAGCGCATGGAGGTACGGAAATGTTCAGTAGTGATCGGGTCTGAAACAGGCGGCCTTTGATAGTTGCATCTATCAAAACTCCCTGAATATACACCTAATACCTGAGCATTTTTTCTTGTGAATTATACATCAATTTAAAAAATCGTATTGGGAAAATAAAGTAGCAGAAACAGGGATGAAAAGGAGAAAGACCATGACATTTCCAGACTCTAAACTTGACAATAGCTGTGAGGCACTAAATATCAAGGGGAGAATAAAGAGAGAAAGAAATGAGCAAGGAAATATGTCCAAGCTATATTAAGAAAGCAAATACAACTACAGTGTTGTCCAGACCATATTTCAGTGTAGGATAATGATATACAAAGGAGTAAAAGTAATAGGCATTCAAGAATTCATTTTTTATTCTTCTTTGTGTTTTGCTTAAAGGACTAAGTGGTAGTTATTAACCTCACATGGGAACAGTGCTTGAATTTGGATCTCTGAGGTGAGAAATGAGGTTGATGGAATTCAAGCTTATTTGTTAATTGAAAAAAATATACATAATGGCTTTGCTATATACATTGGCTTTGCTATATTCCAGGAACAGTCTAAGAGTCAAATAAATTAAGCAATTAGTGTATCAGTTTAGAGCACAAACAGAAAATATTTCTTGGTCTTTGCAGGGCTTTTGCTTGCTGTGAATGGTCATCAATACATTCTAACTGACTTGAGGCATAATTACATTCACTTAAACCACAAATCGTTTTGAAATGATGCTGTTACATCCAATGCTATTATTTAGAAAACCAAGTAGGTTACAGAATCTGAATGAATTTTAGAGTTTATTTAAAATGAACAGACATCATCTGACTGTCCACTGTGATATTTCATTGGCTGTCTAACTTGCTTTTTTCTCTCTCATTTTCAAGGTTCATTTCTCCCCTATTGTCTTTGCAGATGGTCTTATTTCTGATAGATCTTAGACTAGCCAAGGCCCTTTTATCAATCTTCAGACTGATATCATACACACACACACACACACACACACACACACACACACACACACACACCACACCACTTCACATCACATCACATATAGCAGGTTTTGAACTCAAAGAGAAGCAACTATCTATGTGCTATAAAAGCCCCAAGTTTACCTGTAGATTTCATCATGGATATGCTTTTCACTTCTGCCTATGTAATGTTCTGTTATTTCTCCCTCTCATTTTCATATCCTTTCCAAACTTTTTCTCGGAGGAGGGTTGGAGTAGACCAGTTTATTTTAAAGTTACTTTTTTCTTGGCTAATGGAGTCCTTCTTAGAAACCTTGATTTCAGTGGTGCCTATATTTTATAATCTATTTAACGACCCACTCTTTATTTATGACCTAGCTAGTTTACTATTTTAATTAGTGGAGTTTTATGTGTATATGTACCCTAAGGCAACTTAAAGCAAAGGGCATACTTTCTGAGCCTTGGCAAAATAAATTCATAAACATCAAAGTTGTTTTCACCCAGACTAATAGGCACACTGACTAATTGACCACGAACTGCAGTTCAAGCTGAATACCTTCCTATTGACCTGGCTCAGTCTCTGGGGAAAATATTTTTAACTAAAAGTCAAACAAAGTTTTATGTAAATTTGCGGGATTGGATGAAACATGCAAGTTCAGTTCTATTCTATAAGCAAGCTGAAACACGAAAATTGATTTGGGTGGAAAGAGTTAAAGAGATACTCTGGACTTCCAGAGAGTTTCCTGAAATTTCTATCAGAAGTGATTTCTATGTGAGTGTTTCAAACAAAAACACCAAACCCCAAAACAAAACCCCCAAAACTGACTGGCAAAACCATGGCTTCTATGAAATTTCCATCATAAACATTAGAAACATCATAAACATTAGAAACTGGAGAAACTTTGCATCCTTGCGATCCTCCAGAGCAAACAGTTTCATGGAACCAAAAATGGAAACCCTTTCATGTCATGCTTTGAGATTTTACTCCTGTATCTGTTTGGAATTAATGAGACATGGGAGATTCTTTTTTGTTTCTTCTCATTTTACTAAAATTGAAATAGCAATAAATTTTAAGACACACAAGTTGCCTAGAAGCCAAAATTGTTTATTTCAAAATTTATTGTTTCAAAGTAGAATACTACACATCTGAAGGTCTTATTATACTGAGAAAAAAGTAATGAATTACTTAGCAGCTATCTGTCAAGAATAAATTCTTCTTTGAATTCATATATAACTTTTGTTATTCCACAGCAGACATTTGTTTGCTGTGTTACTGGGCAGGCTTCTTCATCTCTCCTAGTTTTCTTGCTTATAAAATGGAATTAACAATGATAGTAATAGTGTTTGCTTCATGTGTTTGTTGGGAAGAGTAAATGAGTAAAACCCACAAAGGCAGTGGAACCAAGTGCTTGATATGATAATTGCCAAATGAATGTTAGTGAGATTTATTCAAGGTACTAGATTTATGTATGCATACTTTTGCATATCTAACTTCAAAAGTAAGTTTCCTTAAAAGATTCTACTGCTAAATGAAATTAACTTAGATCTTAATGCCATTATGATGTCAGAATTTTTGAAACCCTAAATGAAAGAAAATACAATTTAAACTTTTTAAGGTATAAAAACAGAATTATGAGCTGGCAGCTAAAACAACAATCAAAGGATAACTTCCATCATTACTTTATTCTGGGACTCTAATAATGCTGTCAAAATATAGTTTTTCCTAGGAACTTAACTTGGCTTTTATTCCTGGTCTCAAACATGGGAATGCTCAGTGAGTGTGTTTTTCCTTCTTTCTTCCCTTCCCCTGTGTAAACTATTCTCCTGTACCTGTGGCTTCATCTTTCAGTAAACTTCGTCTCAGCTTCTTCTATTCTATGTATCACATTATATTTATACTGTCTTTTTATTTTTACTTTTTGTAAAATTTAATTTTATTGTCAAGGTGATATACAGAGGGGTTATTATATACATAAGGTAGTGAGTACATTTTCTGTTGAATACTATCCCTCCCTCCCTCACTTTTCTCCCACGATCCCTTTCCCACAGTCCCCTCCCAGTTGTAAAGTTTAATTCCAGTGTATTATCTTGTATCACTACTGTATTGGTTCACCCTTTGTCCTTTGTCTCACCAAAATCTCATCAAAATCAAATATAGTGACAACAAGGGATTAAACCATAGGGGGAAAATAAAGAAAAAAGACAAAACTATCCTCCAGGTCTCAGCCTTTTGAGTTCTGGATTACAGGTATAGCCACAGGTGTACAGCTCTGCTCTGAACTGACATAAATTTCAATCCCATATTCTTATTACAGTCTAGAAACCTCCAGCCCTATGTGATTTTTATGGCCCAGCACTAGCCTCTTTCTGGTCTCATGAAATATTTTTTTTTTCTTACTCTGTGCTGGTAGGAAACACTTCCTCCTCCTGGTTTGTCAGTGGCTTCTGAGACAGCAGCCATGTTTTTTTTCTTGGGATACTCTCTCAAGGGGGTAAAAAAAAAGACACACGAGTAGTCATTAGGAACTGTGTATTTTGCCAGACTCAAGGTTTCATGGTACCAACTTACTGACAGTTGGCATGCTTCTTCATTTTAGCTGGGTGATGCCACTGTAATCCTGACCCACTCCATCACTTTTGGCCTCATTTGGTCCTCTTCTCCTAAGGTTATTTCTGCCTACTTAGTGTTAAATACCAGATTACTACAATGGCTGCCTTACCAGGCAGTCTCGTTTTAAGATTAGGGTTACAATAATCACAAAAAAGCAACACAATGTGTTTGTGGCTCTGATAAGCACCCTTTAAAGGAATGGTGGCATCCTGAACTCTGTCTAGATAGGATAGTAGAAATCTGGGAAGATCAGAGTTGGAAGTCCAGCATTGAAAATGCCTTTCATTTCCCCTTGCTTCTTCTGGGCCATCATAGTGATGCCTGGTTACTTCGTGTGACCAATGTATCCCATGGACCACTGCTGCTGATTGAAGGTCTATTGATCTTGCATAGCTGCCAATGCCCAGTGTCAAAGGAGCCAACATTTTCTCCTAGTTCTTGATGTTTAACTTTGAGTGTACTGAAGACACAGCCAAAGCTAATTAATGTCCTTCCTTCCATTGTCACATGGACTCTGTTTTTGTAGCTATCCCTGTTTTGTCTTTGTAACTTACTCCCCCTAAACATGAGTGTTGAATAATCACTTGCACGGCACACATTCCTATATATGTATATGTGTATGAATATATTCATTCGTAGATATACTCATTTATTCCAATCATGGTTGTAACATGATGAAATGCCCTAGGAATATAGCAGTGAGCAAAGTAGAGCAAGTCTTTATGGAGCTTACCTTCTAATAAGTGAGAAAGACAATCAAGATAATAGGTCACTGCTTGGCATACTTTCAAGTAATACAGTATGCAAATAAAAATAAGGAAAATAAGGGAATAAACGTCTATATGGATAGCCTGCAATTACAGTGACATTCTACTCTTTAAAACAATATCCAAGCTTGATTTAATTGTATCAGTTAACAAATTTTGCCCATAGTTGAAATCGATGAAAGTATTAGGCATGCAAAACTATTGACAGTGTTATTGTATCTGAAAAGTTTTAAATTTGCCTCCAGTTGACATCTGCTACAATTCTGAAATACTAAAATAATGGAGCACATGCAGTCATATGATCTCCTCATATCCATGTGCCACGGGCCAAGCATATTAATATGTAGGGTTGAGCTTTTGATCCAGTCATCCTACTAACCTTTCTAAAATGGCAACCATGGGTAAAACTCAAAGCAAAGTTGTTAATCTGGATTTGGGAGGACTTGGGTTGTAGGAGAGTACAGATTAAGTTTGGCTAAGCAGCTTAGAAAGAAAGGGCACCACCCATGACTGCTATGAAGACAAGTCACTTGAAGGCCGCCTCTGTTCCCTCTACAGGATCCCATATCAGTCTTTGTAGTCCCTGTGGACTGAAATATTATCTCTAGTAGTCTAAGGGAAAGACCAGATATCTAACAGGCTTCTTTTGAGATATTTCTTAGCATTTTCTTTATACTTATGTATTATGCAAGAGAAATTACTGTATAGCAGGGGCCATCTTGTGTAATTATTAATATTTACTTTCTAGAACTGGCAGAATTCAGCTTTGTCAGGCCAATCTTGCTTATGATAACTAACGGGAGATGTCACTCTCGACAGTGTCAATTTGGTGACAGCAAAGAAAAATGAGGTTGAATTTTAGCTATAGTACAGCATAAGAAAGTGAGGTGAAATTAAAAGTGGACAGGCTCATAAATATTTAAGTCAGAGTTTTTGATGTCTTGAAAAGTTTTACAAAGAAATCAATTTGATTCTGTAATGTAAGAACTAGAAGAAAAAGAATATTGCCTTTTCCCTTGTAAAGAATATGTTAATTCTCTGCCAGAAAGAAATATGTTAAGAAGGGTTCCTTGAATTCTTTGAGGCCTTTGTGTTTTTCTTAAGCAAGACTACATTATCTCACAATACCATGATTATCATGATATATAGGTGCTTTATTGCAGGGTTTGAAATCTTACTCTATTTCTTACTGTAGTAGATAGAGTATCACATTGCTTAATTTTACTTCATTTGTTCCATCTGCACAATGGAGATAGTAAGAGTAATAATACACATTAACAATTAGCTAATAATGATAGATATTGTATTAGAACTATTTTAATCTATTTGGAAAAGTACTAAATAAATGCTATTCCCATGACTGTTTTAAACAGTTTTGTGTCACTAAATGAAATACCTGACATGAGCTACTTATAAAGAAGTGAGATCATATTGGGAAGATCATATTCAAGTCCAGTCCTGGATGCATCTATTGATTTGGGCCTTTGATGAAGACTGATGGCAATGATGGGTATACACATTGGAATAAGAAGGCACATTACTTATGCTAGGAAGCAAAAGAGACTGGGAGACCAGGTCTGCTGATTGTAAGTGCAGTGCAAGTACAATTCAACAAGAGTTATATCCAAAGAGCATAGAGTTTTAGAATCAACCAGTGTCAGTCCATTACTTACTAATTGTATTTCTTCAGCAAATCAGTTACACTTTTTGATCTTTGCTTTTATGTTCTGTCAAATGAGGCAAAGACCAACTACATACTTTTAAAGAACTGTTAAGAGGATTAAGTGAGATGATAAATAGAAAATGCTTTAGAGCCTGATAGATCTGATTTTACATCCCTATTGTACCACTTAAGAATTTGTACTTAAATGTAATGACACACAGAGCTGCATGAATTATGCTTGCTTTACAGTAATATATGTGGAAAATGTGAGCCAAACTCTAGAATACAAACAATTCCTGAATGGTGGCAGTTAGTATATTTTTATAATTTAAAACACACTACACATGTGGCTCTATATAGTTATCAAATATGTCAGCTAGAACGAAACCAAGAGCACATGCTGGATTGAGTGGGGATATGTACAGGGTATATATATATATGGTGCGGTGAAAATCCTAAAAGGATTTTTAACCATGAAAAGAGCATTAGGGAGCTGAGACCTATCTTGTCTGTTTTATAGGCATTAGTAGGAGGGAGGCAGACAAATAGGGAAGAAGGATGGTAAACATAGTTAACATACTTTCTCTATGTGTTTAAAAACAAAACCTGGAAACTTGAGATGGGTTTGCAAAGGGGGAGAAGAAAGATTGTTAGAGGGGTGATTATAATCAAGAAGCGTTGCATCTAAACAATGGCCTTGTTAAAATGAACCCCCCTTGTACCACTAATTGATATCAAATGAATAAATCAACAAACAAATAAAAGCAGCATGCATCTCCCTATACTTTGTCATAGCAGAAGACTTTTTTTCCCCAAAGTTTAAACATTTAAGACATTATTTACATACAATTCTCACTAAAATTAAGCCCAATAAAGAAGAAAAATGATGACAACTTATTGGCAGAATGAGCCATAAGACACAGATGCTCCTGGACCTTCTGATAAATTATGCCCTATAAACCCATTGAGAGGTTTGGAATGTGGCTTAGTGGTACAGTGCTTGTCTAGCATGCATGAAGCCCTGGGTTTGATTCCTCAGCTCCACATATACAGAAAAAGCCAGAAGTAGCACTGTAGCTCAAGTGGTAGAGTGCTAGCCTTGAGCAAAAAGAAGCCAGGGACAGTGCTCAGGCCCTGAATTCAAGCCCCAGGGCTGGGGGTGGAGGGGGGAGACAGAAAGGGAGGGGAGGAGATAGCACAGAAACATTTGGGGAGAGGGGAAGGGTGGGAGAAAAATGAAGGAGAATGTAAAAAGTTTAAGATTTTTATTCACTGCCTTACGTAACCCCTCTGTACATCACTTTGACAATAAAAAAAGTTGAAGGTGAAAATGCATTTACTATATAAGCTACAAAACATCAGAGTTTTGAGACCTCAGACACTCTGCAGTGTGGATCTCTACCATGAGATGATGGGGCTAGCTGGGAGCTATGGCTCTCTGCGACTAACAAGCACCACCAGGAAGTATTGTACCACTTATCTTTACCCTGGACAAAGATCAAAATCCAAACACTGAAAAGTTCCTACTGAAGGTATACGGCTTTCAAATCATTGCTAGGTAAATCTCCGCCACCCCCCCACTCCCGAAAAACAAAATTCTCCAAAGCTTCAATCTAACTTATAATGAGCAGGGCACCACGTGTATTTTATAAAGGCTACTTTGGCACCTTTCTGTAAATTGAAAACAGAAAATGTAGGCAGAAATGCAGGTTTGGCTGGTGGCAAATGGATAGTTGCCTCCTTAATTTTTTTTTTTTTTTTTTCCTTGTCTGGATCATTAACATCTTAGCAAGATCACAGCCAGCACGTGACTATGTGTTTACCAATGAACTGTAAGTAGGAATCAGAGTGCCTCTTTCAGGGCAGTTCTCCTGCCTGGGTTAAGGATAGCTCATGGAGTTTGCACACGGAGTTGCTTCATTCCTGGATTGGAGGGACTCATTGAAAAAACCTAAACAACTTTCTCATTTAAATTGTGGCAGTTGCATCAGTTTGATAATAAAAATTTGAAAAAAAAAATAAACTGTGGCAGTTGTATTGTCTTTGTTACAGCATTTCAAACTTATTCCAATGTCAAGTCAAATTATGGGTAGTAAATTTGGTATGGTTCCCAGCAGAGAAATTACAAAGTGGAAGAAATTGTAATAGAAATACTCCATTGAAGGTAAGTCTAATTTTTATTAACACAGGTAAAATGGTTATTTTATTTTTTTTAACGGCCTAAAATTTGTGCATGTGAATAAAGGTATTCCCCAAAGCACTGTAAGCAAGAAATGATTATTGTACAATCCTGTGGTTTCATTACATAAGATATTACTTTTATAGTATTTAGTCTAAGGTGGATGTTAATGGCATTATTCTGGCAATTTTGACCTATCATTTCCTGGGGAAAACTTCCAGGCAGTTACTACAAAGACAAATAATACAGAGAGATGCTTTCTTAAGGGTTTTACAGATTAAACTTTCTTTTCTAGAGGATGGTGAACATTTTAGACCCTAGCAAAAAGCATTTCTCAATAGGTGTTTTGATAAATAATTAAGCAAACTATACAGAAATTATCAACACAGTAGGTGACTGTTACTTGCTCTGTGAACTCCAGTTAGAGGAAGAAATCATACTTTCTACCTTAATAATCGATATTTGTTATTTTATTAATAATGAGTAATATCTATTACTAGCATAGAAATGAAGATATTATATAACAATATATTATATAATTACATAATTATGTATTATATACTACACATTACTATATGTAATATAGCAATATTATGTATATGCATTACGTATAGTATATATAATGAAAATCCTTTTTTTCTTATCATTATTTTCCAAAATGTTTGAAGTAATCTGCTTCATGGTTTCCAAGAATAGTTGGGGAAAATTTACAAGCAAAATGCATAATAAAATAGAAAAATGCACTGTTTTATATAAACCTATGAGTTCACATAAATATCTAAATCTTGGGGGACCTCACAGTCTAAGTCTACAGCCAATGTTTTTTTCTGCCTAAGATAGCTGAATTATGTCTGTGATAGTGATGCAAGTCATTGAAACAATAATATTCATATCCTAGGGGGAAGGAAACATGAAATGCTAAGTTCTGTGTTAAATGGAATGCTATTTAAGAGTCACCCTACGCTTTCTCTTAAGATTCAATCATGTAGCCAGCATGTAGGAAACAAGCCTCTAATTTGCTCATTCTATTGGGATGCAAATCACAGCATAACCCTGTCCTGCTTTTATCATACATCATCTATAGCTGGCTTCATCCTAAGTTACATGATCCCCAATGGTGGGGACAGAATTCTCTGGCATAATAGGGGAAATGGTACCCAAACTTGAAAAGGGAAATGGTAAATATTTGATCCAATGGGGATTTCTTTCTTCCTTGGAGGTAATATACAGTAGTTCACATAAGTTTAGAGCATCATAACCCTAAGAAAGAATGTCTAGATTGTATTATTGCCAATGCGATGGAAACCATGGTTATATTTTGTGGGGAACTTTTCATTGTGAGAGCCATGTTGTACAACTATTTTTTAATAGAGTGGTTTCTTGTATAATCCTATGACCTTAAAGGATCTGAAAATATGTCCACAGGATTTGCCACATTTCTAAGGTATCTGCAACAGCAAAATATTTAAGTAACCCTGACCTTGAACATGGGAGAATAGTCGTATTGGTTGGGGCTCAGCATTCTGTACATTTAGGGACAAGATAAATGCTGTATTTGCTCTAGACAGAAACTAGCAGTGGAGGAGGCAAATAGGATGTTAAAATTCAGGGTTTCACAAGCAAGGCCTTTGGAGTTCAAAGTCACACTCTCTCATTCTCATTAATCAACATTCATCGAGGGAAACCTCCTCTCCTCATTTTAAGGAAGCACAACAGGGCCACAATATCAGTAGCCCAGCAGGATGAGGGAGCACGGGCTGAGCTGGGAGAGATGCTGGAAGGAGGAGTAGTGGCTAAGGGTGAGAAATATTCTCTTGCATCCAAATTCAAGTAGTATCCAGGAAACAACCAATCAGCAAGTTCCGTGGTAAAAGGAGACAATCAATCAGAAAAGGAAGCAGCAACCAATGAGTAAGTCCCGTGATAAAACAAGACAACCAACTAGGAAAACCCAAGTTCATCCCATAAAACCCTGACCCAACCACAGTTTTCCTTGGATACTCAACTGCAGAGTGCTCCCGTTGAGTAGCATATTAACCAACCTCTTACACCCTCTTACTGCTCTTGTTAAATTCTTTCACTAACCTTGGTTGGGAAATCCACAACATGAACATTTTTGTGGCTTAGAGACCACACTCATTCCCACATCTAACATTAAAGCATCATCTTCACATTTGGTGGCTCATGTGGGATACAAAATGATTCAGGAAAATGTCCCAGTAAAGTGCAATTAATATGAGCATATTATTAAAAAAACAACGATGTCAACTATCTCTCTGGAGAATTTAATGCTATTCTTATGGATGCGTTGTTAGGATATATGTTAGGCAAATAAACTCAAGTGTTATGCAGAGAACCGCCAGACTTTGTTTTCCTTTGGTTTGTGGAGCAGTTTGTCACATAGAAATCCATGTTTGCTTGAAAAAGAAATTTCAGTTGTGTGTTGCTAACTGGTTAACTGTTCTGAAAACTCATTCAAAGCCACAGATGCTTGAATATTCACCTTCCTGGAGAGCCCAGTCCCAATTTCATATTTTTGTCCTTGGAACACCGTTAAACTTTAGATCTTTTGGTGGAGCAGAAGAATGTTTCATGGACTGAGAAGCCTGGCTCAGATGTGGCTGTGGGAATCAGCAGCTGGAGAGACTTGGTCACACTCCTTAATCTGGTATTTCTCAACCTGACGACACATTAGAAATATCCAGAAGTGATTACCCAAGTAACAGTTGCCTACTGTGTTGATAATTTCTGTATAATTTGCTCATGATTACTAGGCTCTCTCCTCCCCTATGCTTGAGTTTAAATAGTTAGGCATGGGATTTGGACTTTCTTTTTTTTTTTTAAATTCCCTTGATGGTGCTAATGGGCAATTAGAGTTGATAGAATTTGGGGGGAGGGGCGGTTAATATCCCAATATAGAATTCGTGTTTTTTGGTATCTTGGGAATACTATGAAAGGCAATGGAAATAATATACTTAACTTTTAAACACTACACATTAAAGATGATAAGAAACATGACAGAAGACCTCAGCCATGGCTAAGCATTGGCTATATTTCGGTTTCAGCATCTCAAACTTTCATATGATCCAAAGAGCAAAGATTTATTTTTCTTATCGATTTTACTTTGTAATCAATTTCATTAGCATTCACTTGTACAAGGGTTTACATTGTGATATTTTCATGTATGCATACAAAGTATCCCATAAAGCACAGATTCCCTCATTCCTCTTCCTATTCCCATCCCTCCTGTACACAATTTCAACAGGTTTCATTGTTGTGTTTACTATTCATACATATACAGTATGACCATATTCACCCTCATTCACCCTGATGGCTCTCTCTTCTTCTGATATTGCCCATTCCCCAAACAGAGGCTGTCCAACTTTCCTGTCAGACATTTTTTCATCATTTAATATATATATGTATATATATATATATATTGTATGGAGGGTTTTACTATGGTATTTTACAGGTGCATGTGATTATACTTTAGTCAGATTGGCTTCCTCTATTGTTTTCTCTGTATCCCCCATACACCTTAGGAATGTACAACTGCTTTCACTGAGATTCTTTCTGCAGTATACATACATAGACACACTGTATTGCAAATGTTTATTTTGATCATCATTAATATTTAGTTCTTCAATTTTTTGGTTAAACAGGTCTGGGCTAATTTATGCAGATAAAGTATACAGTATTCTTATGCAGATAAAGTATACAGATAATTTTAAAATTTTGCTAATATAAGAAAAGTTCTTTATTTGTAAACAAATAAGTATTTTATAATTATGTAAATAATTTCAAAATAATAAATGTCTGAGCAATTAAATAACCTTATATTTTATTCAAAGACTGCATGGTTTTTTTTCATATGAACTCAGGGTACTGTCCCTGAAACTCTGTGCTCAAGGCTAATGTTCTGCCACTTGAACCACAGTGCCACTTCCAGTTTTGAGTGGTTAATGGGAGAGAGGAGTCTCATGGATTGGTTTCAAACCGTGATCCTCAAATTTCAGCCTCCTGAGTAGCTAGGATTACAGGAGTGAGCCACCAGTGACTGGGTATTTTATTTTTATTAATTGATAAGCAAGAAGAGCATACAGTTCTGTATGCTTGGGCTGCATTATTTTTGTGTGTGCCAGGTTATATGTTCTAGAAGCACAACTGACGAAAGGATTCTGTTGCATGAAATTTATCTAGGGAGTCTTGAAGGACATAGAGAAAACAGAAGCCAGTGTGACGAGAAGGTGAAGCTCAGTAAGGATAGAATCTTAGAGGTAGTTGGCTTCGGTCTGACTCCACAGGAAATTTGCAAGCATAAATAATAACAGAATTTGTCCCTCTTTGAGCTAAAAGGCTGGGCTTTTGCACCCTTAACAGTTTTCAGTTGAGGGCTGTTCTTGAAAATAGAGACATATGGGCACCATAGCATCCAGACTTATTAAGCTGGGGAAGAGGTGCCCTGGATGGCACACGGCTTGGGAGTTGTACCAATAGCTATGAACACAGAAGTGGTTGCCTTTTGCTCAAATGATTATTCTCACCCTCTGCCATTTCATGCATTTCTTTGGATAAGATAAAAAATACCACTGAATGTGTCACACTTTAGGATCATCTCTTAGCTATCAATCAGATGACATAAATATTTAATGAGCTATAGCCACTTAGAGTGTGATGTGATGATGTACCATTATCCTTTATCCTCTAGTGACTAAAGGACAGTTTAATATAAAAAAAATTGGTAGGTTGAGAGCAAAATATATCTAATATGGGTAATGGAAAAGAGCAATAATTTCAAAGAAGAAAATACTGTAAACACTTTGAGGACATACACCAAATGTTACTATGTTTTGTTTCCTCTGTGAAAAATAAATCTGAAAGTCTACATTGAACACTTGCGGAAATAAACAGCACAGAAAATGAAATTATGACAATGAAGAACTCTGAACAGAATGGGTCCTTTCACAATTCTTCCTAAAGTCAAAGCTAAGGAAAATAGAAGGAAAAAAAGGGATTTGATTTAGATTTCAATAAACACCAAAATCCGTATTAAAGAGATGTTGGTACTACACAAGGATAGTGTCCATCTTCTATCTTCTATGATAACTGCTATTTTTTTTTACATCAGACAGGTAATGTGCTCATATTGTAACAAGATTAGAGAGAGGCAGAGGTCACACAAGCAGGTGAGAACCCAATAATTATGCTTATAAACTGGAAAAGGGTCACCTCTATTTTTTTATTGCCACAAAATCTAATTATCTTGAAAGATGATTGATTTAATGCAATAGGCTACAAATGGCCAATTGTGATTCAGTGGGTTCCTTTTCCTTAATCCAATTTAAAACTTAGTTCATTTGACAATCACAGTGGAAAACATTTGTTTTCCTTCCAATCTTCTCAGGCAGAATGCCCATCAGATTTTCATCAGCCTTACAACACATTCTTCTGGCATGAACATGATTTCATTAAAGCATGCTGGAACATTCTGCCAGGGTCACAGGAAATGAACTGCAGGTGTGATTTGGGGTCTCCACACTTCCCTTCCCTGCAGATCTATTGTATGGAATCCCATCAGCTGGACCTCATCAAAGTCCTTCCCCAAACCCACTTTCCTCTTGTCACTGTCCCTTTACCAATAAAGAATGTGGGTCTGCATCTGGGAATACTAGTGCTGCTATGAGTTTGTTATCCTTGAACTACAGTTCCAGAACGACCTCAAATTTGCAAGAAGAGAAACACTCATTTCACTTCCTCCTCCCCACTGTCTTACAGCTGTTTGAAAACAATCATCTCCCCTATGGCCCACTCAACCATTTGAGTTGTGCCATGTTTTTCATTCACAACATTAACACATGTGCAGGTCTCGTGTTTTTAAATTAAAATTTAGTAAGATGCTAGTTAATACATTTGAGTTCAGAAATACAAGAAATAAATATTATGGCCTTCATGTAGGAGCTAAAGTCAGAGTTCCCCCAAAACAGAGAGGGCTAGAAGAATTGGTTCTATATATGTATCCATGGATAACTCTTTCCAAGTTTGACTTCTATGAGACTGTATTGAAAGATTTCTAAAATCTAAACATAATCTTAAAATCACAGTCTGCCATCTATCATGCTGAACTAATTGTATCATAGTGGTTTGTGATGGTAACCTCTTCTCTCACATGTAGGTCCAGAAAGAGATGTTAGGAAAAGCTACTTGGTGAATACAGGCTCTGTGTCAGGCACCACGTCGGGGATTTTGCATACATTATCTCTAATCCTTTCAATGCTTGGGCACATTGAGTAATAATCTCATTTTGCAGACAGATGCCTGTTAAGTGAGTTGATGAGGGCCCAACATTGAATGAGAGTGAGAAACCATCTGGCAAGCTTCATATTTTCAAGCACATCGCATGTGGTTTGGACACACCAGAACTGGGCTCAGGTTCCCCTTTTGAACTCTGAAAATTCTGGGCATAATCCTGCACATCCAAGAGAAACTACTGGAAATACAAAATACCTACAGGAGGAAGGGTCTATTTTTGCTCATGATTTTGGAAGCTTCAGTCCTCATCACTTGGCTTCTCATTTCTGAGAG
Organism: Perognathus longimembris pacificus; assembly: GCF_023159225.1. NCBI lineage: Eukaryota > Metazoa > Chordata > Mammalia > Rodentia > Heteromyidae > Perognathus > Perognathus longimembris. The sequence goes on along the minus strand of NC_063176.1, from coordinate 17,772,661 downwards.
TCTGAACATCAGGGTAAGGAGTGTGTACTGGAGCAAAAAGCTCATTTTTTGATGGCTAGGAGGCTGAGGAAGACATGGAAGAAGACTGCAGGGATAAGATACGCCCTTCAAAACTGGCCTCTGGTGACTGAGAGCTAAGGATTGTGATTTAACCCTAGTCCAAGCAGGAAAGTCAGTAAGATACTTATCACCAATTAACAACCAAAAAACTGGAAGTGGAGCTATGGCTCAGGTGGTAGAATATGAGCCTTGAACAAAAAAAAGCTCAGGGACCGTGCCCAGGCCTCAAGAACACACATACACACACACACACACACACACACACACACACACACACACACGACATGCTTTTCTAAGGCATGCTACCACAACTTACCCTTTCTAACCAGGTTGTGCCTCCTAATAGACCATTCAGCTATGAGTTGTCAATGGATTAATCAGTTGCTAAGATGACCTGATCAGATCTCAAAAACATCCAGTTGGCACCTGAACTTTTAACATAAACACTTAAAGAGATACCCCATATTCAAACGTAATAGGCAAATAATAAAGTAAGTTGAGGTGGTCCTTAAGGGGGTCATTTGTGTACATATACATTGGTTCACAGTGGTTGAGTTTAGAAGTTAACATTTTGGGTGAATTCAATTCATCTTCTCTTTCAGTCTAGGGAAAGTTGCTGAGCACATTAAACCTTCTTGTTCATCTTGAACTCAACAATAGTAACAATGAATAATAAATCTACAATACAGTGTTGTCATGAGGGTAGCATGACAAAATCTTGGAAAATATTCAACCAAGTACCTGGCCTACTTTATGCCTTCTATGTTTGTTACTGGGAGAAAAGGGACTCTGAAACAATCGAACTTTGTGTTTAAATGTAATGCAAGATACATTTACTTATAAACCAGTTAAACTGAATTTTATGCCGTCCCTAGAGGCTTTATTTCAGAAGATATCGATAGTCCTTGTGGGCCAGCTCCTTCAAAACCTGTGATAGCTTCTTTTCATTGAGGTTAAGCCTTCAGGTAGGAATACACTTGGTGCTGTATCATTAATATACCGAAGTTCAGAAGCTACAGCTGAGGACGGACATCCGCATTGTCTGATTGGGGTTGTAGGTTATAGCTCATTGTGTCTAATGTGGTAAAGGCTGCCTCTGCTGTATTGGTTTTCCTGAGAGATAGGATTTTCTTAGGACAATATCGAGGGGGACACTGTGGAGAATTTATGCTTGAATAAAAAGCCATAGCAGGTTTGCAGGAGAGGGCCTCTACTGACATTACGGTACTTTGTTGAATTAAGTAGTGTGTGCCTCTGGCCATGATTCAAGAGGAGATGATACAGAGATGGCTTTTGATCAGGACAGGAGGTCACACAAAGACATTGAAGAAAATCTGTGGACTCTCCCTAGAACATTGGTCTTCAGGAACCTCTGAGTCCATAGCCAAAGCATTTTGGAATACAGCTGGGTGCTAGTGGCTTACATCTACGATACAAGCTACTCAGGAGGTTGAGATTTGAAGCTTCTGCTTGAAAGCAAACCTGGGCAGACAAATAGGAGACTACCATCTCCACTTAACCAGCAAAAAGCTGGGAGCAGAAACGTGACTCACATGGTAAACTATTAGATTTGAGCAAAAATGCCAGGCAAGAACGGAAGGTCTTTAATTTGATCTCGAATAGTGACACACACACACACAAAGTAGGATAGCAAATTTGCTTTCTTGTATACGATTTAAAACCAGCCAATGTGATCTTTAGAATCAAATAGATATTGTTACAGTTCCCAAAAAAGCAAATTTGCAACACCTAATTACTCTGCCTCACAAATGTACCTAAAAACTTGAGTATTGCACAAACCTTCTGTATATATCATTTTTCCTGTGTCTTCTGAAGATGAACTTTGATGGGTTTTTGAATGGACAGTTGAAGCATACAATTGAGCAAATGGCCTGGAGATTCTGAAATATTTCACATGGCATTCTTAATTATCTTGAGTTCTCCAACATTCCTTCATCTGTCAGCATTACCATATTAAAACTGTATTATGCTTGAAGTGTTTATTTCTGCAGTCAAAAATCACTCGAGGTTGCAATTTTTCGCCCTTCTCAAATATATTGCTATCTTGCTAGATGGTTGTTTTTATTTTATCATCCATCACAGTGAAAGCTGGCTGAAATGTTTGTGATCAATGTATTAGCGTTTCTTATGGTGACACCACCATTCCAATGTATGTTTCAGTCTCAGCAGGCTGGGAGCTGGGACAGCTCCCAGAAAGGAGAGATAGAAAAGACGAAGGTGCTCTAACCAGTTTGTCAGGATGATCCTGATGTCAGTAATAAAAGTCTTTTGCCATTGACATCACTTGTGTCCCTCTGGTTCATAGGCTACTTCAGGCTGAGATGCTAGCCTTCCTCTCACACATGTTCCTACACAGTCCTAGTACCTTCTACATCTGTATGCCATTCCATTTCTGTATTCAAAAAGAGGAGATGCGTTAATAGCTGTATAGACAGAAAATTGCTTTCAGAAGGAGTTGGGAATAGAGCTATAAAACCATAATGTCTTACAGAGCAAATTTTTGTCATGCAGCAACGATAACAAATGTTCAGGATTAGTGGGAAGGGGCTGTGGTCTTTCTTGAATATTCTTGTAAAGGATAACTGCTTTGAGGATCTTTTCATAACTATTTTCCTGAAAACAAGCCTGTCTTAATAATTTAAAAATATGATAGTTCTCTCTAGCAATCACCTTGACTCTGATTTTCTTATCAAATTTTCTCTTCTACCTCTCTTGTTAGCATACACACCTATCTCTACCTTCACTTTTTCATGGACAAATGAGAGGCTGGGTCCCCTCAGTTGTGTAATTTTCCTTTCTCTTCTACCTTCTGAGCAGTGTACATCAGATCATTTAAACGTGTTGAAAATTTCCTGGCTTTTGTTTCAGTTTTTCTTGCCAAGTAAAGTTCTCTATAATACAAGCTCTAATATTTTATTGACTGCCAAAACACATGCCTTCCATTCAGACTCAATTTGTGTCATTCATATTTATAAATTATCCTTATCTCCTGGAATTAGTCACAATTTTCTCACCTTGTTATGCACCACTAACATTGGGAGTAATTTTTGGGTAATACTTTCCTGAATGTTTAGAAGATTTTTATTTTTTTCTGGTCCTAGGGCTTGAACGCTGGGCCTGGGTGCTGTCCCTGAGCTTCTTTTGCTCAAGGCTAGCACCCTACCACTTGAACTCCAGTGCCACTGTGGGCTTTTTTGAGTAATTTATTGGAGATCTGAGTCTCATGGGCTTTCCTGCCTGTGTTGGCTTTGAACCATGATCCTCAGATCTCAGCTTCCTGAGGAGCTAGGATTACAGGCATGAGCCACCAGCACTGGCTGTGTTTTAATTAAAAAATATTTTATCTTTAAGTACAAAGGAGTTGCCATTCAACAAAGCAATGTATGAGTACAATGGATCTTGATTAATATCATCCCTTTCAGCATTCTCATCTATCCCTCCCAACTCACACCTTTCCTCATGTTTCCTAAATTTCATATTTTATACATTGAATATTTGACTGCATTTTCCTACCTTTCCTCTTTTTACTTACCTACCCCCTGCCTTTGACTCTATCCCACCTCTTTCAATTACTCATTTCCTGGTGTTTATTTTGTTGAATTATGGTTTTGCTTTTCTAAGGAATTACATTGAATTTGCCCCTAAATTTACCGTATTTCAATTAATACATTTATGTATACTTACATATCACCCAAGGTATTTACTTACATTTTACATAGAGGCAGATCCTCATCCTTCATAAAAACTTTCTGTCACTTTGGGGTCACAGAAATTTTCCACACCTTTGGTTTTGCCACAGAGCTGTTTTACTGCTAAGAATTAGAGAATTAACCATCCCTAGATTCTTTTTTGGAGGGAGAAACAGTAGTAGGGCTTGAATTTAGGGCTTCTCACTCTCTCTTGCTTTTTTCACTCAAGGCTAGTAGGGCTTTACCACTTGATCCATGACTCCTCTTCTTAATTTTTGTAGAATAACACAGAGTTCTCTGCTTGGGCTGGCTTTGAACCACATTCTTCACATCTCAGCCTCCCAAGTAGCTGGCTGGGATTACAGGCATCAGCCCACAGCTATTTCTGAATTCTTTAGCACATATACATACATATCAATCACTTTCCTCCTTGCAGGAAGAAAAGGAATAGTGTCCCAGGAAACAGCTTCAAACTATGACTCTGCTGCAGAATACCCAGATACCTGGTGTCTTCCTCTCTCTCTCTCTGTCTTTCTCTGTCTCTGTCTGTCTGTCTGTCTGTCTGTCTGTCTGTCTCTCTCTCCCTCTGGAAAGATCTTTGGCTTTCTCTCATCCTTTATTACTTTTAGCTTATATAAAGACTATTTTTGTTTTCCCTTTCTTGGATAATGTTGCTTCTGTCTTTGGTGGATACTTGGAGACAACTATTTCGGGGCAGATAAAGAATTCTCTGAAAATTTCAGTTGAAAGACTTTGTCAGAATTCTTCCACAGAGATAGAGCTTTAGACCAAGATGCAGGAAAGCTTCAGCTGTTCAACTCCAAGTTGAAATGTGTTTAGAAATAACTTTACAGTGAAATTAGATAGCAGAAATGAAATTATGCCACTGAAAAATTTTAGTAACTTGAGTAGTGTAATTCTATCATTCTTGGATGAGGAAAGCAAAGGACACAGCGTGTCTTCTCCAGGCTAACAGAAAACAGAGTTTGACAGTAAAGATTGCTCCTTCGTGTTTAATGATGCTTCATTTTATTGTATTCTGCTTAGCCCATGAACCCATTTTTAGGGAAATTTTCTAGCTTCTTGAAGGATAACACTATTTTTATTTATATTAATGTTTGTAATATCAAAAACACTGATTATTACTGGTACAGTACAGTAATACTATTGCATACATTTATGTATATGTATGCATACATGTATATGTATTTATAGTAGATATAGTACATTAATATATGTAAACAATAGTGTATATATGTTTATATGTGTCTGTTTGTGTTGTTTATTTTTAGTCATAAAATAAGGCCCTAAGATGTAGTTTTTCTTTTATTTCTCAAATAGATTTTTCTGGAAGCCACTTCTTCCTCCTCCCCTCTCTTTTCCCTTACACCCTTTAGCTTGCCACCTCTAATCTCCTGGAGGTGGAGACATATTCGTGCAAATATTATGTGTTAAGTAATGTTTGCCAGGGCTCTCAGTGGGTGATTAGGAACACTATGTAAGCTCTTGTGCCATGGTAGTTCTTTTGAAATCTGGCAGCAATCTGAAATTTCCAAGAAAGTGTAGAGTAGAGCATTTCCTTTACCTGAGCAGATCTGGGCAAGGATAACTGGGGGTCAGCTGCAGTACCAGGTCTCCATGCATTTCTAATGAATTCCCCCAAGTACTAATATGCCAGCATAGAAGGTGGAGGAAGGCCTGAAATCGTACTCTTTAGAACATACCTTTCTTTATCATTTTGGAATGTCTCCTTCTATGTTGTGTGGTTTTCATTAGTGAAAGAAAAGGTTCCATTTAAAACAGGCTGTACTTGTTTGAGTCCCATGGTCCAGAGGGTTCCATGCCCTTGATCACAGAGGAGAAAGAAGTATTTTATCAAGGATGTGAGCTGCCTAAACCTTCTCTTTGTAGAAAAAGTTAATAGAAATATTAGGGAATGATTGATAGAGCAGAAGCATCCCTGGGCTTATGATTCTTCATGAACAATGGAGCATGAATTTTCTTAAATGTCAAGGTTCTCCAAATGGAATAATAAGCATGTATGTTTCCTATGGCCCTTTCCATGCACTGGCTTTTAACCTTAGAAAGGAGCACTTTGTTTGTTTATTTATTTGATTTTGTAGATGGTGTTTTAAGGCAAAGGCAAAGGAAGAAGATGTGAACTCCAGTGGATCCTATCCTTATTGATTTCTAGTAGAAATTCCAAAAGTTCAAAATCGCAAGACAGTCTGTGAATCCCAATAAACATAGAGAACTGACTCGAGGACACACATTTCTTTCCCTTCTGAGAACAGATACTCTCTTCTCTACTCAGATATCAAACTATTAATTTCAAGGGAGAAAGGTGGATAGGATTTCTTATTATTGAAGTATTCTGTAGCCATGTATGAAAATAGAATAAATGAACTTGTACTACAAAAGGAAGAGAAAAGTGATCAGAGTAACAGAAGGGATAGATTTGAACAAAGTACATTATAGGCATACATTTCACAATGAAACACCTTCACACAATTAATATATTCTAGTAACAATAGAGTAGAGAAATGGAGTATCACATTGCTTTTGATACCAGTTTTTCTAAACGACAACCATCCCTTTTAGTAGTCTTTATTCTTCATGTAGTAACTGCCATTTTGTTAACTGATAACATATGGCATGAGGTTTCTGAATTGTCTAAAATTTCTCCTTTTACTAATTTCATGTGCAATTTTTATCAGTTTAACATTTGCTTTGTTGTATCTTACATATTTTCTCAGGCCTATTTGGTCATTACTGTGCTTTGTAACAGATTGTGTTGTGTTTTATTGTGTTTCATATTTGAACAGGAGCTAGACTGAAAAATCTGTATTAGGCACTGCTCCTTACAGGGAACTGAAGACACAGTATGGTCCGCTTATTGGCTTATCAAGAGAATGGAAGGGAAGGGAGTGAATTAATGTGATATTTTCAACCTATAGTCTTAAAAATAAATAATATCTTTTATTTGATTAATTAAAAACACATTATAAAACATGACTCTTCATTATTCTACTTATGTACTATAGATTTGGTTTAGAAAGTGACCTTACCAATATTAAATAGCCTTAAATACATGCAACATATTCAACTGTTTCCCTTCTTATCAAATTTTTCTTCCCATTGTTTTAGTTATGCATAATCAACTTCAAGCTGCAAATATGAAGTGGAAAATTCCAGAAACATTCTATCCCTCAGGGAAATGAATCATCTTTTTATCCCATGTATCCATGTTGTGTATACTATCTACCTGCCAGCCATCATGATCAGATCAGTTATCATGATGTTGCATTGCATGTGTTTAGATAGCTTTCATTTTACTTAATAATGATCCCGAAATGTAAGAGTAATGATCTCAAAAAATTGAGTATTTTGTTATAATTTTTCTATAGCAAAATTAGTTATTATTTTTAATATCTTACTGTTCCTAATTTACATAATAAGATTTATTGAAGATTTGTATGTCCAGGCAAAACAGTACTTTTAAGGTTTGGTGCCCATCCATTGGGAATTTTGGAATCTTCCATAGATAAAGAGAGAGTACTATATCAATTAATTATACTTAATGCATCCAGGCTATTTGAACTCCTAGTCATGGAAAAAACTAACAATAGACCATTTCAGAACCATAACCTCAGGGAAAAATAATCTTAGGGCTTCCAAGAGCTTGTTATTATATGTTTTTGACATAAAAGAGGATGGATTCACTGAAAATAATGTTTGTGGAGGAGGAACAGACATAATGAAAATAAATACCAGGGAAATAGGGATTAGAATATAGACAAAGATTTTCTATCATTAACTGGAAAAGCTCTTAGGCAATTGTCAAAAACTAACCTGAAGGTACTGTCTGGGAAACTGTTACCATCTTATAAAATAGGAAAATGATTTGTTTCCAATTTCAAAAAATGTAATTCTCTACCAGCTTTGTAAGGAGTAAAGATCTCACAAGGTTATTACCTCACTCTGCCCCATGACCTTGTTTACTCCCAATTGGCTTTTGGCTCCATTCCTGCTTTTCATTACTCAACTTCGATACTTGGCTTCACCAAATCCCCAATAGTCGGACCTGCTTCAGAGTTACTCTGGCCTGCTGTGGCTGTCCTGTCTTGTGGGATTCTGTATTGTTGGCTCACCTTACCATTGGCTTTACCATGGTATGACTTCTTGGCCTAATATTCTGGAACTCTGAACCTTCCCTGTTCCAAATGGTTTTCTTCCCAGGAAGGGAAGAAATTCTTAAAATTCCTTGGAAGAAATAAAAATTCATCCCTGGTCCTTTTGAAGGGTCACAAGCAAAAACAATAATACTCCAATTTTCATTTCTGAGCCACTCTCTTTTGGTCACTACAGCATGCATTAACTTTTTATGTTCAAGAGTGACAAAAATTAGTGACAGACTATTTATGCATGACATCAATCAGCAAACAAATTAACATTAGAGTGTCAATGATAAACATATAACTGTGTATAATCATAATTGTGGAGTGTAATAGAAATCTGGGGATTTACAGGAAAAATATTTTAGTGTTGTTGGTTTGAACAAGCCTACTATAGCACTGTTGAAGCAAAAGTTAGGTTTGTGTGAGTAGACTGTCCTTGCAATAAAAGTGTGTGAAGAAAGAAAAATCTCCCAAGAGAAGTTCCAATGGAAGGTATTGCAGTTCATTAAGACTGACATTTTATTTTCTGAGGTTGTTTCTTGTATATTGCATCGATCACTTTATTTTGTGCTAGGTTGCCATTTACCTCAGCACGTGGAGATAGGCGTTCATCCTCAAAATGTGCTATTTAATGGTAGGCAACATAAATTATCAATAAAACAAGAAATTCCAGCACATTATTGCATAGTTTTCTAATGGTGGTGGTGCCTATGAAGAGAGGAGAGGTCTGAGACTTTTATAGAATAAATATGTGACAAGGGCCCATTAGTCATGAATGACTTACCATTGCTAAAGAACAATTCTTTCTTCTATTCTTCTAAGCCCAAAGAAAAAAAGCAAAAAGTCCCATACAAAAAATATTAGACAAAGAAGAAATAACATAATCGGAGTTAAAATATCCACACCCTAATGTAATCTTTGCCACAGAAGTTTTAGTCTGGAATGCATTTGCAGCTTCATTTTTAAAAATCTCTTCTTCCTCACTCCTTCCTTTGGACACATCATCCATTTTGATTTTCAGCCACTCAGAACTCATCAGTATAAACAACATTATGCAAGGAAGCAGGTACAAGTGATAAAATCAACCCATTCCATAAGTGGAAATTCACTTTAAATTTCCCTTCAGAAGGTCTTACCTACTGTAATGAGACAGTAAGTATTAAATAATACCTTATCATTTCCTATAGTCTCAATCTTGTCTCTCCAAAAGACAAAAAAAGTAAAAACATTTCTGGTGTATAGAATTCACCACAAAAAATATGCAATGTGTAGAGTTTATGCCTATTTATTGAAATTTTCTTATACAGATAGATAATCATGTAGGATTTGGGAACAGGTAATCTAACTTTGATGGGCTATTCACAGAATAAGTAGCTACTACCCATTTTTCCATACAGTCAGTTTGTTCATTGCCCCTACACTCACTAATCAGTAAATATCTCTGCTAGAGTGCTTTTCTACCGTAAGAGACTCAAGTCTCAAATCCCTGTTTCTAGGCTGACTGAGACTTTCAGAGAAAAAGAGAATGTTAGTCATCAATGGGACACAATGCCCAAGAACACAAACTTAAAAGAGCAAAGATTTAATTTACTATTTAAGAGATTTCATTCCATGGTCATTTGACTCTGTTGTTTCTTGGTTTGTGGTGGGATAGAATTTAATTGTGAGAAGCATGGAGATGAACAAAAATGCTCAGATCATCGCAGCCAGGAAGAAGAGAGAATATAAGAAAGTAGCTACGGCAAGATATCTGCATGGAGGCAAGTTCCTTAGGGATCTACTCTCATTCACTCAGGCCTCATCTCTTCATGTTTCTGCCACCTCCCAGTAATGATATCAAGTTATTAACCTATCAGTGCATGAATCCATCACTGAGGTAAGCAATCTCCTGAGCCAATCACCTCCTTCCAAGGCCTGACCTCTGAGCATTATGGCATTGAGGATCAAGACTTCAACCACATGGTTGCATGGGTGTGTGTGTGGGGGGGGGTATTTTATATCATATAACAGAGAACTGTCCGTTTCCTGAGGCTGTGGCTAGGCATCAGTTTCATCTGCTTCTCTCCTGTACAATGTAACAGAGCCCTTGTGATGGTTAACCCTTTCAGAACCTGACACCAGAGGCACTTAGTTGCTAAGTCTACTCGTAAGATCTCTGCAGTAATTATTGCTTGCATGGACTTTGACCCTCTTGTCACTTTCTGCTTTTAAATATTTGCCTACCTGGATTTGGACTCACATGTGCCCACTTTCCTTGTTCATACACAGATGGTTTCTTGGTCCTGAAGTTCTAGTTCTTGGTCTACTTTGTCTTACAAGGAGAGAAAGTAAGTTGCTTTTCAAGTGATGGTGTCACAATTGTTTGCTGCAAGTGAATGTCCTCTAAAAGAATATCATTACCAGTTCTATTCTTCTCTTGTGGTCATAGCTCCAGTGCTTTTCTATGGTGGCTTATTAAATTGTCTAATGTGAACTTTAGTCTTCATATATCTACTTCACAGATAGTGAAAAAAGTGTGCTTCATTTTGGTTGAAAACTGTAAGCAATTGCCATTCAAAATTTCATTACTGATTGGGTCATTACATGTAATAAGCATAGTAGTGCTTACAGGATTTTGTAGGCATTAGTAGCAGTGTATAATGTAACTGCAGTCTATGATAACAAAATTCTAATTTGGGAAAAGGTTGTAATATTAATGGCTGTCTGCAAATTAGATTTGTGGAAATTGTGAAGACAATGTTGATCAAAAGAAAAGCACCGTAGTAGGTGTTAGATAGACATTGAATCATTCTATTGCTTAGCCCTAGGAAACTTTGGGCATACATGTTACTCAACATATCTGAATTTACTTCTTCCAAACTTCATGTTGTTGGAAAAGGATCAAATGAGACGATATACAAGCCTCTAGCATAATGCACAGACCAAAATGGTTGCTTAGTAATAAATATCAGCAACCATGTTCTCTGTCATCCAACCCTGTATTCTATATACTGCCGCCTCTGTTTTGCACAGCAACTTCATTTCTTCAGTCTCCTCAACAGTTCAATATGTTAGAATAAAGGAAAAGACAGAATGAGGCTAAACCTCTTATCAGGCCATGATATCTGATTTTTTTCCTATTGGGGTACCTGAAATATGATGGCATATATCTAGAAGGACAGTTCTATTTGCCACACACATTTAGCTTTCTAGAACAACATTCTTCCTTTTCCTGTTACCTCTACCACCAGTTGCAGGTGAAAGGGAGATTTTCTGTGAGGAAGGTAACATGGTTACATAAGAACTAAGTCTTGAACTACTGGGCAGATTGTTTTTGCTGGGTGGGTAGAAGGTGAAGGGGCTGTTGAAAGAAGCTCTCCGAGGGATCTTAAGGCAAAGAACTAGAGGAAGTTCATGGCATACAGGATCTGTGGCTTCTGTGGATGCGATTGGGCCTGTGAGTGCACAACTAGTGGGCAGGAGTGGTGTGCACACACCTGGCTCACTTACCTCACAACAATGGCAGACCGAATCTGTGGCTTGCTCTATCTATCGCATCTTTTTTCTCATCTGCTTTAGTTACCCCTTTTCCTTCACATTCTAGCTGAGCATTGGTGGCTCACACCTATAATCCTAGCTATTCAGGAAGCTGAGATCTGAAGAACACAGTTCAAAATCAGCCCAAGCAAAAAGACCATGAGACTCTTATCTCTTATTAACCACCACAAAACTGGAGTAGCACTGTGGCTCAATGTGGTAGAGTGTTAGCCTTGTGCCAAAAGAGCTCAGAGACAGCACACAGGTCCCAAGTTCAAGACCAGAGTTAAAAATGCATCTCTAAATCCCAATTCTCCTCTAGTGTTTTGCTTCTTTATGCTAATCTTTCTATTACTCTGAGGCAAAGGGGTGTGAACCTATTGCCTTGCTGGTTGCTTCATTGTTTATTCTGTGTGACTGACATAAACCCTGTTCTATGGCAAATCATGTCATACATTGGAGAAATAGAGAAGATACCAAAACTAAGAAATGCATTGGGGGCTGGGGCATAGCTCAGGGGCCTAGCAAGTGCAACACCCTGGGTTGGATTCCCAGTACCAGAAAACAAAAGGTAAAAACAACAACAAAAAGAAATGCATTGGTTAATATTTCAATGACAATATCCTGTTGCATAAGTATAATCTTATCACACAGAACTATTCCAGGATCTGTTTACTAGGTGATAAAATTTATATGAGGAAATACACTCTGCATCTTAATCAGTCTTGATAAGGACTGCATTGGCTGCTGCTCTGAGATCACCACCAGGGTCCCTGAGTCCCATCATCCTATGCCCACAATGTCTAGATACTGGCCCATATCTCCTCATTCTTAGCTGGGCAGAGGAGGACATGGGACATCCAGGAGAGTGTAAACTGCAGGGGTAACTCTCGCCATTACGGTGGTGTTTCCCACTGTGCCTCCATGCTTGCTCCCTCTGGAGCCTCTCCTTTCCCTTACATTACATTCCTTACCATTACAGGCTTCCTTTCTCCCCTTCAGTAAAGGTAGTATCTTCTCTGTTGAACATGACAAAACAAATTCTCTATAGCTCTAGCCTTCATCCTCTGCCATTAAACTTAGTTGATAGTTTTGTTTTTCTTGTTTGAGACATGAGAACTAAGCAAGGGAAAATGATTGTTTAGAACTAATCCTGGTTATGTCACTGATTCGTCTCAGAAGAATTTGTGTTCCAGTCCTAATGAGTGACTTGCCTCTGAAATTATATTTCTGTGTTTCATACTCTTCTGTCATTCACACTAGGATTTAGGTACACAGCATTGTACTGTGATTTGCCTAGATGCAAGAGAGAATTAACACACGTTTTTATAGGAAACCCTATTCTGGCTATGCTGTTCCAGTGTTAAAAGGGGAGACTTCACCACAAAGGTAAAGAACTGAGATGCATGAGAAGGAGAGAAGACAGGACAGGTTTGTGAGGGACACCATTGCTTTTTCTCATTACTCTCAGCAACCCTTCCCTAGCTCTGTAAAAACAACCCTAGGAATTTTTTTGGAATAGTATATAAAACAAGGATAAATTGTAAACAAAAATAATAAAGCACATGAATTTCAGAGACAGGATAAGAAATTCAGTCATTTGGTTACGCAGAGATACATTTGGAAAGTTGGGAAGCATTTTACTTTCTTGAGTTAAATAGACCTGACACCTTTCCAAAGCACAGCCCCTGAATTTTGTGTTTCAACTTTCTATGTGGTCACAAATGTTTGTATTGACTGCACTTACCCTGTGTATAACCAATGTCATATCTTGGGAACTCTTGAAAGTCATATTCTTAGAAATCATTTAGATAATGACTTAAATGGGTGCTTTCTATGTGTTAGAGTGATGGAAACTTAATGGGGGATGTGCTAGGGTTGAATGGTAGGAATTATATGAGACACCATTTAAATCTTCTCAGGCTCTAGGCTTCTCAATTCACATATAACCATGAAGTTTATCTTCAAACACTTTACCGAGGTGACACCATGACGCCAATGATTTCTATGATACAGTTGTGCTATTAATGGGAGACAGGGTCGCATTTGGAAGAACACTGGCTAATAAGATAAAACCAAATCTGTCCATTATTATAGTATTTGTAAATCATGTCTGGAAGAGACTATACACAGAATAGAATATATATGCATACACATATGTGTATATGCAGTCGTTATTCTTTAACCATGGATATACATGGTGAGAAATTAGTCATTAGGTGATCTGGTTCATGAGTGAGCATCACAGAGCATACTAGTTAGTGTTGCCTAGTACACAGTTAGGCTATGTGGTAAATGTAGTCTATACATATGGCTGTATATGTGATCTGCCAAACACTGCAATGTTGGACATGATGTGTGTGTGTGTGTGTGTGTGTGTGTATGTGTGTGTGTGTCTGTGTCTGTGTCTGTATGTTAACAAGTGAAGAATATACAAAGTACCAGTAACAAACAAAAATGAAAGGCAGAAGACAAATTATCAAGGCTAATCCATGGATTTTAGAATGGGGGACAGTTTAGCTTCCTATGAGAAATTTGAAGGAAGTCATTCTGCACTGATGACATTTTTGCAATGTTTCATACTCACTTCTTGGCTCTATCCTTTACCTCAACTGTGTGACCACTATGAAGATATTGGTATGTTTAGTTTCTGGTTCTCATAATGTTTATAGTAATATCCTGATTGCATTATATATTCTATGGTGATATTTGAACACTTTGATTTAGGACCTAAAACACTTGCCATCTATACTTATAATATGTAAATGCCAGTGTATATACAGTTCTTGCCCTATTTTGGTAGGAGGTCAGGTGAAATCTTCTTTAGACATGAGAGTATTGAAGTATGCTAGCCATAAACTGATTGAGTGCCAGTTAAACAGGCAAGCCAAACAAATATGAGACCCTGAATTCAAACTCCAACACTAGCTCTCTTTCTCCCCCTCTCTTACACACACACTGACACACACAAACACACATACACATAAACACGGACACATCTCTCCCTCCCTTTCTCTTTCACATGCACATGCACGCGCACAAACACACACACAGAACTTCATGAAAACAGGGATTTTTGGATTTAAATAATGTAATTTAGTCAGTATCACAACAATTTTAAAGCAGAAAATATAAAAGTTTAAATTTCTAAGTTCTATGCTGAGAGAGGTAAATTTAGAAATAAGGTTGTAGCATTGCTTTTTTATTAGCATTGTTAATAACAATGATCAAGTTAATTAAAATTGAGCTATACTGGAACCATCTACATAGACTCCTGACAGCTATGTTAACGAGTTCCATTATTGGTAGGAATAATGATTACACTATTTTAAAACAAGCTCATTATTTTTTTTATTAGGAATCTATTAGGCACCTTTCTCTTATGTTCTATTGGTGAAGGCATTCTAGCAGGATATTTAGGCTGTGGAAATTGCTTGGACTCTGGTGGCTCTGCAGTGAACTCTGTAATGACTTGGTGCTGTGCATGTTGCTGGAGAAGAGGAATTATAATCAGCAGATGTCACCCAAAGCAACCCTATACCTACACAGCCCAATGGTACCTCTAATGGAAATGTGAAATTCTAAGACAGACAGAGGTCCACAATCACTTTTCCTAGTTTTAGCTTCTTTTTAAAATTTTTTGGAATCACTTGTTTTGTATTTTTTTGAGACAGGATTTCTCTATGTAATTTTCATGAAATTACCATTATTGGTCAAAACTTAGAATTTCTCCTCAGTACTGTCATTCCCTGTGGTAGATCTTGAATATCCACAGCACTCTAAAGGAATTTAGGGCCATGGGGACCATTTAAATGAAGTCAAGATTCATGAATGCTTTTTATTCTCCAAAGCCAAGGCTTTATGCATCAGATTCAATCTGAATTCTCTAACCTGGAGGACCTCTGGGAGTCCCCACCCCCAAAGCCTCCTATCTATTCCTCTCATGGTTTTGAATTTATGTCCTTTCTTTGGGAGTCACTAAAATTTTGCTATCAATGACCTTAGTGCTACTGTTCATTAGCTTTCCTGTATTTGTTTTCTTCCCTGATGCTTTATTTAGCCCCAGAGCTGAATCTGGAGGACAAAGTTGGGCTCGATCTTGCTAGTACTGCTGATTGCCATAATAGACACTGGCACCATCCAGCCCCAACCAAGGTAGGGGAGGTTTTCTGTGGACCTATTTTCACATTATCTTACCATGCTGGTCTTGTTTCTGTTTGCTTCTACAATTCCCTTTCCTGATTACCTTTGGAATCGTGTTCCACAAGTTTGAGTGATTTGATTTGAATGAAATCATCCATTGTCCCATCCAACAGCATCTTTCTTCTTGAAAATGACTTAGACTGACATCCTACTGGCTCAGTTTCCATCCCTTGTGTCTAACCTCCATCATTGCCACTCTTACAGATCTCTCCATGAATAGAAAAGGAGAGAAAAATCTTTCTCTGAAGATGTTTAGGACGGGTTGCTCAGCATTTAGAAAGGGTAGCATTTGTCCTCCTCAATCTGAACCACAGCTGATTTTTCATCATACCTCCCAGATTAATCTTTCCATTCTTGTAAAATAAGCCTTTATAAAGATTACTTGCTAGTATTTTTGTTACTATCTTTTTGTAGTTTTTGTTATTGTCTTCATGGGATATTTTCTTAGTTTTACTTAAATATCTTCCTAGTTTATAATCTATCAAAGTTGCATTATTTTCCATTGATTTCCAAGAAAGTCTGTGCTGGATATTTTTTTAATATTGAGAAACTAATAACCCTCAAATCTATCCCTTATGTAATCACTATCTGTTTTTCCTTTTCTATGTCTTAAAAAACAAGTTAATGATGTCAGTCTTTTCCATTAGATTCACTTGCAGATGTTTGTTATAAGATTTTGAAAATAACGTTTTTCAGAGACTAGTTTCTTAACTTGTAAATGATCTAAATAACTCTTCTAAAACCTGGTATTTCTATGTGGTTTTCTCTTAATCATTAACACTTCTAATATATGGTAAACACAGAAATAAACCAAGGAGAACAGTTGATTTACTATTCCTGGGTCTATTGAATCAAAGCCTTGGAAGGAAGAAATTCAAATAAATATCCTAATGAGATTTAGAATTGGTATTTAATAAGATAAAAAATGCATCCTTACAAAAGAACCTAAAATTATTGTCAAACATTTGGACAGGATAAGTGATACAGAAAAGGGAAAGTGTATTGTCCTTTGCAGAGAGATATGATATCAGTGACACATTAATAAAAAGGCTCCAAAATGTGTACTCTAATTTCTGGGATTCAATTCTTAGCTCCAACCTTCTGCTGGGAGATACAATTGTGATTAAGGTGGACATAATATTTTTCTTTCTTCTCTTTTGTAAAATGGAAGATATGCTAGAGTTTTCAGAGTTTCTGTGATCAGAAGACAGTACATATGGAAAGGCATTTTAAAAAAAGAAAGGGGGTTGAAGACATGGCTCAGTTGGCAGAGCACTGGCCAGTGAGCAAAAATGTCAGGTATTGAGTTTGAGTCCTGGACTCAGACCTAACAAAAAACAAGAAGAAAGAAAAAAAGTAAGAAAGGACTGGACATATTTGTATGTACTTGTGATCCTAGCACTAGCGATTGCTGACTCAGGAACTCATGTGTTAGAGGCCCTGATGGGCTACACAGTGAGTTACAGTAAGACACTGTCTAATTTTTTTTTATCTATCTATTTCTATACTTCTCTATTTGTTGCTATCTCTTTATATATCTTATATATGTGTATATAATATATAAATATATAAGGACTGTTCTATCATTTTATTATCATTGCTTATGTGTTTGAATGAATTACAGTTTTCATCCATATCTTCTTATTTAATTTCCTTGAAAATTATTTAATAACTTCTTAAAATTTAATTTTGTTGTCAAAGTGATGTACAGAGGGGCAAAAATTGTTAATAATTGGTGGTTTTGTCTGCATTCTGTAGCATCATCTCCTTAGTAGTCGTGTTGAGTTTAGAGGACTTTCGGGGCCAAAGTCTCTAGTTAGCACGGTGAATCAAGAAAAGAACATTTAGTGAAGGTGTGAATTCAGTTATGCATAGAATGTGGGTCCATTATCACTCTTACTAATATGAATATGTACCTTCACTTTATGCTATCTCCCAGTGGGGTGTAGCTTTGCTCCTTCTCACTAACTTCAAGTTTTCTGACAATAGATAAAGCAGGCAAAGCAGAGGGCGGAGAACAGAACTGAAGGCAAAAGAAACATGCATTATTTAAAGAACTTGCAGTGTGATGGAGATAGGATGACTTTAGCATTACCCGGGCAGGTGATAAGGCCTGTAAAAGACATACGCACGCACGCACACACACACAGAGTTAGGAACATGGCTTGCAAATAAGAAGAATAGGTAACTTAATTCCTATCTACTTAGTTAAAGACAATAGGACAGAAGTGGTGCTGTGGCTCAAGTGGTAGAGTGCTACCCTTGAGCACAAAGAGGCTCAGGGACTGAGTTCAGGCCCTAAGACCAGCATTAAAAAATCCAATTACCTAAAGACAATAGGAAATTTAGATAGAATATGAATGATTCTTGGGAGAGAAAATACTTTGTCTCCATGAAAGCCTTTATTTTCTTAAATAAAACTTAATGAGAAGTTTCCAATATGAGAATAATCTTAAAATCTACAAAGTTATATATTATATTTTAGATATACATGTGTGAGAAGAATATGGGGTTTGTGTGTGTAAGTGCTTATAAATGCTTTTACTCAGGGGAAGAAGAAAAAAGAGAGGTTGTGAAAGTATAAAATGAGAATGATGAGGAAATAAAGGCTGTTTTGGATGACAGAGTGTAAAATATGCATAGTATCGGATAGTTGGAAGGGTGTGTGTAGGGGGATGTTAAAAAGAAGATTAAGGGGAGTGGATGTAATTAAAGTACTTCCCATAAATGTATGAAAATTGGATCATGAAGCCAATTAATTTTTTAATGGAAAGAATATCAGGAAGAGTAACAGAGAAGATGAATTTGATCAAATTACATTATAGACATGTTTGGCAATACTACAAAGAAACCTCTGAACAATTAATGTACAGTGATAAAATAATAGAAAATTGTGAGCCAGACAGCACAAATAAATTCTCAAATAATGAGGGATTTAGAAATGGTATGCAAGTATAAAGCAAAGACTTATTGTAGGACCCCCATCAAGGGAAATGTGCTTATCTTGGAAGGCACAGGTTTGTTTTTAAATGGAAGCCAGAGAACTCCAAAATTTAGGTTTAAACTGCATCAAAGGGAACCATTGTAATTGGATATTGAGCATAGAATTTGAGGCTCAAGCAAAAAGAATTTTGCCTCAGTGGACAGTATCACCTGAACCATTATACAAGACAGGACACACACAGAAGTTAAAAAAATGAAATTATTTGAAATGATGTCAATTACAGTTCTCCATATAGGGAACTTTAAATTCCTTTTCTGTATTTTGCATTGTCAGAGGGTTAAGGTAGCTAATTTAGTAAGTATACCAAACTCAACAAACACTATTTTGAACATCAATTTAATTGTGGATGTTTTGTTAACCCATACCTCTGGAGATCTGGGGGATAATGGTGTATGACATATTCTGTCACCAAAAATGTCTCCATTCAAAGAGCATGGCCTCCTCAGAGTCTCCAATGACAATATGGCCAATTTTTAAAGCTATTGTATAAGATGGAATCTGAGGTAATATTATGCAGCCCCAAAGGATACACAGCCACAGGAAGATTATTCTACACCCATTTGCTACTCGTCTTCTTTATCGTCTCTCTTGCAGGGATTTAGCTACATTAAATTTTGACCCACCCTGGTGACCACATTAGAACATCCCCTTATTCTAATCTCATGATCCAGTCTAGGAGAAGGGCAGGCACAGAACTCCCTCAATCTTTCTCCACAAAAGACAAAGCTGGACTTTGTTGGAGAGGAACTTCGAATGGGAAATAAAAAGAAAAAAACAAAAACAGACATTTAGTAACAGACATTCTTTAAACATAGCCTTCTATCTTGATCCTGTAATCAGATCTTGGCATATTGCAAGACCCACACAAATTCTGCATTGTTGGTGAAAGCCTGGAGGAAATGTTAGGATTTTGGCAATTCCTGACTATTGTGTTTTGTTACTGTGTGTTTTGCCCTCTTAGGAATTTATGTTTTCTTAAAAGTAAACATAATTAAAGTGTCCCAGTGTCTGATATTAATGAACAATTGGGTGAAGTGACAATGAATACATCTATGTTGAGGACTTCAAAGAATCTGGAAAGGAATCTACTGGAAAACTTTGCAATTTTTGAGTTAGTAAACACATTGAGAGACATTCTTATTCCCTACTCACTTAATTGTAACATTTGACCCATAGATATGAAATATTAGGCAAAGCGATTGTACAATTGTGTGTTGGGTTTTCCTTAACTTAATTCCCAGTACAGAACTGTTAGAATAGTCACAGAATCCTGGAGACCAAGTGTTTAGAAGGTTGTTCTTGCTACACTCAAACTTGACAGGTAGAGCGAGCCCATTATCTTTTTTTTTTCTTCCTGTGTCTTTTTCATTTCTGGGTCTTTGGAGTGCTCTGGCTCTGAAGACCTTGTGTATCCCCCATGTGCCCTCAAAACCCACCTGCCTTTTGAGGCTTTATTTCCTAGGCCTTTCTCTGAAGGTGTCTAGGTGTAGAATAGCTACAAATCCCTCACCTTTGAGTTGTTAACTAGATTTTGTAGGGTTTGTTGGAAACATGCCTTCTACTCAGAATTGAAATTGACTTGGAAAACTCAGTTTCAAATTGTCCCTTGGGCATGCTCTCTGCAAAGCCCCTCCCTGGGAGCTGAGTGACAGAGGTTAGTTCCCTGATGTCTCCTTTGGTGAGAATAAAACTTGAGGCTTCTGGTTCTGTCTGATTCTCTGCTTTCAAGTTGCTATGATACCTATAGGGGATGTTTCCCTTTCCCAGTGAGCCCACTGTCACTAGACAACATGCTTTTGTCAGTGATTCTTTGCTATATCCTAAAACTCATTGTAGAAGAATCTGAGAGAGAGAGAGAGAGACAGAGAGAGAGAGAGAGAGAGAGAGTCTCACACAGATGAATGTGCCTGTTCTCCACTCCATCTGCCCAATCTCCATGACAACCTTCCTCTCCTGTGTATTTTCTAGCTTAAGAAAACCACCTACCTCACATTCATCTATAAAGTGTTGTTCAAGTAGCAAAGGTGGAAGCACAGCTAGAGGTGTTGAGGGAAAAAGGCTTTGAACATAGGTTTCTTAGAGGTGTGTCTTAATTTTCCAGACCACAGACTATCCAAGAACCACCCCAAATTCAATTTTGTATTGCCTTCAATCTAAATTACTGTGGTAGTATTTGTTAGACCATGAAATAAGTTAACCTGTCCTCTTTAAATGTCACAATCTCGAATCATTCCTATTGACACTTGTCTTCCTGAGGCTTTCCTGGCCAGTAAGTGTGAGCAGATTTCATTTTGGTAAATTTCATTGTTTCTTTGCTTTCATCAGCTTTCACCTGCCAGGGTCGCCTTAGAAGATATGAGTAGAAGAACACCATTTATTTCCACCAATTACAAAATACGATACTTTGCTTCTGGCTAGGAATTCTATGCACATTTTGAAAAAGGAAATGCCAAAAGAGGTTATTTTTTGCCCACAGAACTTAATTTGATTCATTAACGGGCTGAGAATTTTCCTGCCAGGAAATCAATTTTCTACTAGGGCCTCAGCCTGGCATGAGAAAGATTTCATTTTTTTCTAAGAAACCAGAGAAAGAGGAGAAAGAGGAAAAGCATACTTTTGCTATTGGGACCTCCCAATTTGAACACAGGTTTCCTTTCCTGTGTCTGGAAAGCCTCATGAGAATGCTCTCATTGTGTTTGATTTGTGTCATTTTGTGATGATTTTCAAATAAACAAAAGCACAGACCTTTAGATAGGCCAAATAACCAGAACGGTAAAAATATCAATTTGAAATCGATTTTTTTTTAAATATGGTAAGAAGAGGTGGGGTCTGCATCAGGAAAATGTTTACTGCCCAGTCTCCTTTCATACTGCAGTAATTGTTGTTATTATCATTATTAGTGTGCGTGTGCGTGTGCGTGTGCGTATGTGCGTTCGCACGCGCTTGCGCTTGCGCATGTGCTTGCCAGTACTGGGGCTTACACTCAGGGCCTGGGTGCTTCTCTTAGGATTTTTGCTCAAGGATGGAGTGCTACCACTCGAGCTACACTTCTGCCTCCAGCTTTTGGGTGGTTAATAGTAGATGAACCTCACAGACTTTCCTGCCCTGAGTGACTTGGATCAGCCCTTCCTCAGCTCTTCACGTGGGGTTACAGCAGGAGCCACAGGTACCCAGCTCACACCGTGTCCTTCTGAGAACCCTAAACCCACCACGGGGCAATGGTTAGACTTAGAATTCCTCCAAGCATCCAGATAGAGGACATTCACCTCACCATGCATGTCTAGGGATTAAAGGCTTGGATGGGAGAGCTGGGATTTTTGCAGGGTCCCAGTTGGTGGGAGCAAGTCCGCCCAGTGTGGGGGCTGGGGAAGGAGGACAGAGCTTCCCCCCGAAGGTAGGGGGCACCGGGACCTTTGCCCGTGGCACACACAGCCCGGATCCGTGCGCAGGACGCGTCCAGGCTGCGCAGGAACTGAGGCGCGGGGCTCCTGGAGGCAGACAGGCCCGGGAGGTCCTGCGCGGCGGGGCGCGGGGCGCTGGGGCCGGGTGGGCGATCACCCGGGCGCCGGAGGGCGGGGCTCCCCGACTTCGGCCGCCTCCCCAGTAGTGCGGGCCGGGTCTTCTGAAACTGCCAGCTGCCAAGTGAAATGTGAAACCCCGCGGGCTGGGCGCGCTCAGTTGTTGCGGCCGCTCCTCCCCCGGTAGATTTACACACGCACACACAATCACTCGGCCGAACTTCTGAGACTCTTCTTTGCGCAACTGCTTGGATTGCTCAAGCGCATGTGGCAAGCCAAGCCGGCGGGGCGACCGAGGGGCTCGGCGGCGCTGCGAGCTGCCCAGGCTGCGGCAGTGACCCGGGAACCCGGGCACCCCCGGACGCGGGGAAGCGGCCCCCCAACTTTCCACCACCCCGCCGCAGCAGCCGCTTTCTTCTGAAAGCAGTGGACGGACGTGGGGCCGGCGAGTGGATGGGGCTCCACACTTGCCCTCTTGGTGGGAAGTGAAGGAGCCTAGGCGCCCCCCACCCCCCGCCACCCCGCTTCTCCCGGGCGAGTCTTGGGCGCCTGGTCCCTCCAAGCAGCCACCACCCCGCCTCCTCCGTCCTGCGCTCGGAGACAGGTAGGCGACGCGGCCTCGGGGGACTGCGCTGAGTCCACGCGGGAGGGGGCGCTGGGCCCCAGCTGGTGCAGCCTGTGTGTGTGTATGTGTGTTTGTGTGTGTGTGTGCGTGCGCGCGCGCGTGCGTGTATGCATGCGTGTGTGTGTGTGTGTGTGTGTGTGTGTGTGCACGTTAGGACGCGGAACAGGGCCAGATCATGTGTTTCTGGCTTACAACATAGATGGGATTCATCACAACCCTTTGTGAAATTCATTTCTTCTTCCTGCCTCTCACCCTCTCCCTAGTCCTGCTTCGGTTTCTGCCAGGGCCTTGCCAGTTTCCTAGATTTCAGGGCTCACAATTTTGTATAAACACGAACTATTAGGAAACCTTTGGTGAATCTGAAGCCTCTTGAAACCTTTGTCCAGATTTTTCTTTTTTTTTTTTTTTTTAGGTAGTATCCATTCTTCAGGATAAACATAAACTAGGTTGTCATTTAAAAAAAAATACTTCAGATTGCATTTCTTTTCGAAGTCCTCAAATAGAAGAGAGGTTATGTGACTGTGAATTCCTTAGAGATATTAGGTTTTTAGTATCAACTGGTGCTTAGAATCTCAGGGACCCTCCTAGCTTATTTCTACTTCCTTCAAATTCATTATCATCACTGAGCAACTCCTGTTTCCATTAGATTTTAGGTTAATATTTTTTTATCCTTCCAAGTTGTCACCATTTTCTCACTCTAACAAGAAGAAAGAAACACATTGCACTATGTGTTAGAGATATAAAAGTTGTGAAGAATTTGTGTATCTGTAAGTAACTATTTATGTGTCTGTGTCTTCTAAATAAGAGAAATTAATTGAAATCCAGGGACAATTGAAGTAGAGTCCAAGGGGTTTTTTCGATTACAGAACAGACAGATAGAGTCAATACAATATGTTTTCTAGCGCTAATTAGAACTCAAAAATCAGCCCTAGAGGGCAAAAAGAGATGTTGGTATTAACTGGGTATCATAAAATGTAAGAAAGCTAGTGTGAAGCTCCATAGGCCTGTTAAAATCTCATTTTCATTTTCAAATTTCTCAATACATCCTCTTGTCTAGGGACATTTCAACTTCTAGAGAGCCCAATAGAGAAACTTTCAGGTACAAGTCAGGAAATCTCTTCTCCCTAGAGCTATCAATGAGTTCTTAGCACTTTCTCCTTAGATATCTTAGTGGACCAAGGTGAGACAAAATTCTAAAATAAATACCATCCTCTGCCCTGAAATGCGGGGGAGGGGCTTGTTCTTGGAGGAAGGCTTTTAATTGGGAATAAGTGTTGAACTAAGTTTTCTGGATCTATGTGTATGGAAAGAGTACATAGCTAGCATGATCCTAGGAAGGGAGGAGCTGTAACTCTTTCTGCATGTGAGATTCAGAATGCCCTTGACTTTCAGTTGTATTACAACACTTGGTTTTACTATTTGAATTTAAGATGCCAGCATTTCCCTTGTAATGTTGCTTTGTGTTCTGCATATTGTGAGTTTGAACTACTCTGAAAATATAAACCTCATAGTAAGTGGGGAGAAATGAATGCTGTTAAGTAGCAATGCATCTTTCTATAGAAGAACACAGAAATCTTGGCTGAAATCCTCAGGGAAATTTGTTCAGTTTTTGCTCTGGATAGTAATGGTCAGAGCTCCGAGAGCTTCCACCATCAAGCTGGTGTGATTTGAGGTCCACCCAAGGCGGTGGGGGTGGGGGCCAGAGTGAGGAATGTGCAGCAGGTGGTGGTGAGAGTGGAGCTTTGAGTCTGATTACTTTGCCTTTTTTTGCCAAAGCCTATGCACTATTTACCAACAGCATCCTTAAGAGTACCACCATGACCTAGTGGCCTACTGAAGTGTTTTCTTTCTGGCTCTGTTAGTGTCTGGGTTGGCTTCCCAGGGCTGAAAGCCCCTGGCAGAGCGCCTCTAAATTTCAGGCTAGGCATTTATTTCCTGTTCTTGATGTGAGCAAGACTGACACCATTTTAGTTACCAGCTATTATTCCTTCTGGTATTTTTGCTCATGGTGAAAAACGATCTTCCATGAATGGAGTTTATGTCACGCTGATTCTTTCATTCTGATATGTTTTGAGTGTTGGTAAAGGTGAACGCTTTGGAAAACTAAGTGGAGCCCCAGCCTAGAGCGCAGTAGGAAGGCTGCACAATTGGTCACACGTGGGTTTAGAGGATGGTGATGATAACCAGAACCTCACGCCTCAATTCTGCACTGATCACATTGCACTGTAGAAGAAAGCGGAAGAAATTTTCAATGAAAAGATGCCTGTTTATATTTAAAGCCATGGCTAAGGGATTAAGATTTGTCCCAGATGGAGAAACATACTTAAAAATAAAATTGTGAATGGCCAATTAGGCCTTGAAGTTAATACTCTTCATGCAAAGAGTCAGAGACTCTGTTCTCATTGACTCTCACAGTCATAACCCAGCTGTCTGCTCTTTGAACTTGAACTTTACATAATTCTGCTAGTTGAGGCAGCTAAGTCAAAGCACATTTGCAAAGGGAAACATTATGAAGAAGAGTCAGAAAAGATTCAGCTTTCTGAAGTTATTGTATACCGGGGTCCTTTTAAGCAGCATCGAACTTCCTCTCTCTTCACTTCTAGTCTCCTGTTTATATATTCAGTCTTAATGGAGTCCCTGATGATTCTTATTTTCCCACTTCAATTGGAACTTCCTTGGAGAAGGTTGCCAATTCCATGCAGGAAGAATTAAGGATTCCATCTTGTTTTACTTGATATACATTGCTCAAACTTTTGAATAATTAGAATCATGTATCATTTAACAATGGAGACATATTCTGAGAAATGTTTAATGTTGTGATTTCATTATTTTGGTAACATTTCATCAGGGTGAATGTATACAAACCTACATGATTAGGACCTACTAGGCACCTGAAATATATTCTTTTGGAGTACTGCGGTAATATGTGCTTCACTGTTGACAAAAATGTTTCATGGCATATGACTGTATTTTGATAAGTCTCTCCTTACACCCAATGATTGTGAGTTCCTCAGTGGGTGCATTAGTGATAAGGTAACTACATGTATTCAATTGTCCAATCCAGTGTTTGACATGTAAATAGATAAGATTTCCTTAATAGATGACCATAAATGAAGTGAGTATTGTTGGACTCCAATTTATGTCAATAGTTGTATTACAACAGTCCATTTAAAGTATATCTGTTTGTTCTCAGAGCCCATTTTCCAAATGTAACAATACACAGAGTGAGACCAAAGGAGGCCACCCTTATAGGAGGAACACAGACACACAGAGTCTCTGTGCCTCTGATTATATAAAACAATATTTATTGAAATGAACTCCAGGAAATGGGATAAGAAGTTTTTTTCTTAGTTGTTGTTTTTCCTTTCATTTCCTTTTGTCTTGTTCTTTTTTTTTGTTCTTTTATCTATCTTTGGGAGAGTAATTGGGGGGCACAGAAAAGGAGGGTCAAAGGGTAAACATGCAGTAGTGATAATCACTACACTCTATGTTGAAAATGAATTATATAACTTGTCGATGGGGGTGTGAGAGAAAGCATGGGAGAGAATGATGGAAGTGGTAACATTGTCCAAAAAGAAATATACTCGTTTCTTTACTTATAAATATGTAACCTTTCTGTACTTCTCTCTATAACAACAATAAAAAAATCATTCACCATCTAGTTCAACTCACACATGCCTATTTAATCCCCATAATAGAGGAAACACAGGGCTTTACAAGACAAAAACTACTTTAGAACCATCTTTTTCCTTTTGGAGTCACAAATGCATTTAAGTTTAAAGATAACAACAGGTTTTTAAAAAAATACTATGTATAAAATCTGTGCTCTATCAAACCCCAGTGGGAGGTTCTGGATTTAGCTATGAATGCTAATAATGAAGCTAAATCTGGGTGTACTGCCCATGGAATAGGCAATAGTCTTAATGAATCAAACAAAATTAAGTCACTAATTTTGTCTATTTCATAAATGTCTTGAGTGCTAATGCTAGAGGGAAGTAAGATCTAATTAAGTGAGCATGTAGAAGCAGATATGGAGAGATTTCGTGGGACATCTTTCATATTACTCATTCCTTGTTATATTGATTTTCTTTTTATTGCTTCTGAGTTCTAAGAGAATTCAGTTTCTTCCTGAAGCCCTTTTTCTTTGCTTCATTTGGAAAGGGTGTTGCATTTTACTTGATCTCAAATACAAACAATCTTATTTCCTTTTCAGAGCAATGCTACTTTTATCAATTGCCTATCTGCCTTTTTAGCATGAGGCTAATAGTTCAATCCAGAATGCATAACACTTGTGTTTCAGGTACTAACCAGGGAAGTGAACTTCAAATTACTTTTCTGTCTCTGAGAAGCATGGAAGAAACAGTAATATTTAAGTGTGATAGTCCAGCTACTAACTTTTCTAAAATTTCCAGGCTCTCTAGGTGTATGAAATTATATAGCCAGAAATTTGTCTAGTCTACTCATATTACAAAGCCTTTTTCCTAAATAACTTCATTACGCTCTACTGAGAGTCAATATAAGAGAGATGGGATCCACAGAAAATATTTGGGCACTTTTGTTACATAGTTTAATATTTTATACTGGGGTTTAAACTCAGGACCTTGTTCTCTCTTCACTTACTTGCTCACCCAGTGCTCTACCACTTGACTCATGTCTCCAGCCTAGGTTTTTGCTTTATCCTGTAGATGACATCTCATGGATTTTTTTTTTTGCCTATTTCAAACATATTCCTGCCAACTGTAGACTCTTAGGTAGCTATGATTTACAGATGTGAGTGAAAATCACTGGGTCTCCATAATCTTTATGTAGGGACTTATTTGATAAATTCTACTGGCTTTTTCTGCTAGGAGATCTAAAACACATGTCTTGTGAGCTATTATGATCCTCTGCTAGTACTATCCTAGACATATACTAATTATTAGCAAGGAGGGAAAATGTAGAGTCCATGTTTCTTTGGGTCTGGCTCACTTCACTTAGTACATATGATCACATAAGATGATCCTAAGTGAAATGAACCCCATGATATGGAAACTAGTGTTTTTTCATTGTTGTTGTTATTTTTAATGCACTATTTGAAAATACTTCTTTTTTCTTGCATTTTTCTTCCCTATGTCTTAGCCCCTGTTGTCACTGTATTTGATTTTGGTACCATGTGTATTTTATATACATATATCTGAGTTAGGGAAGGGAAGGGGAACATCAAAATGGTGAGACAAAGGATAAAAGGTGATCTGATGCAACAGTCATACGTACAAGACAATATGTTGTAAACCAACTATACAACTGGGGGGAAGAGTTGGGGAGGAAGGAAGGTGGTAGAAAAATGAGGGAGGAGGTAAAAAGTTTGACAAGAAATGTACTTACTACCTTAAAATAAACACAACGAAATGTAACAATATAGTACATTTAAAATAAAAAGATATGTCTTTTCTGAATAACTAGTGTGTTTTTTGTTAAAAGAAGAGACTACAAAATTATCTCATTCCTTCTTTTGGTTTATTGTCCAGGAAGATGAAAAATAAATCTGATGCTTGCCTGAACCCTGGTGAAGTTCTTCTAATACACTTATGGTATCAATATCATTTAACTAAGTTACCTTTCTACTATGCAGGGGCCTAAGTACTGTCCTTGAGCTTCTTTGTGCTCAAGGCTAGCATGCTACCAATTGAGCCACAGCACCACTTCTGGCTTTTTCTGAGTAGTTTATTGGAAATAAAGGTCTCACGAACTTTCCTGCCCAGGCTGGCTTTGAACTACAATCCTCAGATCCCAGGCTCCTAAGTCGCTAGACTACAGGCATGAGCCACTGGTGCCAGGCTCACTTTATTTATTGTTTTTTTTTTTTTTTTTTTTTTGCCAGTCCTGGGCCTTGGATTCAGGGCCTGAGCACTGTCCCTGGCTTCTTCCCGCTCAAGGCTAGCACTCTGCCACTTGAGCCACAGCGCCGCTTCTGGCCGTTTTCTGTATATGTGGTGCTGGGGAATCGAACCTAGGGCCTCCTGTATCCGAGGCAGGCACTCTTGCCACTAGGCTATATCCCCAGCCCTATTTATTGTTTTTTATTAACTCTTTAATAACATTTAGCTAAAGATTCATGCATTTCTTTTATGTGGATTTTCATATTTTAAGGTCAATATTTTTTCTAAGTCATTTTGTATGCTTTCTTAAAACACTTTAGGTGTGGTTTGTATTTTTTCAACAGAGAAAAATGATCTACTCCCCAAGTGTTGTCTTTCTGAAAGATTTTAGAAGGAAAACTAGGTCTTAGGAATGTTGAAAGTAGAGAGTTAAGGCTGAACATGTTTGTTCTTTTAATTCTATATTTAACAGATGTGTATAAGAATTCCCTTGAAGATGTCTCTGACAAAGGAAAGAGAAAAATCTCTTCCTCAAAAATAAAGTACATCAGTTGGGTGCGGTGGCTCATGCCTAGCTACTCAGAAGACTGAGATCTGAGGACTCTGGTTTGAGGCCAGCTCAGGCAGGAAACTCTGTGAGACTCTTAACTCCAATAAATTCTTCAAAAAAAAAAAAACAAAACAAAACTGGAAGTAGTGCTGGGGCTCAAGTGGTAGAGCATTTGTTTGAGCAAAAAGAAGCTCATCAAGGACAGTGCCCAAGCCCTGAGTTCAAGTCCCAGGACCAGCAACAAACAAGAAGAAAAGTACAATAAATTAAGACCTTTTTGTTTTGGCTGAATTGGGGTTTGAACTCAGGGCCTTGTGTTTTCTATGTAGACACTCTAACACGTGAGCTATGTTATTAGCCTTTTTCCTACTTTATTCTTGAAATGAATTCTCAACTTTTCTCCAGGATGATCTGGACTAACATTTTCCTATTTATACTCTCTGCCTTGGCCTGGGGAAAATCAAACAAACAAACAAAAAAATAAGTGTTCCTGCTGAGATTGGATCTTTCAGACATTTTGCCCAGACGGCCCTTTAACTGCCATTCCTCCTGGTTTCTGCCACCTAAGTAGCCAGGGTTATTCCATTTATAGCTGTTTTCTGTCAAACTGATCCTTCAGCAAATGAAGTTGTTGTTGTTTAATCCTCAAAGGAGGAAAATATCTGCTATTTTTCTTGCATTTTCCTCACTTTTTGAGTCTCCTAGACTCTAATAATCATGAATACTGTAATTCATAAAGTATTTACCAAGTATTAAGCCCTCCATATGGATTAGCTCTATTTATAGAAGTATTTAATAAGTCTAACATTATTTCATATTATATATACAATTCAGGAGTCATTTCTATTGTATGGCAATGTTTTAGGACAAAAAGGTAAAACTGTCACCCAAGCTAACATAATAAGTGAGCAATATCAACGCTTGAGACTATAAGCCATATCTAGTGATTCCAAAGCCTGGCCATTTCTGCCAGGTACTGTTCTTTCCAGGTCTTTTCAATTATGATTATTAGAAGCACAATCTCTGTGTTTTAATGATTTTCCAATTAATATAGACCCTGGACTCAAAAGGATCTCCATGAGTTTGTCTTTGACAATGTTAACCCTTCTGTACTTCTCTTTATAACAGCGATAAAAAAAATCATTCACCATCTAGTTCAACTCACACATGCCTATTTAATCCCCATGACAGAGGAAATACAGGGCTTTACAAGACAAAAACTACTTTAGAACCATCTTTTTCCTTTTTGAGTCACAAATGCATTTAAGTTTAAAGATAACAAGAGGTTTTTGTAAATTGTCAAAGTGAAGTACAGAGGTGTTACAGTTTCATACATAAGGCAGTGAGTACATTTCTTATCCAACTTGTTACCTCCTCCCTCATTTCCCCCCTCCCCTCCCCATTTCCCTCTCCCCCCATGAGCTGTACAGTTGGTTTACACCAAATTGTTTTGTAAGTATTGCTGTTGCATTGGTTTTCCTTTTATCTGTTGTCTCTCGATTTTGGTATTCCCTTTCCCTTTCCTAGTTGCAATGTACATATATGTAATATGGAGGGGGAGGAGGAGGGGGAGGGGAGGGGGAGGGGGAGGGGGAGGGGAGGGGGAGAGGGAAGAGGAGGGGGAGGAGGAGGGGGAGGAGGAGGAGGAGGAATAGAGAAAAATGGAGAGAAATACAATTGGTCCCCAGATGTATAACTAGAAATCCAACTTGGGAAAGGTGTAATATAGCTGAAAAAGATGCATTCTTTTGAGATCAGAACTAAGAAAAAGAGGAAAAGGGAGTATGGGAGTATGGAGATAATGTAGGATGTGACAGTGAAAAGTTTAGTTGCTGTCTACTGATAGGTAACAACTATTGAAGCCCTACTATGTGCACGTGATGCACAGTACTTGCTCCAAGTTATCTCCTTTCTGTTCTGCAGGACTCAGAGAGGCCCATTTTTATGTCTGTTTTATAGATGGGAAGACTGAAAGTTGTAGGCTTACTTCCCACAAATCACACTGTCATCACATAGAGGCTCTGAGACTCCTTCCTAGGAAGCAGATTTGCTGTTGTGCTGTGGAATTAGGTCAATGTTCCAAGTTGGCTCTCATATAAATATTAATGCCTTTTGACATTGGGCAAGTTGTGTTCACTAATTTGAACTGTTGCTTTCTCCTCCATAAATACAGTTATCAATACTTACTTCACATTTGTTATTATAAATCTTTAATTTATGAAGTGAGAAATGCGTGGAACCAAATTTATGTCTGGTGAACAGCAATAAAAGTCAATACAAATTAACTTTCAGTTAATTCACTGTAAATTAATTGTTGAACAGAGAGAGTCTTAAGGAATATTTTCCCTCATTATAAGGATTAATTTACCAATAGTTATGAAATCAAATTAGTACTACATGACCAACGTTTCTTTTTGAAGGAAAAGAAATAGAATAGATGAAATGGGGTAACATAGAAAATACTTAGGATTCATTATATGTAAAAAAGAAAGAAAACTATTTCATATTTTTAATTTTGTTTATAAGTATGTGACAATGAGTAGATTCTTCGACACTGTAGAGAAGTAAAATAGGGACCATTTGTTATTCAAAGGTAGCATTTGGAAATCATAAAGAATCTAGGTAAGCACATATTTATGCTTTAAAATGGTATAAAGTACATGTTGGCATGATATTAGCTAAAGACTGAGAATCCTCAATAGGATGTGATTTGGTTTTTGTATGATTTTCACCTTACATACTTCTCAATTTTTCTATGCTTCATACTTACAGTTCCTGTGGAGAATTGCTGTAGAATTGGTTTCATTTATTTCTAGAAGATTGAGTAGGGAGGCCAGGTGCCAGTGTATCATGCCTGTAATCCTCAGAAGAGTAGCTCTGAAGATTGCAGTTCAAAGTTGGCCTGTGTAGAAAAGTTTGTGAGACTTTTTTTTCTTTCTTCTGTGCTGCTCCTGGGGCTTAACATCAGGGCCTGAGCTAGCACTCTTTTTGGGGGAGTTATATTTTTTGGAGGTGGGGGTTAATTGGAGAAAGACATCTTACGACTTTTCTGCTGGAGTGGCTTCAAACCACAATTGTCACATCTCAGCTCCCTGAGTAGGTAGGATTATAGGCATAAGACAGAGGTGTCCAGCTTGAGCCTCTTTTCTGTAAAACAAACAAAACAATAAACAAAAACTACAAAAAAAAAACCTGAGAAGTGGAGCTCTAGCTCAAGTGTTAGAATGCTAGCTTTGAGCAAAAGAAGCTCAGTGACAGCACCTAGGCCCGGAGTTTAAGCCCCAGGACCAACACACACACACACACACACACACACACACACACACACACACACAAAGATAAAGTAGATTCTGTATTTTATTCTACAAGTACAAAATTATAATAGCAATCTTTATTTTGATCCCTGAGTATAAAAATTATTTTCTGTTTGAAGCATTTTAATAAAATAGATCAGATGTCTGAATAGCTGTAAAATTAAGAATTGAATTAAGAATTCATAAAAATCATGTCCAGTATTTTTGAAAAGCCTATACACACAGTCTGCTGGCACTCCAGTTAATGTGATAATACTGATGAGAAAATCCTTTTGGCAAAAGTGGAAGTGATGTAAATTTTTATGTGGAGAGTTTTTTCACTCAAAGAAAATAATGAATATGTTTAAGATGTGTGCTGAGCTGCGCTTTTGTTTTAAAGAGGGCGCATGACATCCGGTCCTTCTTTGTTACATGTTGTGTCCTTTATTGTTGTATTTGTTTTATAGTCGGCAGATACGTTTTAACACATAAAGCATACTGTTTGAAAATATAACTTCTAGATTGTCTAGAAATGACTGGAAGGTTTTATTTTTTTTGTTTTAAAAATTAGTCTTAAAAAATTAGGTATATATCAGTACCTCTAATAATCAGGAGAAAAGCCTTGTTAATATTGTTTGTGTCATTCATCAGCATCTGTAAATTCAGACAAATCAGTTGATTGTTCTAGAGGTTAGTTTTCTTATCTGTAATGGAAAGGAGTTGGGATAACTACTTCTGAGGTTGTTTTACCAGTGAAAAACTCTGTTGCCAAATGGCAATATGTTCTTGT
The DNA here is from genome assembly GCF_023159225.1 of Perognathus longimembris pacificus. NCBI lineage: Eukaryota > Metazoa > Chordata > Mammalia > Rodentia > Heteromyidae > Perognathus > Perognathus longimembris. Next base: position 17,739,356 of record NC_063176.1, on the reverse strand, counting down.
TGAGGGGTTTTGATAAAAGTGTAATTATGTGTATGAATTTAACAGAATTCTAAAAAAAAAGAAGTTTAATTTTTACCTTTTTTTTTTTTTTTTGCCAGTCCTGGGGCTTGGATTCAGGGCCTGAGCACTGTCCCTGGCTTCTTTTTGCTCAAGGCTAGCATTCTGCCTACTTTAACCACAGCACCACTTCTGTCCTTTTCTATATATGTATTGCTGAGGAATCAAACCCAGGGCTTCATGTATATGAGGCAAACACTCTTGCCACTGGGCCATATTCCCAGCCCTGGAAGTTTGATTTTTATGAAGGAATGATGATCTGGAAGTGGTATATGTGAAAGAATAAAATTTAGTGCCACCTTCCCTTGACATAGTTCATGTGCTCATGAACTGGTTTTCATCCGCCGAGGTATTGGAGGGCTGAATGAGGCCTCTCACAGGAAGGAATCTGAACAATCTGCTCATCACAGTGAGTGAGGAAAGCCACTGGCATCTCATGTCTAGGGCTCAAAATTAGCACATGTCTGGGTGGTGTGATGATCCCGCCCTACAGAGAATTTCCCCTCCCCAAAGAGCATCTCAGGAAGAAAACTGGTTAACTAAGTTCAAAGACTGAATTTTAACTTCATAAAACTATCTAAGAACCTGGCAACGAAGGCATATACTTCCTGCAGTTTCTATAACCAAAATGCAAACAATATCTATTCTTGGATGACAACTGGTGTTCACGATGCCTGGAAGTGCTGCCTCCTGCTCTCTGCACTGTATGTTGAGTATGCAGTAAGAAAAGCAGTGGGAAAACTTAGCCCTGTTAGTCCAGGGAGCCAACATATCTTGAAGACATCACAGGCATGATCCCTTCTAAAAGTTACTGGTTTCTTGATGAAAGCAATATTTTAAATGAAACAGCTTACAGAAATTGACATCCAATGTAACTAGACTTCTTGTATGTGCAAGTAGAGGTTATTATGAAGGCATAAAATACATAGATTCTATTCTCGACAGTAAGAAATGCCTTGTGTATAGCAGCTCTTTGCTGAATTCTAAGTAATATGAGCGTTTTGCTATCCCTCCTTTGGCCTCTTTCTGCTCTGTATAGCCTTGAGCAGTCTGGGTCAGGTGCTAAGGATAGCAATCATTCAGTATGAGTCCAGTGACTCTATAAGTGCCTGTTCAAGAGCCTTGGTAAATCTCAAGTGGTCCTGGCTTTAGAATCACTTAAATTATATATTTTCCTCAGATTCTTTTCTCTCTTCCTTCTTGCATTTGTCAAGACTTTGGTTTACTAGTATGTGAATTCTTGAACTACTGATTCTATACAGCTTTCAGACACTGGGATAGAAAGGTTTTGTTGAGAAAAAACTAGGGTCCAGTAAAAAGAATCCCAACTGGATGTTTTCCAGGATTGAAAGGGAATTGTTGAAGCATTTGCACACCTGCATGAGTGTGTGCATGCATGCATGTGTGTGTGTGTGTGTGTGTGTGTATGCACACATGCCAGTATTGGGGCTTGAATTTGGGACCAGGAGCTCTGGTTTGCTTTTGCTTTTTGCTCAAGGCTGGCCCTCTACCACTTTAGCCACATCTCTACTTCTGGGATTTTTCAGGTTAATTGGAGACAAAAGTCTCAGGAATGTCCTCTCTCATATATGTAAGCTAGAAGTAATTTATAAATGTACAAGTAAACATATACAGGATTATATGCACATTAACCTATGTATACATTAACCTAAATATTCAAATTTATAATTTTTTAGAAAAACTAACTCACAGTAAACAAAATAAATACTAGGAAACTTGTATGTGAAATGAGAGGAAGGTCAAGAGAAGGAGGGTGAAAAATGAAGAGAGAAGGTTTGGGGGGAATGAAGTCATAATATTTGAGGCATATCCTATGAAACTAAGAACACTAGGGAAGACATTGGGTTGGATTGGGAGGGATGGATGGGAGAGAATAATGAAAGAGGTGTGACATTAGCAATATACATTGTACTATAAACTGAATTGTTGCATGGTAATTCCTTTGTACTACTACTTAAAGATAATAAAAAAATATAATTAAATAAAAAGAAGCTTACAAATTTTTCTGCCCTGGCTGGTTTCTATTGATGATTCTCACATCTCAGCCTCCTGAGCAGCTAGTGTTACTGGTTTGAGCCACTAGCACTCATTTTTATGTGGTTGTTTGGGGGATTATCTGGGTCTCAAAACCTCTTCAGGAAAGGAAAGTGTGATGGAGATGTATAGCTTTTTCCTTATACAGTTGGTAAAAATGTAGATCAGATTATGTTGAAATTATAGAATTAAAATATGAATCTTTGGATAATCTTCATGTTCATTGATCATTTTAAGTCTATACAGTAGCTCCATATTAAAGTTAGCTGTCATATTTCCCTACATAGTGGCTATGTGGATTTCAGAATCAAAATCTGTTTAGGAAAAATAAAAAGCTGTGGCCATCTCACCACAAATCTCTCAATAGGGAAGCTAAGTCCCAGGAAAGGCTTTTGGCTTGTATTTTATGACTTTCTTGGAGACTCCTGAGAGAACTAAACTGAATGCTGTCTTATAAGCGCATCCTGGTGCTTTTTATAAATCAACTCCTCCAGGGGAATCTAGAAGAATATCAATTAATTACTATCAGTGACAAGATTGAGAAGAGTCACCAACATGATTTTCTGTGTTCCTTGATATTCTATAATGTATCCTAGAAGTTCAAGAGAACACTTGAAAAAATGGCTTTCACTTAACTCTGTCATCTACCCCATATGTTTGGGGATATCATCTTTTCCCTCCTTTTTATTTTTTTTTTCAAATTTTTATTATCAAACTGATGTACAGAGAGAGGTTACAGTTTCATACATTAGGCATTGGATACATTTCTTGTACTGTTTGTTACCTTGTCCCTCATATCCCCCTTCCTTTTTCTTATTAAACAGATTCCGTATTTTTTATTTTAGCAATAAGTAAGACATTTGCCATTCTCTGTGGGAAATTAGCCCAATAGCAGCTAACTTTACATTGTTTCTTTTTGAAAAAAATATACTGCTGTTTCTATAGTGTTTAAATCTATAGACCATTCATCCTGAGAATCATACTGAATTAAGACTTCTTTCTTTTTTTTTGCCAGTCCTGGGCCTTGGACTCAGGGCCTGAGCACTGTCCCTGGGGAATTGAACCCAGGGCTTCATTTCTATGAGGCAAGCTCTCTTGCTACTAGGCCATATTCCCAGCCCAAGACTTCTTTCATTTTGACTTTTCAATTAAAACTAAAATTTTTACTATTAAATAAAGCAACTATGTATCCCTTTTCTTAATAATAATCATGGAATACACCAGTGCTAACTTGTTATTGTTATGTCAGGACTTATTCAATCTATATATACAATGGATTAAATCTTTGACTAAATCTTTAAATCTTTGCGTTACTAAATGTGTGGGATTATTTTTATTGCTCTTCCTTAGGCTTGAACTCAGGGGCTGGGTGCTGTTCCTGAGCTTTTTTGCTCAAGCTCTATTACTGGCTTTTTGTCTTTAGCAGTAAGAGTCTCACAGACTTTTCCTGTCTGCTTAGGCTGGCTTTGAACTGTGATCCGCATTTCTCAGCCTTGTGAATAGTTAGGGTTACAAGCATTAGCCACCGGCAATATGCAATTTTAAAATGTAACTTAGACCTTAACATCTTGACACTTCAGCATGTAGTTAAATTTGGTAGGATGGGAAATTGTTTTACTCTATGTGTTTACAAATAGTTCGTGAAAATATATTAGCAGAAATATATGTTTTCTACATAGCTTATTATTCAAAGGGAAGACTGTCATTCTCAATTCATAAGCCATGCTAATAGAAATGATTGTTGAGTATGAAATAGTTTCAAAACAATTCATTTTGTGGGAAGAATATATCTGATTATAAAGATTTATTCAAAATCCACTTATTATACATTCTATTTCTAATGATAATTACTTTTAAAAACTATTTGGTTTGGGTGTGCTGTTACAGGACACAAAGTGAGGGCCTGGAGCTCTGGCTCAGCTTTCTTGCTTCCACCTAGCACTCTGCTAGTCATGCCTTCTGCTCAGCTTTTCTCTAGTTCATTGGAGCTGTTGTCCTATGACCCTTTTTGCCTGAGCTGTCTTTGAACCACTGTTTCCAGATCTCCGCACCCAGAGTAGCTAGGATTATAGGTGAGAACCACTAGCCCTTGGCTAAAACTTATTTTTAGTGTACTCATATAATTGTATGTATTTACAGGATATGAGATATAACTTTTTATAATACTGGAGATTGAACTCAGCTCCTTGCATATGCTGGGCAAGTGACCTACAGATGAGCCACACTGCAGCTTTAAAAGAGTAATTTTTAACAAAGCAAGAAAATCTTTTCACTTAGCATCATCTTATGTGATCATAAGGGTATAGCTATTGGGCTCTTGTGATCCTCTGCTGTGACTTGCCTAAATCTGTGCTAATTATTCCCTATAAGAGAGACCATAGAGTCCATGTTTCTTTGGGTCTGGCTCACTTCACTTAGTATAATTTTTTCCAAGTCCTTCCATTTCCTTACAAATGGGGCAATGTCATTCTTTCTGATAGAGGCATAAAATTCCATTGTGTATATGTACCACATTTTCCTGATCCATTTGTCTACGGAGGGGCATCTGGGTTGGTTCCAGATTCTCGCTATGACAAATTGCGCTGCGGTGAACCTTGTTGTGCTGGTGCCTTTACTGTGATTTTGTTTAATGAACTCCATGTTATGGAAACGATTGTCATATCACAGTTGTAACTACTTTCAACATCCCATTTGTATCTGTAGCTTCTACTATTGATGATGTTCTTATATCACCTTCCTGTGGTTGTATCTACACTATCTCTGTAATCTTATCTGAGTATATTGGAAACAGTCTATACTGGTATTAGAACTAGGAAATTGAAAGGGAATACCAAAATTGAGAGACACAGGGTAAAAAAAGACAACTACAAAAGCAATACTTGCAAAACTCTTTGGTGTAAGTGAACTGAACACCTCATGGGAGGAAAGGGAAAGGGGGAGGAGGGAGGGGGGAATGAGGGACGAAGTAACAAACAGTACAAGAAATGTATCCAATGCTTAATGTATGAAACTGTAACCTCTCTGTACATCAGTTTGATAATAAAAATTTGAAAAAAATCTTTACTATCTTTATATTTAACTTTTGTAAGAAAAACAAACTTTATCACATACCTTAGGAAAGGGAGTATCAAACTCCATTAATAGTCTCAAATGCGCCATTAATATAGACATTCAATTTATGTTATTTTATACTTTGGGTTTTTTTGAGCTAATACCTTTGACATTCCTTACAATAATATCAGTGACATTGAATCCATTGAAAGGAATAGTCCTCAATGCACTGTAGATTGCTATTCAATTCAGTACACATAATTGCACCTTGTTCTCTCCAGCTTCTCTTTTGATTCTTCATATTCTGTAAACATATAAAGAAGTAAGTTTGATATTAACATTTGCTAAATTTCATGTAAAATGAAAAAGCAAAGAAAAAAAAAAGGATGATACTCCTTAAGCACTGCCTTGACCAACACATAATTGTGAGAAGCCCGTGAGATGGTGGATGAGGAGGGAAGATTCTGCTCACGGTGGCCGCTGGGTAAATGTGAGGAACAGCAAGAGCTCTTTCTGGGCAGTGCTTTTATTATCTGTCTGTTTGCGGTCTCATCCTCAGCTGTTTAATTTAGCAACATTCCAGGGAGTCTCCTTAGTTTCTCTGACATAGGCCTGGGACTGGGGCTGGAAGACTCAGGGGAGCTCCTGTTTGCCACAGGGCAGGACAAATAGACCACGTTGGCTGTGCAGCACATGGGCCGGAGGTGTGGGGAGACAGACTTCCTCCGGAGCGCGGGGAGCGCTTGGTACACTTGGGCCTGCGAGAGGGCTCGAGGGTTGGGGGTCCCAACGAACACTGTTCCATGTATCTGGGCAGACGGCTTAGACACCTGTGGGATGAGGTTGGCGAAACTTCCTGAGACATTTGTTCACAGCTCAGGGGCGCTACATCCCGCACTCGGCTTCTGAGGTGGATTTTCAAGCACGAATGGGACACTAGTGGCTCCCGAGGGTTCGTACTTAAGTGTTCTGCAAATATCACTCTGACCAAGTGTGTGTGTGTGTGTGTGTGTGTGTGTGTGTGTGTGTGTGTGTGTGTGTGCGTGTATACGTATATAACAATGGTGGCTTAATGCTTAGTGCTGCTTTCTGTTCATTTGATGTATAAAGATTTTCGTACTCTCTTAGAGATAGTTACTAGGAAAACAAAATTATATGGCCCTGTTTTGTGGAGATGCCAAGCAACTAGTATATGAAAATATTGATGAGCTGCATTATTAATGCAAACTGTTGAAATAGTTCAGAAAGTGAAAATGACATGTAAAGGCGTAGTACCGTGGACCAGGAGGAATGGGCGCTAGAGAGAAGAAAGCGTGAGAGAAGAAATATGGGTGGCTATGTTCCGGTAGAATGTGATGAAATTATTGGTGATAGTTCAAATTAGTCTGGATGTGCTGAATTACTGCTGGTGATGCTATTTGTCAAGGTTGTCCGGGAGGAGACTCTGTGACTGGTTGAGAAATTGAAGATTGATTCCTGATACTAATGTTGACTCATAAATTGTAACAGACTGTGTTTACAGACTTGTCAGCAGACAGGGTAGGTGTCTGAGAAATGGATCCCAAAGGATCAGGTTCTGGGCTCTGATCTGAAATAACAGTGTATTAGATGCTTTTTTTTTAGCTGCTGTATCTTTACCTTATTAAATTTCCAAGTCATTCTCTTTAAAATATGGTCATGTGTGAGAATATTTGTATCCTTTCTGAGAGATTGCATTTTATGTTGTAACTGATGTTAGTAAGAATTAGCTCCATTAGAATGGTAAATTTACATGTGACATTTTTTGTTTGTGGTAGGTGTCCATCAAAAATACCTTATTTGAGGGCTGGAGATATGGCCTAGTGGCAAGAGAGCTTGCCTCATATACATGAGACCCTGGGTTCAATTCCCCAGCACCACATATACAGAAAATGGCCAGAAGTCGTGCTGTGGCTCAAGTGGCAGAGTGCTAGCCTTGAGCAAAAGGAAGCCAGGGACAGTGCTCAGGCCCTGAGTCCAAGGCCCAGGACTGGCCAAAAAAAAAAAAAAAAAGAAAGAAAGAAAAATACCTTATTTGAAAAAGTTTTCTTTTTCCTCTTTTTAAAGCAAACAAACAAAATCCCTAGATATTATATTTGATGACATTATAAAGCCTTAATAATTTTATCAATCATCAATGAATTTTTCTCTATATTGACCAACCAATACAATTTTAAGAATCTCAGATTTAAAAATCTTTATGTGTATAGATCAACTTAAGTAGCTTCTTCTGAAGTCCCAATTTATCTTTTGTTAATAGATGTGTTGAGTTTAATACATTTTTCTTAGGCAAGCAAGATTGACTTTTATTTTCTCCCTGTGACTTGTGTTTATATAGGTTAGTAAAAACCTCAGTGTTTTAAGCTGATCAATTATTTTAGCATTGTGCTTCATCCTCTTGAGTTTTGACTAAGTCAGGCATGATATTAAATGTCTTGTAATTTATCACATAAAATTAATGGTTTCTTAGACCAACTTTAAAGTAATACATTTTTCATAAGTAATGACTGGTTTTAGATTATACTTTTTAGTTTATTGATGCAAAGTGTGGTAAATTTTTTCATTTAAAATAAGCCTTGAGTAAATAAGTTTTGCTCTCTCTCGTTTCCTCTGCTAATTTTTGTTTGACTTTAAATATCCATTTCAGAAAGTCTGATTACAAAAATAAGTTATGGAAAGTATCTTCTGCTATTAATTGTCGCTTAGTGTTCTGTGACCCGTTTACTCATTTTTATTAATAAATCAGCTAGACTCTATTTTACAGCAGATGTTATCTAGAAATCCAGGACTGTTTTTTTTTTTTTTTTTTTTTGGCCAGTCCTGGGGCTTGGACTCAGGGCCTGAGCACTGTCCCTGGCTTCTTCTTGCTCAAGGCTAGCACTCTGCCACTTGAGCCACAGCGCCCCTTCTGGCCATTTTCTGTATATGTGGTGCTGGGGAATTGAACCCAGGGCCTCATGTATAAGAGGCAAGCACTCTTGCCACTAGGCCATATCCCCAGCACCTAGAAATCCAGGACTGTTAAGGACTATTCATACCCACAGAGCCATGGAAAACCAAGCCGAAGGGAAAGATGGTGCAGAATAGAATCTTTAAGAGAGGTTTGGAGGGGGCCTGATTCTACTAGCCTGGCATTGATATTTTTCCTCTAGAATTTTGTCCCGAATCTCAGCTTCTTCCTTGGCCCCAAGAAGGTTGTTCAGTCGGTACAGACTACCAACCAGAAGTCCACGGCCCTTGTCTTTTGATGAGACCCTCTACTGACTCTGAGTTTCAGTGATGCTGTCTCAAAGTATTAGCCCCAAGTTGCGCCACAAGTTTCAGTGTTGTGAATTCCAGTGAAGGTCAAGCTGTATGGAGTTCAAGCTGTACGGAGTAGGTAGGTGACAGCGGTGAGCCGGGGCCACATCCACGGTTCACTCACTTCTGCTCTAATGCAAATCTTAGGCATCTTCCTATTTAAAGTTCAGTGTCTATTTCTATTTTCCCTCTAACCACTTTTTTCTTTCCTATTTTACTTTCATTACTGTCTTAGTTTCTTGTTTTATTTTACTCAGAAACATTATCATATTAGTTTCCTGTAAGTACCAAACTCTCATATCTTTTTCTTCTGTGTTCCTTCTCATTATTATTGGCTAAGGTATTCATGAGGACCTTTCTTTTACCCAATTACACATTTCCTGGGTGTACTACCAAGGCCGTTCATTAGTTTTGGTCTTTTAGGACCCTGCAAAGCTGCCAAATATTCCACTTTAATTGCTTAACCTGTTGGCTATCGCTATTACCTCCTTCCTTCTCTTTCTATCCTCATAAAGCTCTTTCAAAAATGTCAAACTAGAAAAGAGGCTGATTTGGAAAATAAACCTATTTGTTATAGATTCAGAAATTTCTACATTTGAGAGTCCCTCTGCTCTGACATTCACTTCAATATGATCACAAATAGGGCTAAACATTTCACAGGGACTATTGTCCCTGAGATTTACTGTTGAGGGCATCTTTAATTATGATAGGGCATTTTAAGTTTTTATTAAAAAAATAAAAATGTTCACAATTTATGCCCTTTATAAACTTCCAAAAATATTGGTACCTAGGGCTGAGAATCTGGCTTAGTGGTAGAGTGCTTGCTTAGCATGCAAGAGGCCCTGGTTTGATTCCTCAGTACCATATAAACAAAAATTAAAGCAAAGAAATAAAACTAAAAGAAAAAAAGGAACACAAAATATTATCACCTTAAGATTATCAGGAGATAAATCAGGAGATAAATATTAGATAACTCATATTTGCTCTTCAAATTTTGCCACTTTTCCCATCAGTGTTCTTTTTTTCTAGCCCGAATTACAAACAAGAATCATAACAAGGGATGTAGCTGCTGTGTCTCCCACTTTCTTCCAGTCTGAGATGGTTCCTCTGTTTTATAAGATCTTGACACTTGTAAAGGGCACCGAGTAGTTACTTAGATGAAGTAGTTACTTCTTTCACTTGGGGCTTTCAACTGTTTTCTCTTGGCTAAGTTCATCTTGACAAGAGTACCAGAGAGCAATACTGTGCCCTTCAGTGCATTGTATCAGAAATCATGAGAGTCAGTTTGTGTAATTCCAGTGGTGTTGTCTTCAGTTCCTCAATCGAGGTCTGCCAAATTTCTATAAAATCGTTCATTTCCTTTTGGCAATTAGTAAGCATCTTGTGGTAGGTTATGAAAGTCTGCATAAATGATCAGTTTCTTTTAATACTTTCAACCACAAATTTCTGAGCTCTCCCCCTGTTCTCTTCTGAAGGCATTGTCACTCTAGTGTTTGTCACAAGATAATGTTAAAATTTTGTCATTCCATCTATTTGTTAGTTCAAAGGTATAGTCTTCTATTCTTCACCACTTCTTTATTTATCCACTCATTAACTTATATCATTATGGATTCATGGGTTTTGTTTTGTTATTCAATCCATTGCATAATCCACTATGACCCATAATCTGTTAAAACGGGTAATTATTTTATTGTTTAAAATGTTCACATTTGAACACTGAGATGCCCCTCAGTTTAGCTCTTGTGTCCTTTCTTAATAGCACCATAGTTTTTTAGAACACTTTTTGCTTCCTCCTGCTAGATGTTCTGGGGCTTGGCTTATCCCTTTGATGCAGTTCTTGAATCACCACTTTCTCCAAAGTTTTCTTTCATTAAACAGCAATATTTAGAATCCACATCCTGGGTGTTAGACATACTCATTTACAAAATAGAGTATCTACCTTTCTCCACATTTGCTCAACACATGCCAAGCACTTTTAGAGTCACTAATGCATACTGTTGTGTAAAACACTCACTGTAATATTCAACTATAGACCTTGAAAAGGGGAGGGAATGTTTGTTTTTCTCACCAAGATCTTTTGGATGCTTATAACATCATTCCAAGGCCATCAAACAATTATCAACACAGGAACTGCAGCTCTGGACAGGCCCTGCCTCCCTGATCATGTACCCAATGATACAGCCAACCTACAGCCGTCATTCCCCACCCCTATGAGAGTCAAAATGCCGTATTTTTTTAATATTATATTTTTCCAACCCTTAGAATATAGTTTCAAAACACTTATTTCTAATGGTAAAGTTCTGTTTCTCCCTAACATGGAAAAGTTCAATGCTTTGACCTATATAGAAAACCATAGCGATAATATCTTTACCTGAATATTTGCATATTTAATCAAATCACTTACAAATCAAGGCAATATTTTTAGTAGACTTTTTTCTACCTTTTTGCTACTTCCTAATATGAAAATAAAACCTCATATTTCAAATATATGTGCTGGCTACTGTGAATTTGAGCAACAATGTGATGTATGCTTTGGAAAATGTAAATACCATAGGAACTGCTATCATTCGACTAGAAAGTGTTCACTGTTTTTTAAAAAGGAATTTGCAAAAATTAGCTTAAGAACTAGTATATCTAATCATCCATTTTTTTTGTTAATTTTCTTTTTCAGGCCTCTATTTATCTCTCCTGCTCATTGTTGTCTCGGTTTTGCTTTTTTCTTTCATACCCCTGGTTTTATCCTTTAAAGTCTAGACTGAAGACTAAAGTAACCTCAGATTGTAAGGACAGAAATTATATATAATTTTATATACTCACTTTCAGTTTCTTCTTCTTGTGTCCACACCAGGGCTTGAACTCAGAGTCCTGTTTTTCTTGTTCATGGTTAATATTCTACTGTTTAACCCACATATCCAACCTGCCATTTTGGTGATGGAGTATCACATGCTTTTCTGCCCAGGCTGGCTTTGAACCTTGATCCTCTGTGTCTCAGACTCCTAAGTAGCTAGAATTACAGGGTGAATCACTGGTGCCTGGCTCACTCCACACTTGTGCTGTTGCTAAAATAGCATGATTTTTCTCAACTAATTCTGGATAAGAGATACTCCAAAACATAAAGGAACTTATTTCTATCATAATACTTTTTAAATTATATATGTATACGTATGCATATGTGTGTGTTTTATACCTATTTGGTAGAAAAATAAACTAGGCAAATAAGCAAAACCTAAGGACAACTTCCTAGCAGAGGTGCCAGTTAACAATTGACATTAGCAACTTCCTCCCCAGGGATCCCTTCCACTGGCAAGGAGCCCTAGTGTTTTCCCTGTTTCTTCCTGTAATACTTCCAGCTTGTCTAGTCTTACATTGAGGTCTTTGATCCATTTGGAAATGGATTCTGGGGCAGGGTGGTCTATATGGATCTAGCTTTGGTTTTCTGCTCATGTATAGCCAATTCTGCCAGCACCATGTGTTGAAGAGACTGCCTTTCTTCCATCCTGTGTTTCTGGCTCCTTCATCAAATATTAGGTGGCTATAGGTCTTTGGGTTCATTTATGGGTCTTCTATTCTTTCCATCGTTCCTCAGGTCTATTCTTGTGCCAATACCAAGCTGTTTAATTACTATGGCTTGTTTGAAGTTTGGTATTGATGTTCCTCTAGCACTGTTCTTCCTGCTAAGGCTTGGTTTTGCTATTCTGGGTCTTATATTATTTCATATGGATTTTTGGATTGCTTCCTCTATATCAGTGAAGAATTTTGTTGGGATTTTGAATTTGTAGATAGCTTTGGCTTGCCATATTAAAAAAAAAAAACTCTTTCCAAGGAAAAACGTTTTCTTTCCTTGAACTTTAACAAGACTTTTATCTTTTGTGTATGGTTTGCACATCAACCTTGATCACAAGTATAGATAGTGTCATATTGGAAAGATTTTAATCACAAGAAGAAATCTAATAAGTTATGTTAATTAAAATGACCACTAAATGAACACTATAAACACTAAAGTATGTTCAATTTTAAAAATAAAAGGCAAAGCCTCTAGTTCAGACCACATTTTCCTGTGAGTTTTACAGCTGTCAAGCTGTGGGAACCAGCACTCATTCTTGGTGATGGCTCAACAACCTTTCAGGAAGTTAATATTAGTCAAATATCTTTCTGTGAAAGCCTTCCTTTGGTAAAAGTTCCCTTCTTTTCTCCCACTCTAAACATTAAGGAATGAACTTGGAATTTATGGATGAACTTTGCGAAGTTTACAAGTGAACAGGAAGAGAGGAAATCATTTCAGATAGAAATCATTTCTTGATACAAATCATGTGTCAAGAAACAGGATTATGAGGTATTTGGTAAATGGCCAGGAGTATACTGTGGATTTGGATACTGATGGTTAAGAAAGGATGGAATGGACTCCAGAAATGTGAGAGTTAATATGATTCAACTTAGTGACTAATTACAGAAGGAGGTAGAAAGAAGACTGGAAAGACCCTAACCAACTGCATTCATTAGTCACCTCACAGATGTTGGTGACTAAGACCCCTCAGGTTCCATCCATGCTTGACTAGCCCATTCATAACATTAAATGGCACACTCTGGTGAAGCCCCAAAGTATGGTTTCATGTCTCAATTCTGTCAAAATCACATGAGGAATTTGGCAAAATACCATCTGTGAGGTTTAAGCTCAACATATGGATAAGAATAATTATTTCTCAGAGATTTTGCAAAGATTAATCGTAGGGGAGAAATCACTTTGATATACTCTATCAATGCAAAATGAATTGTTGTTTTGCTTCTTCGTGTTACTAATTATCAACATAAAGAATGGTATCATTTCCTTACGAATGGGGCAATGTCATTCTTTCTGATAGAGGTGTAAAATTCTATTGCCCCATGCGTAAGGAAATGGAAGAACTTGGAAAAAATAATACTAAGTGAAGTGAGCCAGACCCAAAGAAACATGGACTCTGTGGTCTCCCTCATAGGGAATAATAAGCACGGGTTTATGCTAGTCACGGCAGAGGATCACAAGAGCCCAATAGCTATGCCCTTATGAATGCATAAGATGATGCTATGTGAAATGAATTCCATGTTATGGAAACGACTGTTATATCACTGCTGTAATGACTTTCAACATGCCATGTGAAAACGTAGCTTCTTTTGTTGATGATCCTTTTGCATCCCTTCCTGTGGTTGTACTCACGCTACCACTGTATCTCATCTGAATACACTTGATACAGTATATACTGGTATTAGAATTAGGGAAGTGAAAGAGAATATCAAAATCGAGAGACAAAGGATAAAAAGACAAACGAGGGGCTGGGGATATGGCCTAGTGGCAAGAGTGCCTGCCTTGGATACACGAGGCCCTAGGTTCGATTCCCCAGCACCACATATACAGAAAACGGCCAGAAGCGGCGCTGTGGCTCAAGTGGCAGAGTGCTAGCCTTGAGCGGGAAGAAGCCAGGGACGGTGCTCAGGCCCTGAGTCCAAGGCCCAGGACTGGCAAAAAAAAAAAAAAAAAGACTAACGACTCCAAAAGCAATACTTGAAAACCATTTGGTGTAAACCAGCTGAACAACTCATGAGGGAAGAGGGAAAGGGGGAGGGGGAGGGCAGAATGAGGGAGGAGGTAACAAACAGTACAAGAAATGTACCAAGGCCTAATGTATGAAACTGTAACATCTCTGTACATCAATTTGACAATGAAATAAAAAACAAACAAAAAAGTAATTACCACAAAAAAAGAATGGTATCAGCTCCTCTAGGCTACATTAAGAAATGCAACACTCCCTCACTAATTTTTCTATAGTCTTAACTGTCTTAGGACCCACCAGTGTGTTACATGCTTGGTGTCTCTTCTAGCATCCAATCACCTTCTCCACCACTTTAATTTCTGATCTATTTCTGATCAGAGCTATTATGGTTACATTCCTTTTTCTCTTAACTTGGCTAATGAAGAGTATTGATTCTTTTATCCAAGTAAAATAAATTCAGAAACCACAACGCAGGCAGGTAGTTTATTTTCTTTCCTTTGGTGACAGAAAGAAGGAGATTTGGGGGAAGAAATAACATACTTGTTTACAAAGAATCACTGTTAATGTGTCAAAGGTCACCAAGATCTTGAATCTTATCTAGATACCTAGCTCAGGACCTCATAAAAGAATGACTATCTTTATACCTGGGTTGGCTCTTAGTTCAGAGTCAACATGTAGCTTGTATTCTGGTCAAAAATCTCAATTTGTGAACATTCCACTCCCCTGTTCCTTTAACCCAATAATACACAGAAAGCAGCTCTATGGTTTATGTGGTTATGGTCTCTGTGACTTGTTTACTTTGATATAAATGCACTCAAGTATTTTTTTAATTTTTACATTATCTGTAAGTAGTTGTACAGTAGGACTTTAATTCAAAATGTCAGTCTATGAGTACAATAAATCTTAACCATCAAAATCTTCAGGTGTATTAGTGGGAAAATGAAGTTTCACCTAAATGATTGGATTCTGAGCCTTGATTCTGGGCTCAGGCTGAGTCTTTCAGAGAGTGAGAGCTACTGTACCAGAGAGGGGAAACCCACAGTTGTGATACACCATCTTGAACACAAGACAATGGCAAGAGTGGAAGGTGTTTCTCTCCCTTAAAGTCTAGACAAGATTTAGGATCTTTGCGAATAGGTCTGTGGAATATACCTTCTAACACATTTCTCAAGTGAGTATTTTGTACAGTAAAGTTCAAGAATATTTACCAAAAATTTCACAACTTTGCTGTTATCCTCATTAAAAAAGGAAAATAGTCCTTCATAATGTAATAAGGACTTCACATTGCCAAGGAAATGAAAGGTTGCTCTAGAATGAAGGAAAAAAATCTTGAGGAGCAAGTTATTTTCAAATATTGTTATAGATTTATTTTTGTATTTCACTTACTTCAGACAACTTACATTTAGAATTCTACTCTTGATAACTTTCTATATTTTTGTCTTCCTGAAAATAAGTATAACTATTTTTATTATAAAAGTGCCTAAAATATGATTAAATAAACCCTGAGAAGCTTGAAGCTTATGAATAAGGTTGATGTGTATCTATCAAGCTAGCTAGCTGCTAGCTATCATCTTTCCATCTGTCCATCCATTTATCCCCCATCTATCTTATTCTTAATTAGTATGATTCAGAATTTTGAAATTCAGATATACTGTTTCTACACTGAGATTTCCACTGTCTTTCTAGTGAGTGAAAATGAGGCCTTTCAATTAAAATATACTTTCACGTTTATCATGCAATTTCTCTAACGTGAAGTCGACCAAAAATAAAATTTTGAATTCTGCTGTGAAAAATACCCAAAGGATATGAAAGACATGGATGAAAGACATATGGATGAAGACATACGGATGAAAGACAGCAAGATTGGCATTAGAGAAAGTAGTACATTAAAAGTGCTAACATTATAAAGGGAAACACTGCCTTAGGTAAGAAATGTGCAAAATGGAGTGGTTTATTTTGAAGGTTAGCAGAGTCATCTTCCAGTGCTATATCATACCTTTTAGTGTTTCTCTATCTGCTGTCTAAACATTTGACTTAAGCCCAAAGAGAAATGGAGTACAGATCCTAAAGATAATATGTCAGCCTTCTGTTTATAGGCACAGACAATGTTTCTGTAATATTCCTTCCTTCTATTCCTACAGCTCCCACCTTTCTCCAGTCCTTGGCCAGCCACTTCATGTATGGATCATTGTGGTTTGGGAAAGGGCATAGTCTATCTGGATTTAGCCTTGTGTACTGTTATTCCAACTATCATATTGGTCCTAGATCAATCTTTTTGTTATTTTTTTCTGTTTTAAATTTTATTGTAAACGTGATGAATGGAGGAGTTACAGTTACATACGTCAGGTAATGAGTACATTTCTTTTTTCATAGGGTTTCCTTCATTTTCTCCCCCTGACACTCTTTCTCCCAAGTTGGAAAGTTCATTTCCAACATAGAGTTTAGTATCACTGCTGAATTGGTTCACCCTTTGTCCCACCCTTTCTGTGCTTCTCGTTCCTCTCTCCAAATCACTTATGGAATCAACCCTGATGTCCCTTTGTGGATGAATGGGTCAAGAAAATGTGGTATATATACACAACAGAATTCTATGTTTTCATCAGAAAGAATGGCATTGCACCATCATAAGGACATGGAAAGACTTGTAAAAATTATACTAAGAGAAGAAGACCCAAAAAAACATAGGCTGCATGGTTTCCCTCATTTGTAATAATTAGAATGTTCCTATAAATCTACAGTAAATAAAATAAATAGTAAAAGACAAATAATTACACTTGGGTATAATTAATTAAACAGCAGTCTAGGCATTCACACAGTGAAAACAGAGTTTTAGGAGAGGATCACAAGGATTCAGTACCTATATGCATATGATGTTATAAAATGCTTATTAAAATGAACTCCAAGATGGAAATGAGATTTTCTTTTTTTGGCCAGTCCTGGGCCTTGGACTCAGGGCCTGAGCACTGTCCCTGGCTTCCTTTTTGCTCAAGGCTAGCACTCTGCCACTTGAGCCACAGCGCCACTTCTGGCCGTTTTCTGTATATGTGGTGCTGGGGAATCGAACCCAGGGCCTCATGTATATGAGGCAGGCACTCTTGCCACTAGGCCATATCCCCAGCCCCTGGAAATGAGATTTTCTACTGTACTGTTTGCAATTACATTTTTTTTTGGTCATTCCCTGTCACTTTTTTTAAAAATTTATTTCTGTACCTTTGTCTTGTATATAAGTTTATCTGGATCAGTCTCAATAAACCACTACTTTTGCTCCAAATCTTCCTTTTCCCATGAATCTAAGCTGGGATCCCTGTGGCTATGGAGCAGGCCCACTGACACAGGGAACCCAGGGAGGCTGGCCAGACCACTTCCTCCCCCTCCATCCCGCCTCTCCCATCTCTAAGACCTGCCCCGCAAGGCCATTTCTCCTCGCCCCTCATCTGTATTTTCAGGCCTGGCTGTGGTCCCAAATATCCAGGAAGTCTTCCTTCACTTTGCCCTGAAAAAGCCATCACTCCATGGTTTCAAGTTTTAGAGAACTTCTTAGCTTTATAATGCATTTACCACTTATGAAACTCTTTCCAGTACCAGTGTTGAGATGCTCTGTGTGTATACGTGTGTGTGAGCACACACGCGTGCCTGTTCTGGGACTTGACCTCAAAGCCTGCGCATGGTCCTTTCGCTTTTTAAGCTTTTCTCCAGGCAGTAAACATGACACCAGGTTTGACCAAATGAGAACTTCAAAACCCACAAAGAATAACTCTTTTATTCAGAGAAAGGTGTTTTCTTCTGGCATCATTCGTATTTTGAGTCCAGAGCATATTTATGTCGTTAATATACTGAGCATTACCACTTGAGCACCAGCTCTACTTCCAGATTTTTTAGGGGTGAATAGTAAATAAGAGTCTAATGGACTCTCCGGCCAGAGTGTCTTGGAATTACCATCCTCAGGTCTCAGCTTCTTGAGTAGCTAGGAGTATAGGCATGAGTCACTGACACTTGGTGTACAAGCAGTCTTTGACTTGTGTGATAGGTTCACTTCCTGACAAGCCTACCAGAAATTAAAAATACCGTATGTCAAAAATACATTTAACCTACCACACATCTCAGTGTAGCAATACAGTTCAGGCTCAAGTGTCAGTGGGCTCCCTGAGTGACGCTTGGCTGATTGCTGTTGCTCTCCCTGTGCCTGCCCAGCAGCCCAAAGCATGGTACCGCATATCATGAGCCCAGAAAAAGACTAAAATTCAATATATTTTATATGTATATTGCTTTAACACCATCATAACTAAAAAAATCTTGAACCATTATAAGCAGGGGGTTAGTTGAATTAGTTCTTGTCCATATTTCTTAACTAGAAATGTCTTAATTAAACTTAAAATATACTCAGTATATTAACTATATAAATATTTCCTGGCTTCCAAATTTGAATGATACCTGAAAACCACATTTTGCCCAGAAGAACTCTTATTTTTCTCATGAATTTTGAAGTTCTCATCTGACTTAAACATGTGTCATGTTTATTCTCAAACTACAATAGAGACCTGATTTGAGGTTAGTTCATTCAGTGCTGTTGACTTTTTTTTTTCTTTTTGTCGGTTCTGGGGCCTGGACTCAGGGCCTGAGCACTGACCCTGATTTCTTTTTGCTCCAGGCTAGCTACCACTTGAGCCACAGCACCACTTCTGGCTTTTTCTGCATTTGTGGTGGTGAGGAATCCAACCGAGGGCTTCATGTATGTTAGGCAAGCACTCTACCACTAGGCTATATTCCCAGCCCTGCTGTTGACTTTTATTTTGCTTTTACATGGTATGTTTTTTGGTTGTTTAATTGGGGAAGGTTTTATTTGTGTGGATCTTGAGGCTTTTTCTATGTTGTTTAATTATGTATTTATTTATAATGGTGATGCATATCAGAAATTTAGATTATGATTATGTATTCATAATTAAGAATATTACATGAAAAAGTTTGCTTTTGTATCACAGGCTACTGTAATTCTATTACTGGGAAGCTTTATTCCTCATAAATATGATTTTTTTGGGGGAAGCCAACCCCCAAACCTGGCACATTCTAGACAACTTGACAATTGAGCTACATTTCCAGCCCATAAATATGATACTCTAACAGAACAAAGCCAGTGCTGACAAGATGTGCCACCATGCTTATGGCCTTTGATCTTTACTACCCAGAAATATTTCTCGAAGATCAAACAGCAGCACACGTGGCTCTGGCATTTGAGCTTGATGGTGATCATGTACTGCATGTGGTAGGGCAGCTCATAGAAAAGACTTCAAAATAAAGTGATAGGCACATGCACTGCTCTTTTGTGTCAGAAACAAAGGAGGGATTGCCAAGATGAAAAAAAAAAAGAAAGTCCTTGAAAATGATTTTCCTCCTTTGTAATTTGTGTTTTGAATTTTTGTCTCCATCTTTAAACATGTTTAATTTTCTTTGATTTCAAACTGTATTGTTTGGCTGTCAAATAATAATATATTTGTACAGTGTTTAATGTTTTAATTGAGCTACATCACTCTGTCATATAATTTATTTCATATAATTTATTCTTTTTTTGTAATTATTGATGTGTATTAGCTGCATAAATTAATGAGTTTCACTGTGACATTTACACACCCATACTGTGTTTTGATTGCCTCGTTTGACGTTCTTTTTTCTTAAATTAAATCTTCGAGTGGTTGTACAAAGGGATTACAATTTAATATGTTCACTTATGGGTCCAGTACTTCTAAATCAGTCACTCTGTCTATCATTCTCTCCCATCTTGTCTGTCCTCTTCTCAGATTCATGTCCTGCTTCCTTTTCCTGTTGTTATATATGTACATTGATTATGTTGACTGCCTTTGTCCTTTTTTCATTCATCCACCTCACGTCTACTAACCTCCTTTCTCCATTCAAACTTTATTTTAGGCTTCTGATACTCATATTTCTTAAACTGTCTGTTAATTGTTTACAAGACTTAAACCATGAAGTTCCACTCCTGCATATACCATAGAGAGTTCTTAGTGGATTTTTTTATTGGAGTTTGGACTCAGGGCCTTTATGCCTGCTAGCCTGGTACTCTACCACTTGAGACACGTCTCCAGCCCTGTTTTTGTTTGTTAATTTGGAGATGGAGTCCAGTGAACTTTTCTGCTTGGGATGAGAGAGCAGTGCTGCACACCTAAGTCTTCAGAATAGTTGTGATTACAGGTATGAGCCACAGGTGTCCAGCTCCCTTGTTTATTATTAGAAAGCTCTCATAGAAAACATTCCATGCAATACATCCCCGTTCATTCTGTTTATGCTGTACTAAGGCCCTGAAGAAAATATCTGCCACACTTAGCCATCAAAACAAAACAAAACAAAAACAGAAACGACAGAGTTTCATACCCTTACACGCTCAGAATGTTTCCTCTTATTTCCCTCCCCCTTTCTCTCTCCTCTTCTTCTTCTTCTTCTTCTTCTTCTTCTTCTTCTTCTTCTTCTTCTTCTTCTTCTTCTTCTTCTTCTTCTTCTTCTTCTTCTTCTTCTTCTTCTTTTCTTCTCTATTTTCCCTGTCTCTTTGCCTCTCTCTTGTTCTCTGTTTTTTTTGATTTCTTACTGTCTCATTTCTTCTCTTTCAGCTCTCAGGTCTCTCTGTGGATTCTCTCTCTCTTCTCTCTCTTCCCTTCTTCCTTTTCTTGCTTCGCGCTCTCTTCCTTCGCATCACTTCCCTCTCCCTCTCTTCCTCGTTCATTCCTTGTCTTCCTACTTCTCCACTAGCTCAGCGTCTCTCCAAGTTCACTCCACCCCCACACCTTTTTACTTACACTGCCTATAATTTATTTTTAAAATGACATCTATGGCAATATATCTTCAATGTATCTTTGCTTCTCTCTTCCTACAGAGTGTTGATTCTTTTCCTCTTTTTCTTTTGAATAGAGCATTCTCATATCTGTTCTAGTAAAATGCTGCCTGCCTTGGAAGTGGGGTTTGTGCATGCTTATTTTATTAATTGTTTCTACTATTAATTTGTTTTTCTAGATGAGATCTTGCAGTGTGACAGTTCCAATACAACGGTCTCATAGTCATCCACAAATACAAAGAGTTCGCTTAGAAGATAAAAATTGCTTCAGAATAAGTCTGTCTATTCCTGTGAGTTTAAAGGATTGACTTAGGCTATTTTATGTTTAAAACAACAAAATTGTTAACACAGCTAAAGCAAAAAGCAAGAATTTTTTTTAAAAAATTATTAAAAATCTATTTTGTATGGATCGTATGTAAGTGGAAGTTAGTGAAATGGAAAAGTTCTATTTTATATATAAGCAAATATCTGTTTATTCTTTTTCCTTTGTCCATTGATGGTATAGGCCATACATTAGTCTTGCTTGCTAGACTGCGACTCTACCACTAAGTCAAGCATGCCGTCCAGGATTGTGCTAGTTACTTGTACATAGAATTTTCCAGACTTTTCTGCCTGAGCTGGCTTTGAACTGTGACCCTCCAGATAGCAGCTGCTTGAGTAGCTGGGAGTACAGATAAGAGCCAGTGGCATCTAGCTTTCAAATTTGCCTTTAATTACCTGGGGAAGACTGCAAGCTGACTTGAGGTTAAGACACCACATCTTCCATTCTGAAGGCTTTTGATGTCAGACTCTTAGTTTGCTGTAACAAAGTACCATGTACTGGGTTGTGTAAAACAACAGAAATTTATTTTCTCAGGTTTTAGGCTGTGAATCCGAAGTAAAATTATGAGGCAGTGGGCTCATCTTCCTCTTACACCTCAGGGGATCTTTCCTGCCCTTTTCCTGGCTGCTGATGGCTGCCTGGCTGTCTTTGATGTTCCTGGGCTTAGAGCTGCACAGGTCACCTAGCGCCAGTCTCTGCTTCTGTTATTACAGGGTATTCTCTTGGGATATCTGTTATCATATTGTTTTCTTCTTGCAAGGACATCAGTCACACTCAATTAAAGATGATCCTTTCCTATTATAGACTCATCTTAACTAATTAAAGGACAAACCTATTCCCAAGTAAGACTACACGCTGAGGTAACATGAGTTTAGATTTCAGTGCATCCTGTCTGAAGGAACACATTTCAACCTATATCAGGTATTCTGAATTCAAGTCCTCCATGATGCAGTCATTTGACCACTTGGCAAATTACTTAGCTTTGCTGAGCCCCAGCTGTATTTCCTGCCTCACAATGCTGTGAAGATTAAAATAATGCTTAGAAAAATGACTGGTGCAGAAGAAGTTACAAATATATATTAGACATTGGGTAGTTGTTATTTATATTTTATTTGTAGTGCTTCAGTAGCTAGAGACACCCCAGCTTAGTAACCTTCCCATTGTAGTTGTTATTGAAGTTTTAGATTTGCTAAGGGATTTTCTACTAAGTTGTATGTTAGGGACATTTAATTTAATTTAATCAAGCATTTCATTTACATAGCCTTTTGGGCCTTTTTTTTTTTTAATTTAGTGGTTCCCCACTAGGATAACAGTGCTAAGGAGTCATGGGTAATGAGTTGAGTTAAAGTTTGGGGGACGCTGAATACTGACCATTCAGCTCTATGACTTGTCACAGAAAGCAGTTAAAACCACATGCTGGAGGCTCTCTTGGGAGGCTAAGATCTGAGAATCATGGTTCAAAGCCAGCCAGGAAAAGGCAATTCTGTGAGACTGTAACTAGTCACCAAAAAAAAGCTGGAAGTAAGCACAATGTTCATTGCAGCACAATTTGTCATAGCGAGAATCTGGAACCAACCCAGGTGCCCCTCCGTAGACGAATGGATCAGGAAAATGTGGTACATATACACAATGGAATTTTATGCCTGTATCAGAAAGAATGACATTGCCCCATTTGTAAGGAAATGGAAGGACTTGGAAAAAATTATACTAAGTGAAGTGAGCCAGACCCAAAGAAACATGGACTCTATGGTCTCCCTTATTGGGAATAATTAGCACAGGTTTAGGCAAGTCACAGCAGAGGATCACAAGAGCCCAATAGCTATACCCTTATGATCACATAAGATGATGCTAAGTGAAATGAACTCCATTTTATGGAAATGATTGTTATATCACAGTTGTAACTACTTTCAACATCCCATGTGTATCTGTAGTTTCTACTATTGATGATGTGCGTGTATCACCTTCTTGTGATTGTATCTACACTATCTCTGTAATCTTATCTGAGTGTATGGGAAACAGTGTGTACTGGTATTAGAATTAGGAAATTCAAAGGGAATACCAAAATTGAGAGACAAAGGGTAAAATAAGAGAAACAACAACAAAAGCAATACTTGCAAAACTGTTTGGTGTAAGTGAACTGAACACCTCGGGGGGGGGGGGAAGGGGGAGGGGGGAGGAGGGTATGAGGGACAAGGTAACAAACAGTACAAGAAATGTATCCAATGCCTAACGTATGAAACTGTAACCTCTCTGTACATCAGTTTTATAATAAAAACTTAAAAAATAAAAAAAAAAATAAAAAGCTGGAAGTAAAGCTGTAGCTCAAGTGGTAGAGTGATAGCCTTGAGCACAAAAGCTCAGGAACAGTGTCTAGGCCCTGGGTTCAAACCCCAGGTCTGACACACAAAGCAGTTTTAGAAGTTTACTTTATGTGTAAAAATGCAACACTAAGAATGTTAGATATTGTGTGATAATAATGAGCCATTCTTTAGTATATGAGATGTGGAAGTAGAGAGATTTATTTCCTGTTGTCACAAGAAATGTTAGGGAACTTAGTATTCTCATCAATTTCTCAGTTCTTTCAAACTTAAAATGTTTTGAATATGTTCTCCAGAGAAGTGCATGGCTCATTTTAATAAATGTGCTTGACCAGAGAAGGTGCATGTGCATCTTTGGCCATCTGGAATCTGCTTGTGCTGTGTGGACCTGGATCCCCTCTGGGATCTGACTGTCACAGAAAGATGCTAGTAATGGCTACTTCTCTTGTCCACAGGAACTCCTCAACCAAGAGGTGATTCCTCAGGGACTTTGCCATCTTTGGAACAACTTTTTCAATCAGAAGTGGGTGACAAGACTTTCAGTAGGTACAGGAATGAAGAGCAAAGAAGAACTTCAGAATGCCTGAGTGTGATTGCAGTCATCAGACACACATCTCTCCCTTTTTACAGTCATATTCAAACCCATGGGCGTTCATGCTTTTAAGTCCTCAGAAACACTAATACTCAGTTATCTATCTCATTACCACAATTCTTACCCTGCTTAAGAAAATGATAGAAAGTCCCTGCATACTCACTCTCAGGACAAACATTTTCTTTTAGTATGGTTTACAGTTACTTTGTGTACGGCTGCCTATCATTTTTCATTTATAGTTATTTCTCTTTCTTTTACAATATTCCTTGTATTTCTATGACTTGGTTATACATGTATACCTGGTCCCTTAGTCAGAGATTACTGGACCACGAAAGATAGAAAACACATTTTGAATAGTTTTAACACAAGGAGAATTTATTCATTCCTGTGAGAAACTCAGAGAAAGCTTAGCTTTGTGTGGGGCTTACATTAAGAAGGAAGAGGATTGGGGATTGATCATTGTTAAAATTCTCCAAACTCATGTTCCCCCCCCCCCCCCGGCAGCATGATAGTTCTTTGTCAAAGAATGTATTTTCCATCAACAAATAGAATTTTTCTATAGAAAGACTTTGTTCAAATTCCTCTATTGGAAAATAGCATCTGTTTGATCAGTTTCCGAAACACAACCCGAGTAGCCCAGCTCAATTACACACCTGAATTTTAACTGGTAAGAGTTGGGCTCTATCAAAGTATTTAGCTAATACCAGAGCCACACATCTAAAGGAGGGGGCAAATGAGATTTGGGACACTAAAACTGAGGCAAGTATATTTGGGGAACTAAATAATAAATGTCCAATATACCTAACAATATGAAATAGTTTTATACATTCTGTTGTTTTTATTGTGTCCCCCCATGTGATGAATCCTCTTTCCCACTTTTCAAATTTTTCTTGTATGGTTTGTCTATAATTTGATGTTTGTCTCCACACTTTGATCAAAGGCACAGTTCTTCTGTCTTTCACTTGATCCACTTATGACCTGTCAAGACAGGGGTTTTCATGACTGTGTGTTGCTTTTTTTCCGCAGATGGTTCTTATTTATTCCTATTTTTCTGTCTCTACAAATTACCACTTCATTCATCTTATTTAAAGACTGCCTTATTTAAAGTCTTTATGGAATGACCCATTTAACTAGGATTCTTTAAACTTTTATGCTACAAGAACACAAATTTCTCCCTTTTAGTATAATGCTGTAGCGGATACGTTCTTCTTTTCTTGGGTTCATTCCTTGTCACATTACTTTCCTACAGTTAGTATATAATCGTATCATATACAATCTACGTTTTTTGCCTTTCATTCCTTTGCATTGTGCTGGTCCTGGATTTTGAACTCTGTCCCTGAGCTTTTTCGCACACAAGGCAGTGCTTTATCTTTTGAACCACAGCTCTACATTCAGCTTTTTACTCATTGAGTCCTATGGACCCTCCTGCCCACACTAGCTTCAAACCACAATCCTTAGGTCTCAGGCTTCTGTAGCTTGGATTTTAGGTGTGATCCACCAATGCCCAGCTATCTAATCCATTCCTTTCTTTATTTTTTTTTATTGTCAAGGTGACATATAGAGGGATTACAGATACAAATGTAAGGTAGTGAGTACATTTCTTGTCAAAGTTGTTACCTCCTCCCTCATTTTTCTCTCACCTTCCCTCCCCTCTAACTCCCCCACCTCTTGTACAGTTGGTTTAGTAACTATTGCTGTTGCATTGGTTTTAAAAGAATGGATCCCACAGGAGTTTCTTCATCTTCCCACTTACTTACACCTGAGTATTTGAGTCAGGAGTAGCAGAGAGAATGGGACTGTTAGTGGAGGGAGAGCCATATTGGTTCTCAGTTCCCTCGAAGCCCTCTTCATTAAACTTGTTGAGAATTCTGGTCCAGTGAGCTATCCACCACAGATTTACCCTAGTCCCACTGGACCAACTGAATCAGGTGTTGTCTTTGCATGAGTTAAACAACAGAAATTATTTCAACTTTTAAGTATATGTGGTATATGTATTAGATTAGGTGCTCTTAGGAGTGTACTCTGAGACAATATCTGAGTAAGTAGTGTCTCAAAGAAGCATGGTGACTAGTGGAGAAGCCAGGCAGGGAAAGGAAAGATTAAAAGCCAACAAAGAATATGAGATGAATGGCTGCTTGGAGCAGTTGGGGCCAAGTCTGCGGGTCCTGTGAGATGCTGTAGGGTAGTGCTTAGATGTCTAGCTGGAGTGTAGCTAGGACTTCACGCTCCAGAATGCTCTGCCACCTTTTGTGCATGGATTAATCTGTTCCTGTGATCTGGGAATTCTCTCAATATTGATTGATTGATTTCTGGGTTGTCTGTTGTGGGGTTTGAACTCAGAGCATGGGCACTGTTCTTGCTAGGTTCCTTTACTTTATGTATTTATGCGTTAGCATGTATGTTGGTACTGGGGATTGAACTCAGTGTGCTGTTCCTTTGCTTTTTTGCTTAAGGCTGGCACTCTACTACTTGAGCCACACCTCTTTTTCTGGCTTTTTATTGCTTAATTTGAGACAAGAGTCTCATAGATTTACCTTCTTGGGCTGGCTTTGAAGTGTAGCCTTCAAATCTCAGCTTCCTGAGTAGTTAGAATCACAGACGTGAGCCATGGGTGTCTGGCAGTACATTTACTTTTAGCTGACTTCTAATCTGTGATACCAGTAGATGGTCTTTCCTTTTACCTATGATGCATTAAACCTTGGCTACTATTTTTTCAGATTGGATGAACATACCTAATGCGTAAATGCATAGTGGAGGAAATTTGAGGACGCGGACAAGATTTAGCATTTAGTGGACGTTGATGGTGAATCCATGCAAGGGAAAAATATTAATAAAAATTAATGGATTGCCCAGTGACATTATAGAGAATGTGCATTGTACTGGGGAAAAATGAGAGAGTTGAGTGGGGAAAGAGATGAGAGAGATGTAAAAGCAAAGGAGCTAAGAAAAATGGTACCACATGTATAGTTTAGAAGCTCTTTTAATTGTAGCAGGAAGGTCACTCAACTTTTTAGACAGAGTAGTGACATAAGCACAGTATTATTTCAACAAAGTAGCTCAGGATAAATCATGAAAATGAGCTTTCAGATAGGAGAGTGAATGCACCTCATTAGAAGTTAATGGTCTTTATGCCATGCTCTTCCACAATGCCTTCCATACACTGACTCTCAGAATGACACTCATAAGCAACACTACTGTTATCTAATTTTATGGGCTGATGATCTTCTTATCAATCTAACGCCATTTATAACCTTTGAAATTTTCTAATAGTGTTGAGAAAAAGCACTGGAAGTTATTAACTTAGAGTAATATCTTATATATGTGAAGGGGCAAGGTACTGCCAAATGTTCCTAAGAAGATCCTGCAATGATAGTATTTGTCTATATTTAACATACATATATATTATGCGTACGTAATTTGTGTTCTCTCCTTTTCATTTTATTTTTATTAATTTATGTATTTCTTTATTGTCAAAGTGATGTACAGAGGGGTTACAGTTTCATACGTAAGGCAGTGAGCACATTTCTTACCCAACTTACCTCCTCCCTCATTTCCACCCCCTCCGGAGCCTTCCTCCCTCTCTATTTTCCTCCCTTTTCCATGAGTTGTGCAGTTGGTTTACACCATATAGTCTTATAAGTATTACTGTTGCATTGGGTTATCTTTTATCCTTTGCCTCTCCATTTTGATATTCCTTTTCTCTTCCCTAGTTCCAATACACGTATATACAATATCCAGGGTACCAAAATCAGTTACACGGATATCAGGGGTAAAACCATGGGGAAGAAAGACAAAAGAAAAAGTCATAATTTCACATGGTATGGTGAAAATAACAACAACACGATATACTACTTGTTTCCATAGTACTTGTTTCCATACTACTTGTTTCATTTCGGTTAGCATCATCTGATATGTTCATACAGGTAAAGCTCTTGAGCTGTTGTGATCATCTGCTAGGACTACCCTAGACATGTATTAATTATTCCTGATAGGGAGTCCATGTTTCTTTGGGTCTGGTTCACTTCACTTAGTATGATTCTTTCCAAGTCCTTCCATTTCCTTAAGGAATGGCTGGTTGCACACTTGCATACTAACATCCTCTACCTCACATGGTCCCCATCTTCATTTCCGTGGCATGCAAGGCTGCCCTCCCACTGGCAGCTCTGCCACACACCTCACCATCTTCATTGCACATCATTCCCAGACCAAACACTCTTCCTCCTGACAGCTCCAAGCTTGGGGGCACTTCTTTTCTCGTTCTCTGCTAGTGCTGGTCCTAGTGGACTGGCTATTTGGTAAATTACATCTACCATGCTCATTTTAATTAGTTTTTCCCTGTTTAGGGCATCACTTCTTAAGTCTCCTAGGAATCTTCCTTAGTTCATCCTTACTAGAGATAGTTCTTCTGATTTCTGGTCAGTGTCATCATTATTCAGTAAAGCAATCAAGGGCACCAATAAAAAGGCAGTGGAGAAGCTAATGATATCAAGTTGTTAAACTATACTTCCCCTCCTCTCCTCTTATATTTTTGCATCAGCGCTAGGGCTTGAACTCAGGACCTGGGTTAGCTTTCAAAGAGCATATTCATACAGATTGAAACTTCCAAGTATAGTAGAGCCTAACCACAATCCTAGAGTTTTTATTTCATTTTGTTTTATTTTTAGTTATATGTTTTTAACTCAAGTGACAAATTCAGCTAATAAAACAACAAAACAGAAACTATATATCTTACCATAAGTGATTATCACAACACAACATCCATATGTTGACCATGGAAATAGGTGTTATTGGTGATGGTTGTGTTACTGAAATTTTGGTAGTGATAATGACAGATGCAGGCAAATATATTGTCATTTCTTACCCTACTCTTCATACTACAACCAGTTATCAGCACCTGATCTGCTCAAATGCTTTTCTGATTACAACATTAGCATTATCTCTAAGCAGCACTGTAGTCTCACAAGTTTAATAATACTACCCCAGTTTTCCAAAATGGAGACATACTGAAAGATATTTAGTAATACACCCAAGGTCTGATAGTTTGTAGCTGGTAGAGACAAGATTCATACTCAGATCCCTAGTTTGTAGCTGGTAGAGACAAAATTCAAACTCAAATCCCTGGTTTGACAATTGTTTTACTAGAGGTCTGGGTGTTGTTTCAGCTTATTCATATGTTTTATGGTAACTGAATTATACAATAACATGATGTTTGTAAATAGCCTGCTAGTCCCATGGCCACATGACAGATGGGTTGGCTCTGTGGTGGCTGACATACCTCCAGGTGGCTCTGCCAGTCTTCCACATGGTGGAATGGTATCTGATGCATTCAGATAATGTTAGCTATTCACTCCAAAGAACAAAGGCCCACACAGAAATGGAAGCCACATTCTTTGCTCACATAACGAGGAAGGCCTCTGCTTCTTCTGTATGTTTACTACATGTCTAGCTCTTTTTCTCTCTTATCATTTCACCATAACAGTAACAGGAAAAAAAATACATTGAAAAGCTCCATTTGCTTCTGTGGAGAATTGAGAATGGTGTGTGATTCTTGAATTCACTGTAGTTATAGCTTGTACCTACCTATACAGGCCGTAGAACACTAAAAATGTTTATTATTTTCACTATTGCTAGCCTCATCAGCATAAATGAGACCTTACCTAATAGTGTTAAGCCTCAATTATTCCTCTTCTCTTTTGAACTCATAATGTACTAATTTCTCTGTGTGAAGTATGAAGGGTTCTGCAGATTATATAGACTGTGTTGGAAACCAGTGATTGGTTCTTGAAGAATCAATGGTTATGTGACATGCTGGGCAGTGGGACTCAGTAAATATCTTTGTAGGAGTCACTAAGTGCATATACAATGTGATGTTTCTCTCATTGTGATACAATATAATGATAAAGTAGAGATAAGAAATAAAGAATGATTGTGTGTATGGTGTGTGAGTGGGGTGTGTGTGTGTGTGTGTGTGTGTGTGTGTGTGTGTGTGTGTATTCTGGGGCTGGGGCTTGAACTGGGTCATAGGAGCAGACCCTTAGCTTTTTCACTCAAGGCAACCTAACACCTGTGCTCCAGCTCCACTTCCAACTTTTTGGTGGTTAATTGGAGATGAGTCTCACAGACTTTTTGCTTGGACTGGCTTCAAATTGCAGCCCTCAGGATTGTAGGCATGAGCCATTGGCTCGCAGCAAGAATGATATGTTAGCTTGTACTGTTCAGATTTAGAATTTGTACAAAGACTATGGGTAAATGCTGCTGACACAATTTACCTTAATGCATTATATTTTCATTATATTTAAGTAGCTGTACAAAGGAATACCATCAAACAAATTGTTCTATGAATACACTGAGTCATGATCATGTCACTCCTTTCCTCATTTCCCCTCATTTCTCCAAACCTACTCCTCCCTTCCATTTTCCTACTTCGGAGGATATGCATTGAAGTTTATGACTACATTCCTCCATCTTCTTCTCTTCATTCATCTGACACCATCATGGGTTTTTTGTTTTTTGGGTTTTTTTTTGCTAATTTATTTATTTCTTTATTGTCAAAGGGATGGACAAAGTGATGTAAGGCAGTGAGTGCATTTCTTACCCACCTTGTTATCTCCTCCCTCATTTTCCCTACTGCCTTTCCCCTCCCCCCACTTGTCTCCCCTCCCCACCAATTGCACAGTTGGTTTATAGCCTATAGTATTGTAAGTATTGCTGTTGCATTTGTTTGTCTTTTATCCTTTGTCTCTCAATTTTCATGTTCCCCTTCCCTTTCCTAGTTCCAAAACACGTATATACAATATCCAAGGAACCAAAATCAGTTACAGCGATATCAGGTGTGAAACCATGGGGAAGAAAGACAAAAGAAAAAGGCATGTTTTCATATGGTATGTTGAAAATAACAACAATGTTAAAACACATGTTTCCATAACTTGGGGTTCATTTTGCTTACATCATCTTATATGTTCATATGGACATAGCTATTGAGCTATTGTGATCTTCTGTTAGGATGTTTTATTTTTTTTAAGAGGTAATATTTTCAAACCAAGCTGAAATTGCCACTCACTACGACCTCATCTAAGATCTCCTACTCTGTTTATCTTTCAAGCAGGCTGAGTACTGGTGGCTCTGGCCTCTGTAATCCTAGCTACTCAGGAAGCTGACAGCTAAGGATGGATGTTCAAAGTTAGTCCTCACAGGAAAATCTGTGACTCTTCCAATTAACTACCCAAAAAGCCAGAAGTGGAACTGTTACTCAAGTGCTAGCTTTGAGCAAGAAAGCTCAGGCCCCTGAGTTCAAGCCCCAGGACCAGCAACAACAAGAACAACAGCAATAAAAAAGATTTCAAAGTGATTTTAAATAAACAAAACACAACAGAATTCAGGAGGCCTTTTTGACCTCAAATTCAAAGTAAATGGTGAAAAAAATAATAATTGTTGAAATTTTTTCACTTAGTCAGAGGTAATTGTGTAATTTAAAATACGTTAAAGGCATGAAGTTGAAAATGTGATTTGGGGGGGTGTTAATAGGTTTAAAGGAGCATGCTAAATTTCTAAGTGGAATTTCACTTTTCATATATAAAAATAGTTAGCAGAAGAGCTACTTAGCTTATAGAAAAATAAATGCCTTCTAGGTGAAATGACAGGAAGCAAGGTAATATTCCTCACCCTCCAAATGGAAAGAGAAGTTGCATGGTAAAAAACAAAAAAGAGATAAACTATTACAAAGAATGGTTCCATTGACTTCTTTAGAACAGAATGGAAATCTTATAGGATGCAGGCCTACCTCTAAAGACATTTGTTGCTAACTTTAAGCCTTGAACTTGTGTGCTTGACTTGATTTCACTGTGAAATGAAGCTTACATGTGTAAGTCTGTCATTTTCTATAGAGGAGAGTAGACATCTCAATTCGGTTTACATGTGCATATTGAGCCAGTTGTTTGGAGGGTGGATAATCAGTAATTTCAAGATCACTTGAAGACAGTCATATTATCAACATAAGCAAGATTTTACAATGTGTGATTCACCTGTATCAGAGTTACTTGGAGAATTTTATAGAATTCTTCCCAGCTCCCATATGGGAACACTGAACCTGAATTTTAGGAAGGGGCTACATTTTTACATTTCCCAGGGGCTCTTAGCATTTGATACTTAATAACCTTGTTATATTATTTTAATACAGTTACACTATTAGTCTACAACTAATAAACATGAAACATTCTCTACAATTTTTTTTACCATTTAATGGATAAGAATTTAAAGTTTCTGTGACATATCTCTGAAGTTAATAATAGTAACAATAGTAATTGCATTCACGTATTAAATGTAACATGATAATCTATTGACATTCATTTTTCACATTCATTTTTCACAACTGCTCTGCTGATTGATGTTATACTCAGTTTATATTTGGGGAGAAAAATACAGAGAGGATAAGTAACTTGGATAAAGGTCCATTTGCAAAAGAAGATATTGCGTATCTCCTTAAATTTAAGGATTTAAATCTTTAAATTATCCTTAATTAGGATTTAAAAAGACTGTACTGACTGCAGCAGAGTGGCTATTAATTAAGGCATGAATCTATAGCAATTAATAGGTCTCTTGCTAGTCTATATGTTATCTTTATATAAAGTAGAAAAGGGCTCTTCACCTATGGGAAAGATGCAACCCATGCTGGGGACATGAACAGAGCTCTAGGTCGATTTTCCTCCCCATTGTTTGTTCATTACATGTCTGTGTACAGTCCGCAACTTGTAATACTATAAGGCTTGCCTAGATGATGCTTTAGCATACAGATGTTAAGGCACTGTAATACACACACAAACTTACAAAGTATAAAACATGTTCAGCAGCAAATTAAATCCCAGTAAGTGAAGTAGACATCGAGTGAGAGAAAAGTTAGGTGACAACATGTTGATTACTCACCTCTGCTGATTTATTTGGGCTGCCTCTAGTGTTCTTGTGAGATGGAGTGGCTTTGCTCTCCTCTTCTATGATGAGGAGTAAGAGTGATGGAGGAGGCCTAACCTTTTAGCTAGACTCCAGCATAATTTGACTTCGTCTCATCTATATCTCTGTGGAATCCACTCTTCTATTACTACTCAAGCTATATCTTTGATCCACAGTACATTCATGGTTATAAAATATTCAAAATGTAATCAGACTTTTCCTTGATAGCAATATTTTTGTTAATAGTCTTACATACTTCTATATTATAAGAACAGCAGGGTTTTTTGTCTACAGTTCATATTTATGGCTCTTGTGTATTTACATCATTTTCATTTTCATACTCGGTATAGTTCACCTATGCAAATCTTACTACACTGAATGCAAGCTTCTTTTCTACTTTCTTTATTTTATCCATTAGGACTCATTTCATAAAGCGAAGAGAATTTTAACCATTCTACTTTTTTTTCAAGTTCAACTTATATAATTCTGATATATTTTCTTTTAAGTCAATTTGGAAAGCCACCCATTTCTCCATCATAAAATTATAGTTAAATCTTCAGAACATTCTGCTGCTTAAGCCAAGGATGTTTATAAACAAGCAGTATTGCACATCTCCTGTGTGTCATCTCATGTCCTATAATGTGTTTAGCTTATTAAATTTAATTAGCACAGTCAGTCTGGGAGAGTGTGTCCAAGGGCTGGGATGATATAATATGGCTGCTACAGAATGGAGAGAATCCCACTAAATATTGTGCTGTTAAGGCATCAGTGAGGTGACTGAGCCATGAGCCAACTTATATTCTTGGAGAGTTGTAGTAGGTATTTCCTATGTAGCTGTTTTCTTAGAAGGTCACCCTTTTATTTTGCTCTCTTCTTTATATTAGCAAAATAGAATCAGGTTTCTGTAGGGGGCTTTGTTTGCCTCTAGGGGTATGTTCTCAGAGGTGTTAGTTTTGAATCCTTTTGTTCTATTTCCTTCTGAAGTAAAGATTGTGGAGTTAATGAATTCAGTTTTTTTTTACATTCTTGCATTGATAAACACTAACTCGACTGGACAGAGCATGAAATATGTTTTAAAGATTTTTTTCACACTGCTTTCTTAAAATCAGATTATAAGATTAAAAAGTTGTAGCCTGGGGAACTGTAATGATTCTAAGTGTTAGATACTAATGATATGAGGTCAATCTTGAATCCTCTGTTGAACACTACAGAAGTTCTTACAGAGCCAGAATGAAGGACAATTTATAGGATCATTTGCCCTATTTATAGAATGACAAGGAGCTGTTACTGTTTATCTAACTGACTTTTATCTCATCTCTTTCCTGGGGATAGGATTCTATTCTGTAGGATACTGCTTTGAAAAACTACTAATATTCTGAAAGCAAATACTACTTCAATTACTGAGCACCAGAATGTCAGTATTAACTTTATGAATCTCTTATGAAGAATATGTATGAGGGAAATGATCATCCTCCTTAAAGATAATAGTGTTCAAGTGTGTAGCTAGCTAGCTAGCTAGATACATACATACATACATTCTACAGATTTCAAAAACTATTCTATTACATGTTACTGATATTTTACTTTTAAGCTAATCACTCAAGATCTGTATATTTCTTTCTTATGTAGCTTATTTGGGGAAGGATTTAGACAGCATTTTTTTTATT
The DNA here is from genome assembly GCF_023159225.1 of Perognathus longimembris pacificus. Classification (NCBI taxonomy): domain Eukaryota; kingdom Metazoa; phylum Chordata; class Mammalia; order Rodentia; family Heteromyidae; genus Perognathus; species Perognathus longimembris. Next base: position 17,704,673 of record NC_063176.1, on the reverse strand, counting down.
GACTTGTAATTAAAGTTTACTTACTGCTTTTCCTATGTTGAATCAGAAGGATCTTTCACATGCTAAGTAGAAAATTTTTTCTGCTAAGTACAAAGTTTGTATTCCCTGCATTCAATACTTTGCCAGTGTACTTTATAGTATCTTTTAGTAAGCTTCATTTGTGAATTTTACTTGGTAATTACATCTGTTTTAGATATGAGTGCCTAAAACTGGTACTTAAGACAGGTTTGCCTGTGTCAAATGTGGATCGAATCCATTGTGTTCTTGTCGGGGCCTCTGAGGACCCCTTCCCCCCTATCTCCCCGGGAAATGCCTGAACCTCAAATTATGAAAGAAACTCCGCCCTACCCCTCATACCGGCAGAAGGAGTAAGGCGTGTCCTTACCGGACTGCTCTAAGCTGAAGTGGGATGCCGAAATCCCTTCCTTGGCCCCCCATAATGTGTCAGGTGCCGCAGGACAAAGATATGGGGAAGATGGTTGGATGTTTGAATGGGTCTCCAAGGATTTAATTGGGAGGGAGGTTTATATAGCGGTAATGGCGGGAAATGAGGGGGGCTGGCCAAAGGGCCACTCATAGGCTAAAGGACCGTGTCCATCAGGTGATGTCATGAAACTTCCTTTGTGGGCTGAACAACCCCCATCATGGTGGCACGCAGGTGTCTGCCTCCCCCAGGGTCGGGGTCTTCTCTTCATGTTGAGGCCGGAAGGTGGGAGTGGCTAGCCCCAACACTGTCCCAGGGCGGGGGGAAGGGCAGCCTCTCGGGAGCTCTTGTCACCCTTCCCCCACCAAGGCCAAAACTGAGTCCCCAACATGTTCTGACAAAGGAAATAGTTCCTAGCTAGAGGAAAAAGTATGTATGTTGGCAGTTTAGAGGCGAGAGTGAAAGTTTTGAGCCATTGATTTGTTACAGAAGTTCAACTATACCAATATCTCTTCCAGTTTTGAAGGTCTCCTCATTGCTAGTTCCATTGTCTCAGGGCTCTTTAGTTTGCATATGGAAAGTATTTTATGTGAGTATGTTGAACTGTTTTATATAACATCTCTGCTTTTATCTTTACCTCTTTTGCTTTTCTTGAAAAGTTAACTTAATGCTCTCTTTTGTACCCTTATTCTCTTTTTGTTCTTCAAGTATCATTGTGGACATAAAACTACAGTCTCTTACGCCTTCTAAGCATTTTTTTCCTTCAGCATTTTACATACATGCTGAGAGTCAACCTTGTGCACAAAGTTTTTTGGTTTGGACAAAGAAATCGGTCTGGATTTTCTTTCTGTTCAATATTGACCACAAATACCCAATTATCTTCAACCTATTTCCTAAGACATTTCTTCACAAATTTGGTTTAGTACTTTAGCATATGCAAGGAACATAAAAAGTCAAGAATTTCTCATATGCTGATAAAGGAGACAAGCATATAAACAATTGATTACAATTTGACATAGTCAAATGCTATATTAATGGTGTTATGTTTAAGATAGCTTGTATTGACAACACACAGAATACTGTCTCGGAGGGAGATAACAAGTTGAATTGTATTAAAAGGGAAGAGACAGTCAAGTTAGGAACTAATGCATACAAAGACAAGGAAGCATGGAAAAAGACGTGGATTTGGGTTATATTATGACAGACCCTACATCCCTTACCATGCCAGCTGAGTATAAACATGACAATACATATACAGTGTTTAATACAGGGCTAATTTATACACAGAAGGCAGTAAAAATCAATGATTAGTGCTAAAATATTATTATTTTTAATCACAACCATCGAAACAAGAAACCATCTGACTTTTTTAAAGAAGAAATTAATTAATAGATGTCTTAAAAATGATTCTGGCATTGTTTTAGAATATAGATTGCAGTATAGATGGATTTCTATATTGAAATATGGAGAGACTATGTGTGTGAAGTGCATGAGAGATTAAAGGACAATTGTAAAATATTGTGGACAAGACATAATTAGGCCCTGATGTCATGAGTATGAAAATCATCCTTTCTGCAAATCATTTCCTTGTCTATAAATATCAAGGTTATAATATCACCAATCCCATCAGACTGACAAGAGTATTAAATGTCAATATTTTTCAAAGCTCTTTTAGCAGTACCTTGCATCAGTAACCACTATGGATATGTTAAGTAGAATTTAAATATGAATGTTGTTTGTCTATCTTTGGTGTTTGCTTGAGTCAAAATTTTTGTAATTTGACACGATCTCAGAATAAAATACTCTGCATGGGCATTAATGTTCTTTGTGGTTGATTATTATTATAATACTGCTTAATTGATACTTGTATTTCTCTACCATAGAGATGAGCTTTAGTTTCTAAATCAAAAGCATAATGCTTTGATTATTCTTCAGCTGATTATGTTTTCTGGTGGCAACGTCCCTTCTCGGCATAACATGTCTCTATTGGACAACAGCAGTACAAATATTTTAAAGGTTCTGTACATATAAAACACAATTTTGTTGTCTTACTTAAGATTCAATTGGAGCTCAAGTTTCTTCCAAGGAAGAGATAATGAGTTATACTGTTCTAGATAAGCCAGTCATAAATCAAGTCACAGCTGTTGACAGACACATCAAAATGCATAATTTTGTAAAAGGCCACTCCTAAGTCTGGCTAAAGAAAACATTTACTAATAATTGAATTTTGTTTCATTTTGGACTAAAAGTGACTTGTTCACACTGGGCCTAATCTCATGTCAAGGGAATTATTTTTAATGCTAGAGAATAAAATACTGGTAAGACCTGTCAAACAATCTACTGACGTTCCTGAAGTTCAACTGTCCTGAAATTCTTTGGGCCAATTTTCTTTTATTTTTCAGTACCATTTAGGTAGTCTGAATCAGGGTTTCTGAATCAGCAGTATTTATATTTTTGGTCAGATAATTCTTTGTTGTGAGGGGCTGACTTGGGCATTTGAGGATGTTTGGTAGCATTTTTGGTCTCTATTTATTAGTTGCCAGTAAAATCTCCCTTCCTAGTGTGACAACCCAAAATAACTCCTGATACAGCTAATGTTCCCTGGGGGAGGGAAAGAGTGGCCAAATCATTCAAACTGAGAATTACTGTTCTTTATTATGGCTAATACACAGTGAAAAGATGTAATTTTCCTGCATCATACATCTAAAATATCTACTTTTTTCATGGTTCATTTCAGCAATTTCAGTTCTTTCACCAACTTCCAGGCAGGAAAGTTATGCTCAGTTATTCTGGTGACTTCTTAATGCTTTACATGTCTCATTTTTCACTATGTTTTGTACTGGTACTGGGGCTTGAACTCAAGACTTTGGGTTCTCACTGGACTGGTTTTCTCACAGCTGATACCACATGAACAACGCCTCCAACCCATACTTTTGTTGACTAATTGGAGATAAAGTCTCATTGACTGTACTGGTCCACATGGTTTCGAACCCAAATCCTCAGGTCTCAGCCTCTAGAGTAGCTAAGATTATACACAAGCCACCAGCACCTGGCTTGCGTATATTATTTGGAAGTCTTCTATAAAATATGACTTCCTGTGCCACTCGATTGACTCTGAAGCTAGTTTTACATTTCTATATTCAATCATATGAATTTTGTGTGAAAATAAATCTCTAGTCTTTTGTTAAGAATTGGGTAGTTTAAGCCAATTCCTATTATAGTGATAATACCAAGTACTGGAATGGCATTCAGTTAATGCTTATTGAGTACATGAAGGCATAAAAATAAATGGACCTCAGTCTCTAGCAAATCTATGGTGAAGGAAAAGTGCTATATACTTCCCCCAGCCTAGTCAACAAGTAAACATTATCTTATCAAATGTGGAGGAGAAGTAGCAGGTTGAAAATGATTAAAGGAGCATCAGATATGAAGCCTAGGAAGTTCACAAGTGCATAATTCATTTTACAAGAGGCAGAATCATGACAAACTGTTCATATTATGTCTTTCTAGATAGTGTAAATGTGATATTTCACTGTCATGAGAATACTTCCCTTACCTCCTTCACATGGCATTTTGGAGGTCTCGAAGGACACAATATTTTAGTTATCTCTCCTGTATTCTTATTCTTTTTTTTTTTTTTTAGTACCAGTAATGGGATTTGAACTCAAGGTCTCATGCTTACTCAGTTTTCTTGGCTGTAGCTTTACACTTGAACCATGCCTCGAGTGGCTTTTTGCTGGAGATGGAGTTTCATGCACTTTTCTTCCCAGGATGGCTTTGAAATACTATTCTTTGGATCTGTACCTCTTTTGTAGCCAGGATTACAGCTGTGAGCTATCTGTACCTGGTCTCCTCCGTATACATTTGAAACCCTTAGTGTTCCAGACAGAGATATGTAAAATGCATTTATGGGCAGAGATTTTCCAATAAACACCAAAAGTACACTTCATTGAGAAACACAATGTGGATATATTTAATCCTTGTTTAAATCATCTCATAGGTACTATCTCAGAGTCCCAAATAGTTTGCAGGCATTGTACTGTCAGAAATTCTGTCTCACAGTTTTGGATATGCCATAGTTGGAGAAAAAAACAATAAAGGAGTCACTTGGAAAATCTTGATTGCCTTTCTGAATGATTGTTTTTAAGGATGAGAGAACCCACAAGAAAGTTATTGTAAAAACAAAGTAAGCACTTGTCTTGTTTTTTTCTTTTTTTGGCCAGTCCTGGACCTTGGACTCAAGGCCTGAGCACTGTCCCTGGCTTCTTTTTGCTCAAGGCTAGCACTCTGCCACTTGAGCCACAGCGCCACTTCTGGCCGTTTTCTACATATGTGGTGCTGGGGGAATCGAACCCAGGGCTTCATGTATAGGAGGCAAGCACTCTTGCCACTAGGCCATATTCCCAGCCCAGCACTTGTCTTATTTTGTCCAAAAAGTATTAATTGAGTGAATTTAAATCTGTGTAATGTGAAGGAACTATATTCCACAAACAAAGTCATATAAGGTAAGGGTTTCTCTCATGCAGTTTGGTATTATTTAGGATCCATACAGATTTTTGGGTCCTTCCAGGAAAATATTTTTAAGAGAGAGAGAAAAAAGAAGGAAATGGGGGAGGGGAAAAAGACTTATTGGCAGAGGCTCCCAGGTTCCATTTGAATAAGGTTTTTTAAATTGGGTCCCCTTCCCCAAGTCCTATTTTAGAGGTAAAATTCCATAATGTTTACTTTCTACTAGATTTTGTCTGCTTATACTTTGCCTAGAACCCTCAGAACCCCAGAACCCTGCCTAGAACTTAAGCTCTTTGCTTAAGTTCTGTACCTTAGGTTGGTCTGCAGAGATGCTTAATTACAACTGCCAGAAATTCACCATTCCCTCCCACCTCTTCCTGTTAGAAAACTTTGCAGGAAGATTTCATGAATACAGAAGCTAGCTTGACCTAGAGGGCTAAAAATATAGAACCAAGAGAAAAGGATGAAATGATTATAAAACGAAACAACATAAAAATATACGTACACCAAATTGTGAGAGAGGACATTAGGACATTATTGTTGTTGAAACAAATGGATGATGGATGGATTTTGTTCGTATCTCTCTCCTCAACACTTACAACAGTTCTTGGAGTATAGGAAACTCAAATGAGTATTTGTTTGCAAAATTAGTCGAAGATTGCCAAAGAAAAATATGAATCTTCTAAGCACAGGACTTCAGCATTGTTGAGTGTTGGAAGGACAATGAGTTTTGCTTCCTACTTACAAGAGACTTTGCAGAGTTAATCTTAATTGTCAGCTTCAAATCATCTTGATTTTAGGTTGATCACTGTGGGGTGGGAGGAGAAGCATCTTAGGACCTAGTGTCTTAGCATTTACCTCATTAAATCTGTAATATCAGCATTTCAGCAGTTTGACTTTAAATCAACTAATAACAGTTATGATTGTATTTTCATAAAATTCTCATTCCTGGTATATTTTTGTTTTCATAACAATTTTCTAGCTTGGATTGCCATTAACAAGTGAAGAAGTAAAAGCTACGTAAGTGGAATTGTGTGTACAATCACTCATTCAAGCTAACATGTACCAATGCTGGGGCTTCATTTTCAAGTTTCTTATATTATTTTCAAGTTTCAAGTATGCGTGTTTCCCACATCTGTCCTCTCAGCAACTAGTTCCCATGTCTATCTTTTGTATTTTTCACCTGTCAACTTTCCATGTATATCTTTGTATATAGCATCTATCAGCTGTATAGTCCTGTATAGTAAAACTGAAGGCTAGGTGAAACTCGTGAATAATAACAATTCCAGGGCTATAACTTTTCTGAACAATTAATGAACAGGTTAACAAAATGAATACAAGGAAGCTCAAACATGTTTTATGGCAGGAAAGGGGCAAAGGGAAGGGAGTAGGTGAATGGAGAGAGGAGGGATGGATTATATTCAATGTGTGTATGTGAAAATGGAACCATATAACTTGAGGAAACAGGTTTAGGAAAGATTGGTGAGAAAAATGAAAGGAGTGATGTTGATCAAGATGCATTGTGCTTATGACCTGACTTGTTGAACTGAAATACCTTTGTTCAACTACTTTAAATAAATGAATGTATAAATAAGAATAATGTTCTTCAAGTTGTAGTAGCAATTCAGTCATGCATGATGAGCATGGGAAAAAAGCTCTCATTAATTTGAAGAATTTGTTTTAAAGTCACAATGTGAAACAAACACTGATCTAATCAATCATATCTGCAAGGCAGGACTTTTTTTTTTGGCTCCTATGCTGTCTCTTTGTGAGTGACAGTATTGCATGTATAGTTGTAGAGGGAAAATAGCCTTCACTCTCGATAGCTCAAATGAAGAAATATTCAGGAATGAATGACTTATCATGGCAGAGAAAAATAGAGAATTATCTTACAGAGTGAGAGCTGTGGATATCAATTGGAGGATAACTAATACAAATAAAGCACGCTGAAGATTGTATAATTAATTTTGGAACATTATCTCTACCCATGTCTGTAGTTATATAAATTCTTTTCAGATAAGTGGAGTGAATGTGATATTCTAAAGGCATTATTCTTTGTCCGCAACTTGGCCCTCCAGAATTTAACCTCACCACATAAGACAATATATCATTTAATACCAACTATAGTAATTTTTGTAATTTTGAAAGAAGGAAATACAAAACTGTGATCCTTTCACGAACATTTGAGTGTGAGTTGGCATCTGACATTTATTCCTATCACTGTAATGTTTTCATGAGCATTCTGACATTTCATGATCTTGCTGCATGAAAACAAACAGCTATGACCATTCTAACCCTGTCTGCTCCGAAGCCTCACCCAATCCTTAGTGTGTAAAGCTATTTTTATTCTGCCCACTGCCTTCTGTCAGTGATGGAGAGCCTATGGGTTCCCCAGCTCATTCTATTCATTGATCAATGACAACTCCTGATAGGCAAAGCCAATTCTGTCTACAAACTGTGCTGACTGGGGAGAGAAAACCTCATTGCGAAAACTGTGGAGCGACACCTGGACCAATGTCACCTTCGAGGACATGGCTTCTTTGCTTTTAACCTATGAGAGTTATAAGTGCCTAAAAACAATGTTTGCAGATCTGTTCTGACATGAAATATAACAAGAAGCTTACACGGTTTAACTGTGGATGCATGTAGTGGTAATCTTTGAGTGAAATTGCTCCTATTAATGCACATTGCCATTTAAACTTCAAGAGACTACATTAAGGGAAGGCCCAATTTTTGTCTTCTTGCTACTATCATTAACTTTATCCATTAGGAATTTCTTTTTTTAAAATTTTTTATTATCAAACTGAATTATAGTGAGGTTAGAGTTTCATACGTTAGGCATTGGATACATTTCTTGTACTGTTTGTTACCTCGTCCCTCATTTCCCCTCCCCCTCCCATTAGGAATTTCTTAGTCAGGCATTGGTGGATCACACAGTTAAGATCTTAGACTGAAGATCATAGTTCTAAATCAGCTTAGGCAGAAAAGTCTGAGAGACTCTTAGACACAATTTATCAGCAAAAAGCCAGAACTAGAGACATGGCTCAAGAGGTAGAGCACCAGCCTTGAGTGAAATAAATGAGCAAACGTGTCAGGCTGTGTTCAAACCCCTGGTTTGAACCTGGTTTGAACCCTGGTTTGCTGGTTCAAACCAGCAAAGGAAACAAAACTGAGATAAACTAAACTAAAACTTCACTTTCAATTTAGACTAAATATATTTTGGTGCCATGCATCCAATGTGTTTGGCTACATTTTCTTTATAATTAAGTTCACTTCGGACCTCAAATTTAGATTATTCTATCCATCAACTTGTATTATCTTAAGTCTACTTTATTTGACATGTATTCAGCCATTGAAGCATGAACAAAAATATTCTCTAAAATGAATGCTTTTATGTTCAACACTTTGGGGAATGTAGCTGTCAGTACTTCATTAACTTCACAGGCTAAGGAATCCTGCTTGGCTTATACTACAGTATCAAGAGAATCCTCTCTCACAACTCATGGTATAAATGATTCTAGTATGCTGTTTATGCAATCTCAACTACATCTCTCAAACTGTGTCTCAGTTACCAAGTACAATAAAAGAGAGATGATATAAGCAGCAAATTTTGTGTTATTTGGGATAGGATTACAATAAACACAATATATATAATTGGTACATGTTTATGTTCAATAAGACCTACTAAACATGCTAGAATACATTATGGCAGTCACAAATTACAAAACTCTTAATTAATAGGAATCTTCTAAAATAAGAGAGGAAGATTAGAGCAACATTGTAGACACTTTTTCCTAATACATTATTGAGCCTCACAACACCTAAACCTTGGATTCAGTGTAGGAAATTAGAAATGTGTTGGAAATTAGAAATGTGTACATACGAGTGAAGAAATGACCTAATGCAGATGAAACAAACTAGCATAGAGGTTATAGCAGAAGAGATCTATCTATCTATCTATCTATCTATCTATCTATCTATCTATCTATCTATCTATAAATAGCTATCTACCAGTATATCTATATCTATCGATTAACTGGTATATCAAATTAACTGGTAATTTGGTATATCAAATTAACTGGCTATATCAAATTAGATATAGATAGCTATATACAGATGTTATGGCTCTATCTACATCTACTTCTATAGCTATAGATATATATAAATATGATACAGCTACATCTATGTAGATATAGAATAGATATAGATATATTTTTATAGATAGAGAACTGAAAGGTATTGCCAGAAAATAAAGATACAGTTGTCTTAACAAAGAAACCAGAGGAAAATGAAAAGTAAGATTATTGGTTGCCTTCTGTTCATTTGGCACTTGATGCTCTGTTTATGTAAATTGCACAATAATGGGCATGTTTGGTTTTACTAACTGAAGGATGTCGTATAATGTCAAAAAGGGCGAGGGAAGAAGTGAGGAGATGGATGTGTTGGGACTGCTGCAGTCTCTCCTCTGCACAGTTTTTTCTAAAGGAAAGCATGTGTCTATATTAGCCCATATGGTAAGAGCTTTGTCTGGTTACAGTAGAGGCTGTTAGTCTGTTAGTGGGCAAAAAAAAAAAAAAAGGGGGACAGTTAGAGAAGACTAAGTGGGGTGGAAAATATGTGGCTTGGAAGTATGTTAAGGCAAAATTAGTGAGGATTTTAGAACCAAGGATCAACTGAGTGAAGGAATATGTCAGGTAGCCCCATGTTGTCCTAATTCTTCCTTTCTTAAGATCAGTGTTTCTGTTGTGTACTGCATCGGTGAGTCATTCCTTATGCTTCTCCAGTGTGATCCAAGTCCCTGTCAGTGGCCTCAGAGCCTCAGGGAAAGCTACTAACAATGAAGACATGTTTCCACTCCGGCGTCAACACCCCTGACTAGGATCTGCTGGGTTTTTCCTGATTACATTTATAAGTCAATGAAAGTAATCCCCCCTAAAGCTTGTATTTGTTGAATTGGGTCTGAATGTCTCCCAAGGAAAAAAAGTTAAAGTGTGTAGCTAATGTACAATTCAACTCAAACCCCAAATATTTTATCTCCTTGCAAATATAATTATGAAATGGCTCAATTTTAGTTGCTAATTGATTTTCCATTGCTTTAAAAATTGTTATTGTAAGGATGTTCTACAGAAGGGTTACAGTTACAGAAATCAGGTAATAAGTATATTTCTTTTTGAACAGTATCATCTCTTCATTTCCTGTCAGTTTTCCCTCCTGAACCCCTACAAGTTGTATAGTTCATTTTTAACATAGTTCCTAGTGAGTGTCACTGCTGCATTTGTTCACCCTTTATCCCTCCATTTCTGTGCCTCTCTCTTACTCTCCCTCTTATATAAGACAAAGGGTACTGAAAACAGTACAAGAAATGTATCCAGTGCCTAATGTATGAAACTGTAACCTCTTTGTACATCACTTTGACAATAAATAAGAAAAAAAACAACAAAAAAAACAGCAATGAAGAAGAAAAATGAAACAAAAACAAAACAGAAAAACCTACTGTTTCCATTTCCTGGAGTTCATTTCGATTACATCATTTTATATGAGCATATGCACATAGCTATTGAACCTCTATGATCCTGTTTGAAGACTACCCTCCTATGGTCTTACTGTATGAATGTTTAAAGTCCTGTATAATATTATGTCCAAGTGTATTTATTTTCTCTCTTACCATCCAGTGTAGATTTATAGCCACATTCTGGTTACAACAAATTAGGGAGCAATGCAACCTGTGTTTCTTTGGGTCTGGTTTACTTTGCTTAATGTAAGTTTTTCCAGTCTTTCCATTTGCTTATAAATGGTACACTATCATTCTTTTGGATGGAAGCACAGAATTCCATTACACACACACACACACACACACACACACACACACACACACACACACACATCAATCACATTGCTTTTTAGAAGCACAATGATACATATGGTCATATGGCCATGAGAGTTCTGCATATTCATTTAAAAATATTTTTCAGAGCCAGGCATGAGGATGAAGGTTCAAAGCCAACCCAGGCATGAAAGTCCATGAAACTCTTATCTCTAACCACTGGAAAATCGGAAGTGGCAGTGTGGTTCAAATGGTAGAGCACTCGCCTTGAGCTGAAGAGCTAGCTCAGAGACAGCACCCAGGCCTAAAGTTCAAACCCCATGACTGACAGTTTTTTTTCCAATGGTACATTGATAAAGGGACTGAGGCATCAAGGTCCACTTTGGGGATTATCCCCTAATTTTCTCTCCCTAGGCTCCACCTCCTAATGTTTCTGACACCTCCCAATAGTGCCAACAGGTTGGTGATCTAGTCTTTAGCATATGGTCATATGGGGGACGTGTAAGACCCAAACTATTACATATTGTAAATATTTTATAATGTTGAAAATGACCATTACTGTGTTCTTGATAGCACAAAAATTTGAATCAACGTGTAAAAGGACTTAGAGGAATAGTAATGATAGAAATGAACCATTAGATCACTTAGTTTGTTATCATTAAATCTAAGGAACCCATAAAATTTTCAGAAGGGATGTGACTTAGATGGTGAATAATCAGTTTCAAAAAAACAACAACTGGTCACCTCTGAATTGCATAGCCCTTCAAACTGTCCATTATATTCCTCACAATCTCCTTTCCCTATTATGTCCCCCAAAACAAGGTGAAGTGGAGGTTGCAGAAAGCTTCTACAATATGCATGCTTATGATTTAGGACTCTGTTTCACGTGTTTTAAAAATCCCAAATTCCTAAGTTATGGCTTTATCTACTTCCATATGACCTGCTTTCTATGGAAGAGTAGGCTTTCAGCTCTATATCTAGTGGCCCTCTATTTTATATTTCCCAGTCAATTCACCTTGTCACTCTGATGCTCTTTCTGTTTAAACCCTCTAATGCACTAGTAGCCTTAGATTTGGGAGACTCTCCTCAGTTTCCAGCTTGTACAACCTTGCTGCAGTATATAGACTGCATTCTTACAGCTCTTTTCTCCTTGACTCATCACAGTCCTGCCTTGCATCCTAGTGGCTCTGACAGCTCCTGCCAATCCCTTCCTTGCATATTCCCACCCTTTTCCTCTTGTATGTTGAGACCTGGAGGCTCTATTTGACTTTTTACCATTGGTGATGGCCTCCACCTCACGGTATTACTTGTGATAGGTGTGTCAAAAATTAGTTTACATCCCTAGTAAATATCCCTAGTCTTCTTTTCCCACCTATGTTCCATTCATTCAACAAATTTGACAGCAGGTTGTATTAGGCACTGTTAACCTTGATGTAATCACATCTCTTATTCCAACACTATAAAAGGACATGGTGACTACTTTCAAAGAGCTTATGTTCAGACCTGAGTTGTGTATGATTGGGATGATAAAACATAATTCTTAGCCTTGAGAAGTTCTACAGCTGGATGATAAGATAAGGCTGAGATCTAAGACACAATTTGATAAAACACACACAGACACACACACATCAATTATTGTTCAAAGTTCTCCCTTTTTTGTGCCCAACCTTTTAATCCAAAATTTTTTCTTTCTCTTTTGGATATTGACTCAGATCTTAGGTAAAAGGTCCTTATTTTGAGCAATAGAAATATAGAACTTTTGTATGAAATAATTTGAGATAAAAACAATTCAAACAAATATTCACATAGAGCTGAAAGTCCTGTAAGGATAAGAACAAAAAACAAAAATAACTAACAATGTCCTTCTTGCCAAATTTTCAAGTATTCCCTCTGGCCTCTGACATCTAGGGGAAGTGTTGCTTATTTGGGTTTTTTTCAAATTCTGTTTCTCCCTGGTGTTTACTCTTGGCATGTACACTTGCAGAAAACTTTCGTAAAGATTGTAATTAATGCTTGTCCACAGTAAATATGCTTTGCTAAAACCTGCACTCCCAGAAGCCAGAAGTAGACAGCATATCACTGAGAGAAAAGAGTTTAATTATTAGAGGTTTTCCCTGAAGACTGATATGCTTTTTAGAAGTGAGGATGGTTATAAGTAGTATTCAAGGACAGCAGAGATTAGTGTGCATCAGCCTTTTATTATACTCATCTGTATTTTGGTGTCAGTGTTTTCCCTCCACTAATTCTAATGGAAAAGTATTTCTTTAAAAGCATGAACAAATGTATCACATTTGAAATATGATTAGATAGTTTAGAGAAGATACATGTCTGGGAAACAAATTCAGTAATCATTTATTACCATGTTTTACTCTGATAATTACTAATAATGCTCTCCAATGTCTCCCCTTTCTAAGGACTGAGGTGTAAAGTGACTGGGGAAACCTAGGTAATGTAATCATTCAGGTCTGATGCATTTATTCAAGCTTTATCAGGGCTCAAGAAAAGAAGTAGAAAATTCATATCTCTTTTGAGTAAATAATCCTGTACTTTGAATACAATATAGTCTATCTTGATATGTTTGAGCTACTATTTTGGTTTTGTATTGGGTTAATGCATGTCATTTTTATTTTATATTGAGTTAAGTAATATGAAATTGCTATCTTCAAGGATGACTTTCTATTTGGTGAAATCATGTTATTGCCATTTTCAGGTAAAATCTCTCAAATATCGGTAAGTTGGTGTGTTTCAGCCTAACTAGAAGGCAATTTAGAGGGGATGGTTATCCTTATGGTACATGGTAGTCCCTGAGACAGAGGACAGTGAAACTCCATGCTTGGGTCTGTCTCCTCATCTGGCAAAGTGTGTCTTTATGCATTCTATTGACTCATAATTGAATTAGCAATAAAATATTTTGAGCTCTATTATGACACATGGAAATTAGCAATCCTACTGGAAAAGTGTAAGCCTAAATGAACTCTGCAGATTCATTTTGGTTTTGTGACATTAAATTTGAAGATATAGCTATTATAACTTAATGATGTCTTTAGAAACATACTATCAGTACTCAATTATGTGTATCAGTACAGCTGTATGAATACCTGGTTCCCACAAATAAAGACTTAGGTGAGTTTTTTATGGTTACTTGGCCAATAATGGAAAGTTGACTTTACTATACAGTAGTTAAGTAGTTACATATTGGTTGATCTGATGTGCTTTATGTTATTAAGATCTTTTGAGAAAATTTTTACTCCCACTTTCACATATTAATTTTAATGAATAACTGCTGTAATCATTGAGTTTGTAGAAAATATGGGGGAATATATAAATGGCAAATATATCAAAACTATGTGCTTGTTTAAAAATGAGAACATGCTTGTCTTTGAATAAAGAATTTTTCACAGTCTAAAGATAAGAAGGAAAAATATTTGTTTTATCCACACAGCAAAGCAACAAGCACAAGACAAGGTTTTTTTCCTTAGGAATAAAGATTAAAATGGTTTCCTATAAATTCCATTTCATATAAATTGTGCTAATACTGACTCTTTTCAAATGACTATTTAATGACACTAATTTATGTTTAAACTATTGAAAGTTTAAAAGTTCTATGAAAAGTTAATACTATTAGAATATTCCTTCAATGTTCTATTAATTTCAGTTAATTCATCTGTATAAATGTGAAGCTCTGCTAGAATAAATATTCAGCTTCCAGTCTCTACTCCATCATTCCCTCCTTGCTGGAAAACCCTATAAAGTGTAAAGTAGTTGGTTGTACAAGTGTAATGGTGCAGCAGAGGAGTTTAATAGGAAAAAAGGTAATTTTTCAGGTTCCAGAGTCAAAAGGACATTCACAGCTCTACTCAGACACTGGCTAGGGTCATAATTTGAGTGAGTTGCTTTGGTGTTTTGGGTCCTATATACAACAGTGATGCCAGCCTTACTTTTATAAAGGCTTTGTCAGCATATACAGAATTGGTGAGAAGTCATGGTGGGGATGGGGGTAGGGTCATGTGAGTGATTATGACTGCAACTCTGATATAAACTTGGGAAAATAGTCTTTCTCAGATAATTCTATTGCTATTTAAAAGCACCCTGATTGTCATCAATTGAGCAAAGTTGAGTTTGGTGTTTGCATGAGTAATTTCCTAGTGTCTAGGGCACCCTGCTGAGCTGGAAAGGTGACTACAGACCTGGGCAAGGAGAGTAAGTGAGCACATTGTCATGTGGAAATCAAAGTCTTAGGACTTGGGTCATTGTAATTTTCCAGCTGAAGGGACAAAGAGCTATATGGTTTCTCTCTCTCTCTCTCTCTCTCTCTCTCTCTCTCTTCCTCTCTTTCTCCCTCCCTCTCTCTCTCCCTCTCTCTCTCTGTGCCTATCTCTCTCTTCTCTTTCTTTTTTCTTTCCCTCCCTCCCTCTCTCCCTTCCTTCCTTCCTTCTTCCCCCCCCCCTTCATTTTTCTTCTGTTTTGGGGAAACATGAACTTGTCGTGCTTACTATTAATATTCTACTCATAAAACATAGTTAAAGAGCACCATTCTTTTCCTATTGGACTTCACTATTCTTGCTGTTATACCATGAATGTTTTATTTTCTGTCTTCTGAAAAAGACAGGCAAAAAGTAGCTGCATGTTGGTGGTTCACATCTTAGCCACCGGGGAGGTGGAGACCCAAAGGATGCCAATTCAAAGCCAGACTGGGCATAGCAGTCCATGGGAGTCTATCTGTACTATTCAGTACTAGAAAAAGAAGACAAAAGAAAATCCAACATCCTCCCAAAAGAAAAACCAACAGCTCTGTCACCTGACTGTTTCCATACTGCAAAGGCAATAGAGCTAGTAACAACTGTTTTACAAGGAAGAGTTTGCAAAATCTCAGCAATTTAATCATAAATATCAAGATGAAATATACATGTGTAAATATCATGACAAATATCAGTGAGAGATCCAGAATATGCAACTGTTCACACAGGTGTGCATATGTATAAATATGGATAAAAACCTAGGCACTAGATTTTGGTAAATAGTTGATGAATCAGCTTGCCTTTTCACGTGGAATTTTCAAATGTATAGAATTATTCTATACTAGAGTTTTTGTTTATGTAATAATTGAGAGACAATGATAGAACATTTGTTAAGAACACAGTCTCTTGATGCTCCCTACCTACAATCAGGTGCCTGGTTGTTGTGAAATAAGTCTTATTATGAGTAGGAGCACAGGCACATGTCTGTACTTAACTTGTTTCATCGGTAAAATAGAAATATAAGAACACATAATCCATAGAGTTACTATGAAAAAATGAGTATACATGCAAGTATGTACATACACCATGCTCAGCCAACCCTTAAATCTGAGGATAGTCAGGCCCCTGTGAAAGACGGCACAATGTGCGTGCGTGCGTGTGTGTGTGTGTGTGTGTGTGTGTGTGTGTATAAAGTTTCACTATGGGTATAATCCATTACTGTCCTTTATTCATTTATTCTCCCCCCCGACATTTAAATGCTAAAAGCCAGGCTTTTCCTCTATGTTTTCAATATATTCTCATTACTCTTGTGCGTTTTTAGGATCATTCTGTGTTTTCTTTATCCAAACCCTGGAATCAGTTCTCTATCAGGGCATCTCTGATTCCACTTAGAACTGAATGGTCTTAGAAAGGCATGGCATTTTGAAGTCAATACCTGGATCCTTGGTGCATTCATGGCTAGTTCATTTTTCTAGACTTTTTTGTCGGTGAGAAGCTATATCTGTCTTTATTTCTATATCTCCTAAACACTGTGAGTTCATGTCGATACTTCCAATTTCCTCCTCAAAAATCACCGCTCTGTACTTCACTTTGACAATAAAGAAGAAAAAAAAAATAAAAAAAATAGTCCTGACAAGGCAAAAAACAATCGAAGCTATATTTCTACACTTTCCACTCCAGTTTTCAGTGACGAAAAAAACGTTTCCCATCGTATACAATATACATGATTATATGCTTAATGTGGAATGCAGAAAAGTTATTTTGCAAATTGCTAATCAAAGCCAAAGCTGTGTACTGGTGGTTCATGCCAGTAATCCTAGCTACTCAGGAGTCTGAGATCTGAGGATTTTGACTCAAAACTAGCTTATCTACAATTAACCACCAGAAAATCCAAAGTGGGGCTGTGGCTCAAAGTGGTAGAGCACTAGCCTTGAGCAAGAAAGCTCAGGCACAAGCCCAGACCCTGAGTTCAAGTTCCATAACAACAACAACAACAACAAAGAACAACTAATTAGAATTCCAGTTTTAAAATAGATGTATTTAATAAAATGAAATAAAATATTTAATAATAATTGTGCATAGATCTCAGCATACAGATTTCAATTTTACAAAAATAATCCCACAAATATATTTCAGATCCTATGTGACACAAAGCAATGTCTAACCACCTGGGAAAGTGCTCCTGCTCGACTTTCTCATCACTGTTCCTTTCCTAGCAGTCTTAATGACTCAGACAGATATAATAAAACTATATATTTAGCCCATCTAAACATAAAGTGTCAATAGATGACTTTTGAAATGTATTCAAATTATGTGACAATGATACTTCACCAATGATCAGACTCTGACAAATCAGTCTGCTGTAATATGAACAACAGTGAATACAATTGCAACCAGATCCCTTTTTTCTTACTTCAATATTGTCCCTCCAACCTTTTTAAAGTTCTAATGAAAAAAAAAGTTGTATAATTAGCACCTCAATATAATGCATCACTGGAAAATTAAATGTGGCTCAGTGATTAGGGCAAGATTGATATGCTTAGGGAACCTAATAATTTTCTTGGGCTTATAAACCAGACCTGGTGATGTTCATCCCACAGGATTAATTGAGAGAGAGGAAGCATTCCTATTGGAAATCGTTAAGGACCTTAGAGCTTTCATGTGAAGGAGAAAGTCTGAAAGTTGACTGTAGACAAATAACTATCCGGCCAAAAGTTCCCCAATTGTATGTGCTTTGAAGTGTGGTGAAATAAAGGACTGGCCCCACAGAGAGGCTTGAAATGATAATGCAATTGACAACAAGTGATTTTTCTATGTGAGCCTCTCTGAAAAGCCTGGTATTAAAAGTGGTGTGTCTGAAAAGCTTTTATCTAGCTTAAAATATGAGCAGCAGGGGGACAGGGCTGGAGGGACACCATGAATGATAGACACAAAGGTTGGTTCCCTGTGTTGAGGGGACTCAGCTGAGGTGGTTTTCTCCAGCTGGGCCTGACAGTCTGTCTCAGAGCCCCCCAGCCTCAGCTTTCCTCTCTCCACTCTTTCCATGTGCAAAAGCTCTTTGTTTTGGCTGCCCATATTTCCCTTGCATTGGATAGCATAATTCCATTGATTGCCAAAGATAGGTATGGAAATCCCTTTTCTTTGAGACAGTTTTTCCAAATAAAAGGTTATTACAAGTAAGAAAACCAAGGGGGCATAGAAAAGCTTAAAATTGAGATGCTTATATAACCAAATTTCTAATACTATTTTGAAATGTCTTAATACAAGGTAACAAATATCATCTCCTTTTTGCTTCTCCTGCTTTGAATTTTTTTTGTTTCCTTGTGACCATTGAATGTAGTGATATTTCTCATCTTTGAATTTTCATAAAAATTTTGTGTCTTTTTGCTAAAACAAGTTGACATTTTCTTTCCAGATTTCAAGTGGCAGAGTTTCTATTTAGTATATAAGTATTTTTCAGTTCTTGTATAGTTTTCAGATTTGAGATGACTGAATCCTCTCTCTCCAATAAATGGTTGGTTGGTTATAGCTGCCTAGAATGCTCACTGACAGGACATCTAGGGGTGTATTCATTAATGATATCGTAAAGATATCATTAATCTTTACGATATCATTAATGAGCATAAAGAACAGCAGTACAATTGCCCATGCACCTGTCCATTCATTGTGTGTGTGTGTTTGTGTGTGTGTGTGCCAGTCCTAGGGCTTGAACTCAGGGCCTGGGTGCTGTTCCTCTGCCCTTTTGACTAAGGCTATCACTGTCACTTGAACCACAACTCTACTTTTGTCTATTTTGGGGCTTAATTGGAGATAATGGTCTCACTTTCTTGCCTGGGCTAGCTTTGAACTGTGATCCTCTGATCTCAGCCTCCTGAGTAGTTAGGATTGTACACAGAAGCTGCTGGTGGCTGATGAGTTTTTTTGTTTGTATGTTTCTACTGGTAACCAGCAATTTCAATGATTGGTTTTTACCTTTTCCCTCAAATAGAGCAGTGGTGAGCATACATCTAAGAGTGCATTAGAGTACTTCCCTTCTTTGTGGAACCAAGCCTTCTGAAAGGAAGAATGCTTGTTCAGCAAAATATGATATATTAATTATAAAACAAGAGCACAGTAAATACATAGAATTTTCTTTGTGGTGGTTTGTTCTACTAAGTCATTTTGGCTTCTTAGTAAATATTGATGGAAATGTTGATGAATATAATATAAAATGCACATTGATGTTGCTGATCCATCTTGACATATTCATAAGTGTTTACTATTCTCTTTTGTCTGATATTTTGGACAGTTTAATTTCAAGTGAATCATACAACAGGATTTTTAGTTATCTCCCCAGGAAAAGAGTTATGTATTTACAAGATTATTAAAGTTTGCCTAGGTATGTCCTTTGGATGTCTATTTCAAAATTTATATGTCTAACTATTGTACTTTATTCAATTCTTACTTTCTTCCCACAAATTACTCATGATATATAAAAAGAAATGCTTCTTTATTTTAAACTTATATCGGTATGGAAAGAAATACCCAGTGAAACAAACAGCAGTTTTCTTTTCTTCCGAAATAGTTTCTGAAATTGAGTGTACACAGAGCCACTAAATGAGTTCGATTCAGATGGGAGAATCGGAGGTGCTTTTCATGCTTTGGGGCATAGGAAATTCTACTTTGAGGTGTTTTTTTTTTTGTTTTGTTTTGTTTTTGTATGTTGCTTAGGATCCTTGGAGCCTCCAGAGACAATACTAGTAGATCCTGAAGATTGACTGAAGCTTTCACCTATTTAGTAATTAGTCATTTAATGGACAAGTCTTTGGAAAGTGGAAGCACAATAAATAGGACCTACATGTGGATAAGGAGCTGTCCAGAATGTATAGGACTTTGGAAGGGAACCGCCACACCAGGGGAGGAGGGGGACAGGAAGCCTTTGGGGAAGACCTTAAGGAAGACTAGAAGTTAACCACAAAGTGAAGGCAATGTGGAATCTACTTGTGAAATACAAGGTTCCATCAAGGTACATGAAGAAATGCAATTGCCTCCTGACAGCAGATTTAGGCTCTTGGGATTTATTTCAGTGCTAAAACAATCCCAATTAGGTCCTTCACAGTGCTAGATGTAGAGTGCTGATTCCCACATAGGCACCCCTGTTTACAATTTGTTTGTCATGCAAACAAGTGCTGTAATAGAAAGGGAAAGCCAGGGAAGAAACCATTTTCTCTATTTAATTTCCTTTAGTTAATAATTTCCTTTAGTTGCTTTTAGTTCTTCTACGCACTTTTGATGTAATGTTTAAGTATTTTCTTATCATGTGCTTTTTTGTATATATATATGTATATATATATATGTACAATGCCTGCAATACACTCATGATTTTATATCATTTTTCAATGAGGTGAACTGTTTTTGCCACTGTATAGTTTCAGGCTTTTGGTAGTTTTAAGTTTCAGCATATGTTCATGCATTCAACACATAGCAGTTTATGCCAAGGGCATTCTGTGCCAACTCTGCTATGCCACCCACCACATGGTGTTTATGTGTGAGGGGAGACACAGGTAAGCAACAACAACAAACCACAAGATAAGATAGAGCCACATGTGTTCAGGGGAAAGGGTAAGATAAGACAATATGATAGAGTAAGCTGAGGAATGATGGTGGTGCTAAGAAGGACCCTCAAATTGATTTACAAGATAAAGTAACATTTAAATGAAGCATAGAGTAAGGAAGACATAGCCATTTAAAAATACAAGGGCATAAGTTTGAGAAATAATTATACTGGGCCTTCTAGGCCATAATAAATATATTGGGTTTAACTCTGAGTATATATGAGTAATATTGGAGTGCATATAGCATCATGGTAACATGGCCTGATTTGCTTTCTGAGAAGAAATTCTGCTATTATGGAAAGAATGTATAATGCCATTGTGTTAAGAAATACATAAAAAGCTAGTATAGTAATCAAGAAAAAAAGATGATAGACCTGGATTTGTTTAGTGTCTTGTCCAGAACATACACTTCATAAATTCAAAATATTGCTGTCTCATAATATGTATCTCCATGTGAATATGTGAGTGTTTGTGTGTATGTGTTTGTGTGTGTGTTTGGGTCTGTGTGTATGTATGTATGTATGTATGTATGTATGTATGTATGTGTGTGTGTGCTTGTGTGTGCTTGTGTGTGTGAGAGAGAGAAAGAGAGAGAGAGAGTTGATCTGGTGATTTTATTTGGGGTTGGACTACATAGAGCCAGTTAGTTAATTTTCTGCTTCTATAGAAAGACTCCCAAGTCTCAGTATTTAACATAATGTTGGAGGCAGAAAGTCCAAGATCACATATCACCATGTGTTGGCCTCTGATGAGGCCTCCAATACACTGGAGGGAATATATGCATAGGTGATGACATGACTGGCCAGGAAACTGGAGAGATGTCAGGGATCTGGCTCACTTTTGAAAATAAAAGTTCTCATGAGAAGTAACTGGGGTCTCTAGAGAGCTACATTAATTCTTCCTTCAGGTAACACTCCTAGTAACTTAGTTATATGCTACAAGAACCTATCTCTTAAAGGTTCTGAAGCCTTCCAGCATACATACTGGGGACTAAGTTTTCAGTACATGAACCATTAGGGTGTAGATGCATGTCATGCAGAAAGCATGGCATACCTAGTTTAATTTCTGACACTGCATAGAACATCTCTCAACCACCACCTTCCATCTTCGATTTACTTTTCTCCCACTTGTATTCAAATGCCTATATAGCATCATTCTCCACACTTAAACTTTCAATTAGCCTTCCATAAAGCAATAGATCATGCTGACAAATTTCTTCTCCGATCCCAGGCTGCCCTAGATTTGAGGAACTGAGCATAAGGGTGGCTTGACTGGGAGATGGGCACTATGCAGACAACTTTAAGGCAACAGTATACTTTACCAAGGGTGGCAAGAAAGAATTACAGTAAATGTTGATCTACTGCTATCATATAGGTGAGGTTGGGGAAGGAAGGAAGACTGATCAAAGCAGAGGCATCTACAACTCCAGATCTTTGAGGGCCTAGAGTTCCTGGAAATATTGTACTACTTTTATAAACAGGAAAGTTAAGTGAGCATGTAGGACAGGGAAATAAAGCTCAAGATAAATTATCTTTGGGTAATCCAGGGTGGAAGCTCTATGTTTTAAAATGAGTTGTTTTTTTTTAACTTCAGACATTAGAGCCTTTTTTTTTTGGGGGGGGGGGTCCAGGTGATGTACAGAGGTGTTTCAGTTACATATGGAAGGCCAGGAGTACATTTCCTGTCAAACTTGTTAGCTTCTCCCTCATTTTTCTAGCACTTTCCCTCCTCTCCAATTCTTCCCCTCCCCCGCAGATGTACAGTTGGTTTACAGGATATTGTTATAGAAGTATTGCTGTTGCATTGGTTCACCTTTTACTCTTTGTCTCACCATTTTAATGTTCCAGTTCCCTAGTTCAGATAAACATATATACAATACCCAGAATACCAAAATCAAATACAGTGACAATAGAGGTAAAACCATAGGGAAGGAAAACAAAAGAAAAAGGCATAATTTCATATAGTATGTTGAAAATAACAACAACAAAGATAAACCACTTATTTCCATAACTTGGAATTTATTTAGCTTAGCATCATTGTATGTGTGCATATATACTAGCTATTGAGCTATTGTGATCATCTGCTAGGACTATCTTAGACATATACTAATTATTACCAATGAGGGAAAACATAGAGTCTATGTTTCTTTGAGTCAGGCTCACTTCAATTAGCATGAGTTTTTCTAAGTCTTTCTTTTTCCTTACAAATGGGACAATGTCATTCTTTCTGATAGAAGCACAGAATTCCATTGTGTCTATGTACCACATTTTCTTGATCCATTCATCTACTGAGGGGAATCTGGGTTGGTTTCATAGTTTAGCGATGACAAATTGTGCTGCAATGAACATAGTTGTGCTGGTGGCTTTAATGTGGTCTTGCTTGTAATCTTTTGGGTAGATGCCCAAAAGCAGGGTTGTTGAATCATAGGGGAGCTCTATGTTTAGCCTTTTGAGGAACCTCCATACTGCTTTCCAGAGTGATTGAACAAGTTTATACTCTTACCAACAGTGCAATAGGGTTCCCTGTTGGTCACATCCTTGCCAGTTTTTCTTGATAATAGCTATTCTTACTGGGGTGAGGTGGGATCTCAATGTTGTTTGGATTTCTTTTATCGCCAGTGATGTAGAGCACTTCTTCATGTGCTTCTTGGCCATTCTCATTGGCTCTTCAGAGAAGTCTCTCTTTAGGTCTTTAGCCCATATATTAAGGGGGCATTAGTTTCTCTGAGGATTTGTTTTGTGGGAATTTAATATTTTTTAGTTCTAAGTATATTTTAGATATGAGGCCCTTGTCTTATGTATGGCCAGTGGAAGATCTTCTCCCAATCTGAGGGCTTTCTATTTATCTTGCAAGCTTTGTCCTTTGCCATGAAGAAGCTCTGCAGTTTGATGCAGTCCCATTTGTCCAACCTTTCTTTGATTTGTTGTGTTTCTGGGCCTTTATTAAGAAAGTGTCTTCCTGTGCCAAGGAGCCCTAGTGTTTTTCCTATTTCTTCCTGCAATGTTTTCAGGGTTTCTGCTTTTATCTCAAGGTGTTTGATCCATTTGGAATTGATTCTGGTGCAGGGTGATATATAAGGATCTAGCTTTAGTATTTCACATGTGTTGGGCCATTTTTGCCAGCACCACTTGTTGAAGATGCTCTCTTTCTTCCATCCTGTTTTTTTTAGCTCCTTTATCAAATATTAAGTGGCCATAGTTCTGTGGGTTCATTTCTGGGTCTTCAGTTCTAGTCCACTGGTCCTCATGCCTGTTTGTATGCCAATACCAAGCTCTTTTTATTACTGTTGCTTTGTAATAGAGTTTGAAGTTTGGTATTGAAATTCCTCCACCACCGTTCTTCCTTTTAAGGATTGTTTTTGCTATTTAGTGTCTTTTTTGTTTCATATGAACTTCTGGATTGCTTCCTCTTTCATTAAAGAATAGTGTTGAAATATTGATGGGTATGGTATTGTGTTGTAGATAGCCTTTGGCCATATTGCCATTTTCACAATGTTAATCCTCACAATCCAGGAGCCTGAGAGGTTTTTCCACTTCTTTAGTTCTGTTTTCATTTCCCTTTTCAGGTGTTTAAAGTTTTTATCATAAGGGTCTTTCAGTTCATTGGTTATGGTTATTCCTAAGTGTCCTTTTTGTGAAGCTACTAAAATGAGTTCTTCATAAGATACCTTTTACCCCTTTCCTGGATGAAAAACATTAGTCATTGCCTTAGGGTTAGAATGGAGTGGGGATAGGAGGAATCTCCCAGAAGACTTCTTTTAGTGAAGACACTACTCCAGGAACAGGAATTGCTATTATTTAGCCTCATGCTTAGACTATGTGATAGGATGGAAAAACTGGTAGGTATCTTATTCTTCTCAAGGTACTATAATGAAATACCAGAGACTGGGTAGTTTAAACAGTAAAAATTATTCTCTCTGAGTCTAGACACATAAGCTGACAAGATACTTTCTATCTCAAGAATCGTTGTCCCTTAGCTCATCGGCAGCCTTCTTAATGTGATCATTTGAGATCTTCTTTATGCAGGCACAGAAATAAACAGAATGATCGAGTTCTCTGATGTCTCTTCTTACAGGGGCACTCATCCCATCAGATCAAAGCCCACCTTCATGACTTCAGCTCATATTAATTACCTCCCCCCCAAATCTTATCCTTAAATACCATCACACTGGAGATTAAGATGTCAACTTAATTAACTTTTAGCAGAAATGTTCAGCCAGTGACAGCAGGTCAGAGAGTTCCATGTGGAGAGCCAATTTCTGCTACAAGTAGAGAGAGTCAGAAGAGATAGACTGGAAAATGAGAGTGAGCAGGAAACATCCAGATGGAATGAGATGATGGAGAAAGTATTCACACCAAGCTGAAGTAGAAGGCTGAGCATTTTAAATTAAGTATGGTTGACCATCATAAAATATGCTTGTATTATTTAGCCTGAAATTATTTAATGATTAGAGTCATAAAAGAATATTAAGTTGTAAATTAGACGTGTGGATAGCTATAAAGAAAGGCTCTACATGATTATAAAAGTAAACATATAACTTCATAGATTAACTGTAATAATTGCAGAGCCAGGTCCTTTAGTAAATTCAGTGTGGTGAAACTCTCATGTTCTTTTTTAAAAAATGTTTATTATTGTATAAGTGATGTACAGAGGGGTTACAGTTACATAAGTCAGATAAAGAGTACATTTCTTTTGAACAATATCACCCCTTCCCTCACTCTCTCCTAGTTTTTCTCCTCCAGCCCCCACCCAAAAGTTATATAATTCATTTTCAACATAGTGTCTAGTGATTACCATTTTCAGTGTTTGTCTCTTCATTTCTTTGCCTCCTCTTACCCTCCCAAAGACAGATAAATGAACAAACAAGGCAAAAAGAAAGTAAAACAAGAACAACAACAAAGAAAATAAAAACCTCTTGTTTCAATTTCCTGATGTTCACTTTGATAAATATTATTTTATATGATGAGATGCACACGCTGTTGTGCCTATGTAACCCTCTCCTAATAATCTCTTTCTTTGGGCTCTCTTTGCGTGAATACCTAGAGACCTGTATAATTCATCATGTCCCGTGTATTTTATTTTTGTTTTATTACCCAGTGTGTTTACTTGCAGATTTATAGGCACATTCTAGTTACCACAAATGAGGTAAGCCATGTAACCTATGTTTCTTTGGGTCTGGTTTACTTTGCTTAATGATTTTTCCAAGTCTTTTTCATTTCCTTAAAAATGTTGCAATATCATTCTTTTTGATGGAAACATAAAATGCCATTTTGTACCTATGCCACATTTTCTTGGTCCGTTCATCCATTGAGGGGCATCTGGGTTGATTCTATATCTTATCTATGGTAAACAATGCTGCAGTGAACATGGTGGTGCTGGTGGCTTCAGTGCAGGCTGGTTTGTGGTCATTGGGATAAATACCCAGGAGTGGAATTGCTGTGTCACAGGGAATCTCTATGTTTAATCTTCTGAAGCACCTTCATACTGTTTTCCAGAGTGATTGAACAAGTTTACATTACCACCAACAGAACAGTAGAGTTCTCCCCACAGCATCTGCTATTGTTAGATATCTTGATAACAGTCATTCCACCTGGAGTGAGACGGAACCTCAATGTTGTTTTCATTTGCATTTCATTTATGGCCAAAGACCTTGAACATTTCTTCATGTGTCTATAGGCCATTCTTATTTCTTGTTCAGTGAAGTATCTTTTTAATTTTTTAGCCCACAAACCCAGTGTGTTTGTTGTTTCTTTGAAAGTTTGTTTTGGGGACTTTAATTTTTTGAGCTCTATTTATATTTTAGATTTGAGACTTGAACTCAGGACCTGAGCACTGTCCCTGCCTTCCTTTTGCTCAAGGCTAGTACTCTACCAGGGCCATTCTGGCTTTTTCTGTTTATGTGTTGCTGAGGAATCAAACTTAGGGCTTTATACATGCTAGTCAGGTACCCCACCACTAAGCCACATTCCCAGCCCCATTCTCTTTTTTGCTCAGGTTATTTTTTGAGATAAAGTCTTGATGTTGTTTTTCTCAGACTGGCCTGAACTCAATTTCTCCTATTTACTCATGCTGCAGTTGGGATGACAGATAGATATATGCCAATGACCTCAGCTATGATTCAT